>NC_142069.1:43804820-44113257 GCF_059756535.1 Pantherophis guttatus | reverse complement strand
ACACGGTAGCTTTATATTCCAAATTCATGCATCTTGCTTAGAAGTAAAACATACAGTACCATGTTTACTTGTGCAGGTGAGCACAAGAGAGTCAATTTGGTGCAGTATTTAAGGCATGATGCTATAAATCAGGAAGCCATGAGTAAGTCCTGGTTTAGCATGAAGCCAGCTGGGTGACTTTAGGCCAGTCACTTTTGCAACTCCATTTTATGTCCTCTTTTTTATTCTCAGATCTTCACCACTGAATAGTAATATTGGCTTCTTTTATTTTCTTCTCCTTCATAGAATGATTTATATTTTAGTTTTAAATTCTTCCACTGTGGGATTAATGGGTCCGTGTGTGTGCATCAATGAAGTACTATTTTGTATAGTTAGTATAATTTGGTAATTAGTCTGAAGTTACTGATCAGCTAATGCTAGTCAGAATTCTAGTATAATGTTTTTTTGATGAGTGAGCTTCTATTTTTCCCTAGTATTGCTGCAGTCAATATAAACTTGCTTTATTTATAATATTCACACCTGCAGCGAAAATCTTTTCGCTCAGTCAGAAATTGTGGCAGGCCTGAAGATCCAACAAAAAAGATTGTGGGGGGTGTTACTTGGAACCCTGACAAATTGCCTACTTAAACATATTCATATATGCCTTTCCGAAGCTTGAGGTGGATAAACAATTCCATATTATATTTCATAATTTATTAAATTAGGAACCATATATAGCATGTCCTTCAGCAAAATTGAATCTTTGCATATTTCATACTGAGAGTTATTCCATTATGATGTCTCCCTGTTTTATAATTATTGACATCTGATGTCTTTTTGACCTTGTTTTGGCATGAACTATTTAAAAAGTCTTGTCTCATAATATTCCAGTGCTATTATTTAATTTGGAGAAAACCAGGGGTAGAAGCTTTTGGGATCCAGTAAGTGCCATTTTGTCAATTCTTGGTTTATAGTGTTGTTTAAAAAATTCAAATTCTATCTTTTTTAAAAAGATGCATTATACTCAGTAAATCCAGATGATCATATTTTTCTGTTTTAGTAAAATATCTTTAGAGCCATGTAATAAAAAACTTTTGAATAGGTTTTCTATGTATATTTTCATTACCTTTATGTATTAATTTAGCACAAAATGCATTAATTGCATATGGAAAGGACAAGACTATGGCCCAACTCTAGAGGTGGGATTTTCCTATGTTAGATATTTATTTGTGAAATCATTACTGTAAACTTGGATGCAGAGATAAGAACAGTGACAGCAAACCTTGGTATTTAAAATAGGTGCTGGAGATTATTGGTAGCTAACATCTTGAGAATTGTCACAGCATAATGCTTGCCTGTGCTATATGTGGCTCATGGCTAAAGATTGTTAAAGCGGTTCTGAAATCTGTGCTGTTTTTTTTTCCTTGACTTCCTTTGATAGCTCTGACTGCAAGCTCAGCATTCATATTTGCTTTCTATTCAGCTAGAGTATAGTGAAAGTAAAAGAAAAAATGCTTTAAGTTTGGGTATGTTTGAACATGCTTAAACAGAAACCATTCTCAATATTAGAACATAATAGGTTAGAAATGATGTCTTATTTAAATCCTACATACAATCAACATTGCCTGATAAAGAAAACGTACAGTGGAATTCTAGCATTGAAAATTTAAGTTCCGGTGGCTCCGCGTTCCCCGAATGGATGCTCCTTCAGGAGCTCCAGTCCCGTGATTCTGTTTGCCGCTAGAACAATGAAAATCAGCTGTTCTAGCGGCTTGAAACTCTCCCCCAGGGAAAAAGGGGGAGAGAAGAGCAGAAGGGTCTGGGTAGAGCTCCCCTAGACCCCCAGGCTTTTTTTTTTTAAGCCTGGGGTTTGCAGGGTGAGAGCTCCTTGAAAGCCCTTCAGTGCTCTGGATCCGGGATGATTCTGCTTTAAGCAGAACAAGGGGTCGTGACCACAGCAACAGTGCAATTTTAAGGATTATGAGAAAATTCGAATCTGGATGCTGGCAGAGAGAATCAGGAGAACAGGAAATGCAAGTATTAAACTTTAACTCCGTTTAAAAGAAAAAGGAAAAAAGATGGCCCTTAAGGGCATTTAAAACGAAAGCTATAAGTGAAAGTGATCATTAAAGTTGCAACATTGTAAATGTGGCAAGAAAAAGATTTAAAGTGCTAGTGAAATGAAAAAGACTATGGTATTGATCTTAACTACTCTATACTTCTAAATTGTGTGGAAAATTATTGGATTTATTGACCTGATAGCTGAACAAATTTAAAAATAATTTGACTTTGAAAAAAAAGAAAATGGCTGGCAACTTTGAAAGTGCTGAAGGACTATTATTACACACACCAGCAAATACACAAATAAGAGCTATAATACATGAAATTTTTGAGTCACAAACCACTGCTTTACTGGAAAGTCTTAAAGGTTTTTTTGATGAAAGGTCTCAGGAAGAGAAAACTGTTTTGACTCAAAACATGGAGACAAAGGAGAATATAGTATCATTTTAAGGCTCGTTAGACAGTAGTGAGCTGTTGGAACAAGATGAGGCAGAAATTCAGTTTAATGTGACTTTGGACAAAAAGGATGCTTTCCAGACCAAGAGGGGAAAGCAAAGGAATCTGGAAGAGTTTAATCAGGAGGACTTGAGAGAGATTTATGGGGGTTTCAAATTAAATGAAATAACTTTAAGAAGACAAAAACTCTCAAACAGACATCAACCTCAAATCCATATTTTAAAATTCTCGAAAATAAAAGTAGTAGTAGGAGCAATGCTGAAGAAGAAAGAATTATTGAAGAAAAAGGACTGGAAAAAATACAGAAAGAAGGGAAGAACTGAAGATTAATCTTTTTTGGGGAGGATTTTGGCAATAAATTGAGAAGCTTAATTAAATTTGTATTTTTAAAGTTTATTCTAAGATAATAATATAAAGGAAGTGTGTTATTACAATTGGTTCTGGATATAAAAATGATAGCTTCTTAAGAGTTATCGAGGTAAAAATGATAGCTTTTAAAGAGTTATCACCCTGTTTAGGGTGACCCGCTCCCTGCTCCACCAGGAAGCGCGGGAGGACCCCTTGGAGGGAAGAGCCGAGGACTTTGTTCAATATCTGCATGACAAAATCACTCAGATTCGGAAAGGTCTGGACTCCGACTGGGTAGGTCCAGCGAGGGTGACGGAGGCAGGTCTTGAGAATGTTATCTGGGACGAGTTTGATCCTGTGACCCCAGATGACGTGGACAGGATTCTGGGTAGACTGAACGCGACCACATGTTTGTTGGACCTGTGTCCCTCCTGGTTAGTACTGGCTTCCCGGGAGGTGACGCGAGGCTGGCTCCAGGGGATTATAAATGCTTCATTGGGTGAGGGTACCTTCCCTGCCACCTTGAAGGAGGCGGTGGTGAGGCCTCTCCTCAAGAAGCCTTCCCTGGACCCGGCAGTATTGGCTAATTATCGTCCAGTCTCCAACCTTCGCTTCGTTGCGAAGGTTGTTGAGAGTGTGGTTGCGTGACAGCTTCCCCAGTACCTGGGGTCTAGGTCTAGGTCTAGAAACGTCGTATCTAGATCCGTTCCAGTCGGGCTTCAGGCCTGGGTCCAGCATGGAAACAGCATTGGTCGCATTGGTTGATGATCTCTGGAGGGCTCGGGACAGGGGTTGCTCCTCTGTCTTGGTCCTGTTAGACCTCTCAGCGGCTTTTGATACCATTGACCATGGTATCATGCTGCACCGGTTGGTAGAGTTGGGGGTGGGAGGCACCGTACTACGGTGGTTCTCCTCCTTTCTCTTCGACCGGTCGCAGTATGTGTTGACAGGGGGGCAGAGGTCGACCCTGAGGCCCCTCATATGTGGGGTGCCGCAGGGATCGGTCCTCTCGCCCCTTTTGTTCAACATTTATGTAAAGCTGCAGGGTGAGATCATCCGTGGTTTCGGGGTGAAGTACCATCAGTACGCTGATGACACCCAGCTGTACATCTCCACCCCGGACCAACCCAACGATGCCCTTGAAGTGATGTACGGCCTGGAGGCCGTACGGATCTGGATGGGGAGGAACAGTCTCAGGCTCAACCCATCCAAGACTGAGTGGCTGTGGTTTCCGACGTCCCGATATAGTCAGCTGGTGCCATCGCTAACTATTGGGGGTGAATCATTGGCCCCCAAGGAAAGGGCTCGCAACTTGGGCGTCCTCCTGGATTCACGGCTGTCTTTAGAAGAGCACTTGACGGCCGTGACCGGGAGGATTTTTCATCAGGTTCACCTGATCTGCCAGTTGCATCCCTTTCTAGATCGAGACTCCCTATACACAGTCACTCATGCCCTTGTCACCTCTCGTCTGGACTATTGTAACACTCTCTACATGGGGCTCCCCTTGAGGTGCACTCGGAGGCTCCAACTGGCGCAGAGTGCGGCCGCGTGGGTGGTGATGGGAGCAACGTGGAGCTCCCATGTAACACCTCTCCTGCGCGAGCTGCACTGGCTCCCGGTGGTCTTCCGAGTGCGCTTCAAGGTTTTGGTTACCACCTTTAAAGTGCTCCATGGCTTAGGACCTGGTTATCTATGGGACCGCCTGCTACCACCAATAGCCTCCCACCGGCCAGTACGCTCCCATAGAGAGGGGCTCCTCCAGGTGCCGTCGGCCAAACAATGTTGACTGGCGGCCCCTAGGGGGAGAGCCTTCTCTGTGGGGGCACCTACGATCTGGAACGAGCTCCCCCCAGAGATACGGAGGATCCCGGATCTTCGCACCTTCCGTCACGTGCTTAAAACGTTTTTATTTCATCAAGCTGGCCTGGCCTAAATCTTCTCCTTTTTTAAATTTAAATTTTAAACACAAATTTTAATCTGTTTAATTATGGGGTATTTTAAAATTCAGCCTAAATTATTTAATTTGTTTTAATCTATTTTAAATTTTGTATCTCTGTGCTGTTCAGTGCCCTGAGTCCTTCGGGAGAAGGGCGGTATAGAAATTTAATAAAATTAAAAATTAAAATTAAATTATTAAAATGGCTAATTAAAAATTTGAGGGACACCTTTCTGAAGGGTTTGAAATTTATATTTTGAGAAATGACTTAATGTCCTATTGATGTATTAAGAGATTTCTAAAATGTTTAACATAAGATTATAGTATTTTAAGAAGGTATATGAGATAAAATGTTTAAAGTTTTAAAATGTTTAATTTTATGAAGGATTAAAAAGGATAAATGTCTAATTTGGAACTTTATTAGGGAGCAATGTTGATTGAGGAAGAAGGACTGGAAAAAATATAGAAATGGTTAATTAAAAATTTAAGGGATAATTTCCTGAAGGTTTTGAAATTTATATTTTGAGGAATGAACTAAGAAGGTCTTATTGATGGATTAAGAGGTTTTTTAAAATGTTTAATATAAGATTATATTATTAAAGGTATAGGTGATAAAATGTTTAAAGTTAAAAATGTTTAATTTAGAATTTTTAATGCTGAATAGTTAGAAATTGATAATTGGTTTATGAAGGAATAAAGAGGATAAATATTTAATTTAGAATCTTATTAGGGAGCAATGTTGAAAAAGATGGTGTTTGAGGGATGAAAATGAAACTTATCAATGTTTGTTAATGCTTGTAATATTGTTAAAGCTATTGGATTACATACCAAGAAAAAGGCTCTTATATTCAGGAAGAAAGAATTTAATCTAACTGATTTTGAGAATTTACAAAAGGGAGGTTGATGAATTTGCAAAAGAGGAATTAAAGAGTGTGAGGGAGTTTTAAACTTTGTAGTAGGTTAGTATATTTTAGCTTTTGCTTGTTAAATGTTATACCCTGTTTTTGCTCTGGGAAGTCGGGGGGGTGGGGTGGGGAGTGGGGGAGGGTTGGGTTGGAATAAAATTGTTGATAAATGTGGGGAAAGTGTTACAACAAATGAAATGATAATATCAGGAAAAAAGATGTATTTAGATGATACACTGATTGATTGATTATATATTGTATGTATGCGTGTTTATAAAACAAAAACTTTTTAATATATATATATAAAAGAAAATTTAAGATCCCTCTAAGCAATCTAAAATCCATATTTCCTAGTCTTGGCACAATAAGCTAAACTGTGTGCCCTATTAAATTTTAAAGGCATTCATATGGACTTCCTGAAACCAAAAATAAAACAAAGCAATCTCCAAAGCATTTTCCCTTTATTAATAACATTGTTTTCTCTGAGTGAAAATAAGGAACATATTACAAACAAAAGACTACTTCTGATCATGAGGACCTCCCTAGCTGATAATGCCAATTACTTTTTAAAATAGTAATACACTTGTAGTTTCCAGAATAACAATTTATGTGAATCATATACACTGCATGAGCTGTCTGCTTATTTTATCTCTTTGATGATTGTTCATTTTCAGTATATCAGCAGCAGAAGAAATTATAAAACAAAAATAATTCAATCAGCAATAAGAATACTGCCACACTGTTTATTCATCTACTGTTCAACTATTTTTAGTTCCTTCTTTTTTGAAAGAAGCGATCACCTTTGGAGAAGCAGTAATGTTGGCAATTTCTAATAAAGCAAGTAGGATGATGAGCAGCACCATTATTTAAGGAAGACACATCATAACATTGTACTCCTGTCCCTAAATAATGAGTACTGTCATTCTCTACTACAGGAACAGGGATGAAGTCTCCGTTATGTGAACATTAGTTAGAATAAGGTATCCTTAGGAAAATAAGTATAGCACATATTGAAGAAGTTCTGGTATTGAAAACAAGATTTTTGGCTGTATACAGTATGCGCTATTTAACTAATGCCTCTGCATTACTTTTAAAATTCTCATACTACAGAGTAGCTGTGTCCTTGGTAAGATTTGGAATGCGTTTGTTAAAAAAAATAGGGGTGAAAATCAATTAAATTGTCCAAATCAATTAAACCCATCTGTCTGAAAATATTGGTTGGCTCTTCAAAAAGTTCCATCTATAATTGTAACCGGGGTGAAATCCAGCCGGTTCTATCCAGCTCAGGCGAACAGGTAGTGGCGGCTATGGGAGGCTCCGCCCACCCACGCAGATGTCATGATGTTGCTTTTTTGCGACATTTTAAGCCTTCTGCTCATGCGCAGATGACAGCATGTGCACATTGGTGAACCGGTAGGGAAGGTAAGTAAATTTCACCTCTGATTGTAACTGAATTTTTTCTACTGAAAAATCAGTAGAAAAAGAATTAGTTTTTTCTCATTCTTTCGCTATTTTAAGAATTTTAAATATTTTTTTAAAAGAATGGTATTTTACTTTCACTTAGTAAAAATGAAGGTATAAGGTATTACCAGGAAAGGGAGAGGGATTGGTAGATTTAGCTTCCAAACAAGATGTAATTTAAAGAGGGCTTTTGAGGAAGATATTGAGGCTTCTTTAATCCTTTACTTCATTCTGTTCTGCCCTATAGGGGCATCAAAACTGGACTGAAAAAAAAAAATAACCATGCAATGGTAGCAGAGTTAGAGTATCTCTTTGCTCCAATTTAGTGCCCCTGATTTTAATAATATGCACTTTGTTAGTTCTATCCCATTTGAACAGAAGTATTTTGAAGTAATGTAATGGAGTAAAAAAGGAATTATTAGTGATGCACACTTTCCTGATTCTCCTTCTAACTTTCATATTCTTTATCCAACTTTCTCTCCCCCCCCCATTCCAGTTCAGGGAACAAAAGGATGCATGTTCTTTCCCATTTATTACATAGCCACCCAACTAAATGAGATTGTGCAGGAAACAAATTCTTTAGGTTTCTCCCTATCTGAAACAAGCTTTTTAAAATAAGCAATATTGTATTTCTATATTTATCTATATTTTTTCTTTCTGAGTGATTTCACTGAAATATAAGAACTTTAGATGATCTTATATGTTTTCTTTTATTTGGGAAATTACTAATGTCTTACATCTGTTGTCAAATATGGGGTTGATTTGTTTTATATGAAGATTTTTTTCTTACATGCTGAAATCATAGTACAGAAAAAATGTATAACAACTATAGTTTCTAAAACATTGTTCTAGCTTAAGAAGGCAAATGCCCAGATATTTGAATATATATTATGTAGTAGTGAAAAGAAAGCAAGTTTGTGTATATCTAGGAATAACCTTCTCAGTTAAAAAGGAAAAATCTCTTCTGAACTCACTGATTTCATTCTGATATCAATAACCTTCCTCTTCTCAAGGAAAAAGTATTCATTCATAGTCATCAAAGATGTAACTGAAAGGAAAGGGCTAACTCTACCTTTCCTAGGTAGAAGGCAAGGCTTAAATAAGAATGAAACTTGCTCCCTTCAGACTGTGATTTTTCACCCTAGTGGAAGTGAGTGATGAATTGCCATGTCAGTTTCTGAAGGGCTTGGATTTCCTGTCTCAAAGCCCAATTCTATACCTGGACATAGACTCATTTTTTAAACTAGCATTTGTTTGGATCTATCCTATTGGTTCCACATTCTAAAAAGCTCTTAGCTGTTCTTGTGAAATTAACATATCTGTAGTAAAGAGTTACCATGGGAAGATGGATGGCAAAACAAATTTAATAAATAAAAATAAAGAGAGTAATATTAATATCTAAAGTGTTTTCTGTATTTTGATCAAAAACTTCACACATGGTTAATGGAATCGAAATAAGAAGACACAACTTCATCTGTATGTATGCAAGAAGGAAAGGAATTCTTTTTAGAGCCGAACATCACCATAGCAACAGGGCTTTGGTAAATGCAATGAGATTTTTAATTTTTTTTTGTTAGAATAGTTCATTATCTGTGATCTTGTAAATTTCTGCGTGAAAGTAAATATTCACACATCAGCATTTATTACACTGACTTATTAATAGAAGATTATATGTCAATTCAAAGCTTGACCTAGGTTATTGTGTATCTACTTTTGAATCTATTTTTATTTAGGACTTTAAAAATATTTTTGTAAGACTACAATATAATGGAATCAGTGCCTCTGTAGTCATAGATGAATTTTATCTTGTTTTCATATTAAATTATAATGATTAAGAAACACTGATGGTCAAATGCATTCTAATGCATTCATTAGACTGTTGGTAAAGATTTTACAGTTTTAGATTAGAATCAGAAAAATTCCACAATTTTTAAATTAGACAATTTTTCATTTTTTTGGAATGTTTAATTATCTATCTTTAAAAAGACTATTGAATGCTGTTGTGTTTTCATCTCATTGTGTCCCTTTATAGTTTTAGAAAAACATTATTTGTAGATTATAGTTCCTTGATTAGGATATTTTTATTCATCAATAGGCACTCAGAGATAACCACATTTACATACTATTCAAAAGAAGCCATAAAAAAGATGAAAAGGAAACAAAAAGACCAGAACAGATCATCTCCAACAATAATACCCAGATAAGCAGCAATTAATACAAGATAAACAAAATACGCTGCTCAAGGACCTATCAAGGAGAAAACCACAACTCCATCAACACTGGTAGGGCAAAGCTACTGGGATGGGAGCAAACCCCATCATTAGTAGTACTGATAATGTTACCTAGTTGGGTAATGAGACATCTGCAAACAAATATCCAAGTTCAGAGAGCACTGAAGGTTCCATAATTGGACTTTACATATTGGAATTATTCAGAACTTTATATGGCACTAGACAACATATATTCCATTGGGTCACTGTTTCAGAGATATTTCCTTATCTAACCAGAGACACAGAATCATTGTTGGGCAAAAAAGCAGTAGGAGCAGGAGTGACTTCCAACTTCCTGCTGGTTTCCACATTGACTTTCCTTGTGGGAAGCTGACAGAGAGCATTGGAATTCTCCCTCCCTCCTTTTCTTCCCTCACTTCCTTCTTCACTGTTTCTTCCAGCAGGCAGACAAGCAAGCAGATAGGTGGCTGCTGCTGGGGGGAGAGGGAGCTAGGGATTGGGAGACAGGCTGGGAAACTGTCACAGAACATTGAAAATGATGTGACTGCAGTAGCAGGCCAGCAGCAGCCAGAATCACTGAAGGGGCCACAATTTCCCCAAACTTCATTCCCTTAGGATTCTGGATTTTGGACACATTCTGTAAGTTAGCCCAATTGAGGGACCTTGGTTCAAAAATTATTGCTACATGATGTACCCTTCCACCCAATTAAAGATCACAACAATAAGAATTTTAGTAGTACATAGATTTAGGATATGAAAATAGGCCAAGTGGGGAGGGAACAAGAGGGTGTGAAAGAGGTATGATGAGGAACAGGGAGAATACATGCTGGGTGCAAGATGCACAGTATGAGTTTTGGAGGTGCACGGAAAGTGTGCATAGTATGAGTTGGGGAGGGTGCACAGAGGTGCAGCAAGGTTTGGGGAGGGCATTCAGGGTTAGGGTTGCACCAATTACAATTGTGTAATTGATGCAATGCAGTTTTTTGTTCTTAATAATTTGCTCATTTGAACTGGACTTGTTTGCTGTGTTTACAGCATATCAGTGATTAACTGATCAGAAAGGCATTGGTAACTAGCATGCATGCCACATGCTCTGCATTTTTGTCCTTACATCACAGTGTTACATGTAAGTATGTTAAGGACAGGATTATACTGAAGCTCATGTTTTATCACTTCTTCCCCTTTGCCCACTCGTGAATATTCAAAATTGATTTTATACACATTTGTGTGTCTGTATACACACATACATTCTTTTTCCTAGTGGAGCTAATTATTCACCAAGGACTTGTGAAATTCTGTGCTAATGAAAGAAAACATAAAAAGGACAAAATGTCTGAATAATAAAGAGCTGCTGTAAGCAAATGTGAATGAGATTTTAAATGGGAACAAGCCTCTGGCTACGGTGTACAACTGAACTAATGAGTGCTATAGACAGCTGGAAGGAATAATTTGATAGGAAGTTAAGAGTCAAGCACTCAGAAAAACTTAAAATATTCAGGGATCCCAAATTATTGTTAGATCAAGATAGTGCAAATGCATAACAGATATAATATATTTCAGCTGAAAGGCTTGCATTCAGAAATAAAGTCACATTAGCAAATGACTGATGTAGGCAAGAATTGATATAATAGTTCAGAAAACAATAGTTACTAGAAGCAAAGAGAATTGTATCACAGTCCAATATGTGGCCTTTGCTAAATCCCTACACCGTACAGGATAGGGTAAAGGTGTTTAAATATAAAAATGGGCAAAAGGATACTATCCTTTCCATCCTGAAAATATTTGCAATTTTTCACTAGTTGCATAAATTTTCTCTTTCAGGAGAGGAGAAGGTACAGTATGTTTGGGACAAAAGATATAGATGGAAGTTCTGGAATCCTTTAATGTTCATTCAGTATCACTCATGAGATGGTGCTCCTGCCATTTCTTTCTTGTCCCTTTGCTCCTATTTAAAATGATCTATCCTACTTCAAAGCAGGCATGTCTGACAGGAATGCAATTAAGTCAGCAGTCTGAATTCCCTATTAGCACTGACTGAACTAAATTGCAGATTGCATTTCAAGATAAGGTACCTTCAGCAAAGAAGATAATGTCAATATAATAAGACTGCAGTTTTGAAACTGTTAAAGGAATATTTGTGACAGCCAGCTTCCTATGACAATATATTTAGAAATGTGTAACGTTGTCTACTTTACATCATATTGTTGTAAGAGTTTTCTCAGTGCAAGAATCAATTGCACATCGATGACAGCCTAGCAGTGTACATTTGAACACTTCCAGGCAGTGGTGAAATGCAAATTTTTTTGCCACCGGTTCTGTGTGCATGGCTTGGTGTGCGTGGCTTGGTGGGGGTCATGTGACTGGGTGGTGCGGCCAACTTTTTTTTTTTACTTTTTAAAGCATTTTTACTATCTATTCGGCCAAACCGGTAGTAAAAAAATGCTTTAAAAAAGTAAAAAAAAAAGGTTCCGATGATCACAGCTGTGCTGCGCGATCGTTGGAACCTTCTCTCTCTTTCTTTTTTTTACTTTTTCAAATTATTTTTTACTACCTATTACCGGTAGAAGAAATCTAAAGTTAAAGTTATGCTTGAAGAAATCAATATGCCATTTACTTTTAATAGTATAATTATAGTATGTATATTGCTGAGTTCTCCAGAGTAGCAGTATTTCAACTGCATCCTCGAACTTACCCAAAGTGTCTTCTCAAGATTAAGCATACCTTGAATTTTTTCTCATAGGATGTCGTTTCAAATCATTGACCATCCTTGTTACCTCATATTTTGTTTCCATTCTACAATGCAGGACCCAACAGAACATAAAACTCAAGGTGGAATCTTACTAATGCAAAATACTATATTATGCACTTATTATTTACCATGAAACTTCTGTTAAGGCAGTCTTAAATTGCAGTTCATTTTTGCAGTCATCTCACAAATTTCTGGTTCATAGTCAGCTTGTGATCTTGTTAAGTGTTATTCATATGTTGCCACAACTGAGGGCTGGTCTCGGAAATTAAGGATAGACTGCCTGGTTAGTAATTGCATATGAAACCACTGAGGAATCCTTGGGCTGTTGGCTAGAAATTCAGATTTGAAAGTCATAAAGAGTCAAGGTTGGTTGGAGGATATATTTAATTTTACTATATTGCTAAGCCATTCCATTCTGCATTTACACATTTAATTTCTGTTTCCTAACTGAAAAATCTTACATTTTCTTAGGTGCAATTTCATACGGTTATTTATAGCCTGATCTTCAATTCTCTGAAAATTATCTTGCTTTTAATTTTTGTCTTTTAGTGTGACAACTATTTCACACATTTTTGTATTTTGGTAAAGTGTTCCCTCCAAGTGAAAAATATCAAAATAAAAATATAAAAAATACTGGGTCTTGTGATACCTGACTTGATAAAGAATGAATGATGAATATTTTTAGATTACATTTTTTGAGCCAGCTATATATTTACTTAATTATTCATAATATCTAGCCCACAGATAGCTAGCTCGCTGATGATAATCTCATGGGTAATTTGTCAGATCCATTGCTGAAATCAGTGTGTATTGTTTTTATTGCATTCCCATAGCCAAACAAACGAGATATGTTTACTTTGGCAAGGCTTGTTCTTGACAAGTTAATGCAGACATCCAGTAAACATTGCATTGTTTTGAAGCTGCTTACTGATCTATTGATCTGGAATGTTTCCAGGTATTGAAAGTCTGATTAACTTGTAGTTTGTCAACTCTGCTTGCTCTCTCCTCCCCTTCTGTCTCCCTCACTTCCCCCTCCTCCCTCCTCCCTCCCTGTTAAGGAATATGCGCAGAGTAATCCTTGAGTAGCAAAGGTGTGCACATGAGAAAATGGCTGAGAGTGATTGTGAATAAGCACAGACACACTGAGTTGTGATATTCTTTTACTTTTAGGAAAAAGCAAAGCAAAGTCCAATAAACAATCCTGGTCATACACAGATAAAAATAGTTATATTGTCAATCCAGGGATATTCCAAGAACAAAGTCTTCTTACCAGTTGTTGTAGTCATATACAATAAAACAGTTCTTTTTGGAGGTGCAAACAGGAACAAGTACAACAGTAAAACAATCAGTAAAACAGTAGAAAACAACAAGTAGCAATTATCAAGCATCATGCAGAGAGAACAGGCAGAGAGGAGCAGAGATGGCAATAATAATGTAATAAGAACAATAAGCCATGATTTCAGCTTCCTCTTAAGTACGTTGGCTACAGAGCTAGCCAATCAGAATACAGTATGATGCAATACAGCATTACAGTCTTAAAGCTATACATTACATTTGTAATGCAAATTTGTAATACATACAATGCAAACATGCATTGATGGTTTATATATATTGCCAACCCAACCAGTTAGGCAATAACCATTCCCTAACATTCCCCCTCACTTTTTCTCTCCTCTCTCCCCTTCTCTTCCCTCCCTCCTCCCTCCTTCCTGCTTTAACACAAACAATACCTTTGTATGGAGCTTCACCTGTTGTCTAGGATTTCATGTCAGTGATGGCGAACATGAAAATGTTGAGCATGCATGAGCACTCTCGTCGGGGCCATGCTCTGGAAAAGCTGAACTTCTGGGTTCTAGCGTGCATATGCGCCCGATGATCAGCTGGCCGTCACGCATGCGCACACTGGTTTTCAGCACTGCCATGCACGTGAAGGACAGCTGATCGTTGTAAGTGCATGCGCACTAGAAGACAAACAGGCAAGGCCGCGTGTGCTGGGTGACATGGCTTTGTGTGCCACTTTGGGCAGGTGTGCCATAGGTTCGCCATCATGGTCATATGTTCAGCCAGACCTGTCAGTAAGTTCATTTAGTACCTAGGAAGTGAATCATCTTATCCTGGAAAAATGAACTTACTCAAACTTAGAATTTACATCTACATAATGATTCTGTCAAACTCGTAATTCCGCCTCGTCCATCTGCTCGTCTCAATCATCTGGTGGTACAATATTCTCTCCCCACCCTTGTTGCAGAAACTATGTTGAAATAGAGTATCTAAACTAATTCTTCTTACCTTTCTTCCTTTTATTTTAAACTTACAAATTTGTTGTGGCCCCGCCCTCTGAGCCTATCCCATCGGAGGAAGAAAGCTCTGAGCATGAGGAAGAGGAGTCAGCCAGGCCTCCCTCTCCAGGCCCCTCCCCTCTGGCACTGTCTCAGGTGCCGGCCGAGGGAGAGGAGATTAGCCGAGAGACAGGTCTCTCGGATGAGAGTGAAGGAGAGACATCATTCCTGGACGCACGCCTCCGAAGGCGTGATAAACGATTGCAGCAGCTCAGGAGGCGTGCTAGGGATTAGAACTGAGTCACTGGACCACACCCCAGAGACTATATAATAGAGGGTGGTGGCCAGTGATCCCTGTGATGAACAAAAATAAACCTTGGATAGTCACTAAAGCATCGTCCGGAACTGCTGAGAGGAATATTATTTTCTGTTGGACTCTTGTACGCTGAGTATATTATCTTTCTGTTTCTGTGGAAATAAAAGCACTTGGCAGACGGTGTGTATATCGCTGCCAAGTTGGAGATAAAGACCTGGGTGTGTGCCAAGTGCTTCCTTAACCCTCGGCTGGCTGTGTTTGTGTGTGTGTGTGTGGACGGGGACAGATCAAAATTTTGTGTTAGCTTATTCTGAATTTTCTTTTATTATTTTTAATTTATTTTATTTTAATTTAATTATTTTTGTACCACCCATCTCCCCTATAAGGTGACTCTGGGCAGCTTAAAAATCTTAATCTTTCTTACACAATTTATAGAATTCTAGGTTATCAATGAATGGCAGTTTCATGGTTAAGTGATTAAGTTATAAGGCTAGAAATATGAGACACCATGAGTTCTAGTCCTTTGTTAGACATGAAGATAGCTGGATGACCTTGAACCAATCATTCTTAGCCTAGGAAGCAGGAAATGATGAATATCTTGTGGTAAACTTTGCTCCCCCCCCCAAAATGGCAGGAAATACTCTGGGCAGTCATTAAAAGCAAAACTGACTCAGAAGCACAAAAATATTATAAATATTTCCTTGATCTGTCCCTTTTCTGATGCCATTTTATGTACTCTTTTTATTCTCAGATCTTCACTACTAAGCAATAACATTGGCTTATTTTATCTTTTCCTTTCCCTCTCATTGAAATGGTTTGTAGTTGTGTTTTAAACATGTTCTAGTCATGTTGACTTCTTTATCTCATTAAATTCTCTTACCAATAAATCCAACTTAATTCTACAATACTGCCCTGTCCCACCTGCTCATTATATTCCAATGGATTTTATCTTATCAGATCTTGGTTATGCCAAAATGTATATACAATTATAATAATAAATTATAATTTTATATAAATAATTTTATAATTTATTATATATATATATAATAAATATATATGGTATATATTATATATACATACATACATACAAATATGTATGTATATATATATATATATATATATATATATATATATATATATATATATATATATATATAAAGTGTTTACCGAGACACCTGGTCTACCCCAACATGTGGGAGGGGGCATTCTGCTCCCTTTCGCCTTTCAGCTCCAATCCAGGAGCCCTCAAGCAGTCGTATTCACGACAAACCATTTTATACCAAATTTATATTTTGCTGATTCTTTATTTCTTTATCAGCAAAATATAAATTATATATATATATATATATATATATATATATATATATATATATGTGTGTGTGTGTGTGTGTGTGTGTGTGTGTGTGTGTGTGTGTGTGTACAGTTAATATCTCGGGTTTCTTCCCGTGTAATTGCAAACATATCCCTAAAAGGGTAGTAGCGACGTTTCGACGAAATCACATTCGTCATCTTCTGGCTGAAGTTCTCGGTTTGGTGCTTATGGGCAAACTGTGTGATCGTAACTGACGTTTTTCTATGAAAAGAGGCAAAGGTGTATTCTGATTGGTCGACAGTTTTGTTGTATTCTGATTAGCTGATGACGTAGCTGTATTTTGATTGGGTGGAAGTGCTGATGCTTGGTTGTGGGTTAATGGATAAGTTAGGCTGGAAATGGTGGCAACATAGGCATTATGATGAATCTTTGATCTATGGTTTATATTTTGTGTTAAGATTCGTCTGTCTATGAGAGCAGGTTTCCAAATAGTAGGCAGACAGGAAGTGTCATCACGTTTATTCATACAATATGGTCTTTTCTCTATTTCAATGGCCTCTCTGATTATTCTGCCATTGAGATGTTCTATACAGCCACGTCATCAGCCAATCAGAATACAACAACACTGTCGACCAATCAGAATACACCTTTGCCTCTTTTCATAGAAAAACGTCAGTTACAATCACACAGTTTGCCCATAAGCACCAAACTGAGAACTTCAGCCAGAAGATGACAAATATGATTTCGTCGAAACGTCGCTACTACCCTTTTAGGGATATGTTTACAATTACACGGGAAGAAACCCGAGATATTAACTGTACACACATATATACCCGTGAAAACTTACATACACACACACACACACACACACACACACACACACGTGTGTGTGTGTGTGTGTGTGCAAAAAATTAAAATCTCGGGTGTTTTTCCGTGTCATTGTAAATAAGTTAATTAAAATGTTTAAAATTCCGGTTAAAATCCTATCTTAAAATCTTCTAAAAATCCTTACAGAGCACTCTGCAAGGTCCTTTAAAACCTTAGCTAAAATCCTACCAGTAACTTTAAAAGTTTTTCTTATAGCAACGTTTCGACAGGCTCACAACCCTGTCATCTTCAGGCTCTTATCTAGTTTAGAAGCTGTGGGTGTGTTGCGAGGTCAGAGCTGTCGCTTTTATATGTTTGCTGCTGCTGACGTATGCTGGTTAGTCTGTAACTCTATGTTGTGATTGGAGGACAGCAGTTTTTCTTCCTGCTTCCTCATCCTGGCTGTTTGGCTGCGTGTTACAGGCCTAACTTTCTCAGGTTCTCTATTATTATCTGTCTGCGGTAGAGGGGAAAGGATTCTGGTAGGCATAACAGCACCCTTGATTGTTAGTTGAGATCTCAGCCTGTCTTTTGGCTCGATCCTCTCTCTCTCTCTATTGCTAGCCACCCTCTGCAGGCGTCGAAATTGAAAAGAGGCCGCAGAATATGAACAGACGGGACGACGCCTCTAGGTTATCAAGTATTTGGGGACCTGCACTGACAGAAACTCAAGTGTTAACATCAGAAGAGAGGCAGAGATTCCAACAAGCAACCAGTGGTGTTGTAAGGCCTGCCAGAATTCTTCCTTCTTTGCAGAGGGTGGCAATAGTCAACAGCAACAGCCAGAAATAGATCTATACTCTTATTAAGCATACTCTTTCTAGTCTTTATAAAGTATATGTCTTATAGTTTATCAGCTAGAAAATACAGATCATAGTCAGAAACCCAAAATCTCTCACGTCCCATACAGTGGTGGGTTGCCCCTGGTTCGCACCGGTTCTATAGAACTAATAGTAAAACCAGCAGGAGGCCCCGCCCACCAACCCTGATGTCATCAAAACGCTTCTGCGCATGCGCAGAAGAGCACGTGGGTGGCCCCGCTGTGAACCGGTAGTAAAGGTAAGTAGAACCCACCCCTGGTACCATATGTATATTTTATTTATTTGATTAAATTTATGAGCTCAGTGGTGTGGTGGTCTAGAGATGGAGCTCTTGTCTTATGATGAGGAGGCTGTTATTTCGATCTTAGGTAGTGGCAGATATTTTTTCCTTTGGGCGCACAGAGAAAATACCTGCTGTGAACTCCAGGTAGACATCAGGAAGGGCATCCAGCTAGTAAATGCTCAGCTCCATTCAGTTCCTTTGACTCCACCCCGATCGAAGGGATTACAGGGTTGTTAAAAGAAAAAAAAAATAGCTGCCTAACTTTAATGTATACAAAATTAGAGAAAACGTAAAAACAGGTAAAAGCATCAAAACAAATGAACAGCTGTTGTAGCCTGCAGTTTTCCTGCAATATTTTTCTATTCTTTCTTAGTTGTCTTCCATGATGTGAAAAGATGAGTGAGAATGCAGCAGGATTTTGAGCTTCCTCCCCACAGATTCAGAATCTAAAGTAATATATAATGTGCCTAAGGATGGATAAGATAAAACTATGAATGGACCTGATGAGACTAAAATTTATTAACTTTAATCAGTGAACTTTAATGGTAATATACCTTTGATTGCCATAATAATATGGTTGAGGGAATATTCTGTTTATCATTGCACAGGGTACATAATTATTGATCCAATGATTAGTCCGCTCAACAGCCTGTGTTCAACATACCAATTGTAAAATTATGTTTCTAACAGGTCTATAGTATATATATTTTGCCAGATAAGAACTAAATAAGAAAATTTCATGTTTTGACACTTTTTGTTACATAGTTCTCCTTTTATTTTTTTATTTTTTTAACAAGCAAACCTATAATTATCTGTTCTTCATTTATTTTATAATGGATGCCCCAGCTACCATGTTGGTGTGGCATACAGTATCTCAGATTTCAGAAAGGAATTTCTTTTTTATTTTCATTCCATAATGAGTTTTATTTTCCTCTCTCATCTCTCTTTGTTTTGCATGTTTTCCGGATCGGCTTTTTTGCTGTCCACTCTCAGCCATCTATTGAATTTATATCAGCTCACAAATTCACTCATGTGATACTCAAAACCTGTCACCCATGCACATTCTCTTTTGGTCAACTTATAATAACAACAAAATAAGTTTTCCTTGTTGATAGTAGTGATCTTTCAACATTTAAGCTCTCTTGCATTGTAATACAGAACTTGCCCTTGCAGCCCCGGACCTTAAGTTTATGGAATGTATATATCCAAGGAACAGCTTTCTGAATAGATAATAAACAATTACTTAGATGGTATAAAAAGTTCTTAACATGCCTTTTGCTTTTTAAAAATGTTGCTCTTTTAAAGTATATTTTAATAAAGGAAAGATTATTAAATATATTTATGTGTGGAACAGCTGAAACTGTGTATGTGTAAAAACAGCATCTAATTTACACCTTTGTTTTGCAAGTTTTTTCAAACTCCTACCTAAAATGAGATCTGTCTTGGATATTTTAGAAGAATCTGAATTTGCCAGATGTTAGTGCAGAATATACCGTTTAATATTCCATAACAAAAACCTTCAGTTTAAGATGACAGCATTAAGTTTATTTCAGTTTCACTAATGCTTCAAAAAGTAGGCAAACTAGAAACAATCACACAACATGAAGCTTGGTGAGCCTTGCTGCTATTATGGTTTAGAAGTTAATATTCCTGCTTTGCCTGTAGTAGTTATTTCAGGCAAAGTTTTGGCTAGAAAGATGTGTACAGGCAGAAATGAAAGTGTCATTTTTATCCCTTAGAGATGTTCTGGGTGAAATTATTCTTAATATATGTGTGCACAGATGAATTCACAGACAAAGACTTTTCCAGGAACAAATGAGTATTTCTCACCAAATTGTCTAAGATCTTCTTTCTTGTACTATGAAATGAAAATAATGCTTATAAACAATTTTATTTAAAAGTTTTAGGGTCTGCTTCTAGCCTTGTCTGGGATTGAAAGCAAGCAGGATCATGCTTAGTTAGTCTGTGAATGAAGAACAAGCAGAGGAGACCAGGACTGTGGGCTCGATTGAGAAGAAGGCAATGGAAAAGTACATCAATAATGTTGCTAAGAAAACTATATGGGTGTGTCCATGAAACATATTGTCTAAAATGATGAGAATTATTGGAGGATATCAGGTTTGTAAAAGAATGTTGAGAAACCTCTATTATTTTATCTTGTTCTTGCTCTCTCAGGTTTAACATATCATGGATGATACGTGTCCCAGAATAATAATAATAAAGCTTGGATAGCTCTGCAGACTAAGCACTGTAATTTAACACCAGCTGTCTGCAATTAAAGTAAGTTCGAATCTTGCCAGGCTCAAGGTTGACTCAGCCTTCCATCCTTTCTAAGGTAGGTAAATTGAGGACCCAGTTTGTGGGGGCAATAAGCTGACTTTGTATAAAATATACAAAAGTATGAAGGCTATTGCTTAACGCACTGTAAGCCGCCCTGAGTCTCCGGAGAAGGGCGGCATATAAATGAAAATTTTAAAAAAAAAATGTTGCATGATCCAATCTGGGTCAGTCACCGGGACCAGAGGTTTAGACTTCAGAGCTTTCAGACTCAGGCTGGAGCCCATCCTCAGGGAACTTCTCTCTCACCAGACATTATATATAATAGGGGTACATTTTGCTAAAGTTGGGGTATATGATGTGAAATGTCTTAGACTAGATTTTTATTTTCCTGGAGCAGAATGGATGTGTTTGAGTTTATTCTGTTCTGATTGTCATTTTCCACAAAGTTCCTTTCCTAATCAATTTCTCTGGAGCTTCTGGGAAAAAAAAAATCAAATCTCATTTTAGTCAGAGTTTTACCTGAATACAAATCATATCCATAGGAGCATTCTAAATGCATTCTAAGGAATACACAGAGCTGGGATAAAATCCCTTTCTGCCACACATATTCATACTGAATTTATAGATGGTTGAAAAGAAATTTAACACAATATACAGTATATAAGGTCCAGATGACAAAACTTCTGAAAATTATAATGCTGAGTGAGTTACAAGCTTGGCGGTATTCTCCCCTCTCATCTCATTACACAAAATAAACTGTGTTTATTTTATTAAAGGACACATTTACAGTACTTGCATTATTAGCAGAAATAGTGTCTTGTCTTATGTGGTGAATTTTCATGACTGTTTCCCTGAAACTTTCCAGTGGTTGAGTAATGAGCCAGCCTTGCTAAAGTCCTCTTATAGAGAGAAATCTATCTGGCCATGAAAGTAGAAATCTAATATTTCTCTCAGTACACTTTGTTATTTTCTCTATATCTACATAAATTTATTTATTTATTTATTTATTTATTTATTTATTTATTTATTTATTTATTTGTTCGTTCAATTTATATGCCGCCCTTCTCTGGAGACTCAGGGCGGCTTACAATGCATTAAGCAATAGCCTTCATACCATATCACTATATTAGTTTTTATCTATACACTCAAATGTACACAAACATTCTTTGCACTAGTAGAATATTTTAATTAAAAAGAGGAGTATCAGCTTGATAGCTTGATTTCTGTAGCCATAGTTTTTTAAATTAACATATTTGGCTAGGTTTATTGTTAAATCCAAATCCTAATTTCAAAACCACAAAATTTAGCTTCATATAGCAGCTAAAATAAGATTTTGTTTTCCTACTAGTGTTACTACAAGGGAATATTGCAGGGGAAAATTTTTGTCCTGTACCAAATGGATTTGTCCCTACTAGTTTAACTGGCACTTGACTAACCCTAATCTATTTTTAATCAGATCATTAATGATCCCACTTATTAGTTAATGAAGTTTAAGGGGTGGCAAAGAGTCTGAAGTAATCAGACCAAATTCAATTATTTCTGCATGAAAACCAGTATAATGGTATTTCACTCTAAGGATTAAGCATGATATGTAATATATGGTGTAGCTGGAGGAAATATATGCAGTTCATACTAGAATTTGAATTAGGAAAAAAGGAATTCAATAATGGATGAGAAAAGATATATTTAGCACCCATAGACAGATTTTCCTTTTTAGTAATGTACACAATTAAAATTAATGTACACATTTTTGTACTTTAAAACCAAGTAAGAGTTGTTAGTGTGGCAGAGATAAACTCAATCACATTAAACTTGCTGTGTGTGTTTTCTTTGTTCTTTCATCTGCTGATGTTAATGAGATATTAATAATCTAGTCAGTTTCTCTTGAAAGAGTAACTGAAAATGAATTAAAAAACATGAATTGTACTCCTAAATCTGCTATAATCAAAGTATGCCATTTCTTCTGTTTTAGATATTTCCAGCACTAAATAAATTTACTGGACTTGTCTTATTGTTGTGATAAATGTAATTATAGTATTCATGATTGAGAGATGTGATATATAGATTAGATATAGAGATGAACTTTCAACAATATAATTTTTGAACTCTGAATGAACTTCATAAAAGTAATCTGTTTTTCTAAAAGAGGACAGGAAAATTATTTTCAGAGTAGAAATATACCATGATAGATGTGGCTCAGTAGTACCACTGAACACTGAAATATTAGACAAGGTAAAACCTGTTAACTTGAGTGATGGGAGAATTTATTTCCATTTCAATGTCCAATGCCTGTTTTCTATTTGTGGTATAGTGAAACACATTTTTCACCATTTGATCTTCACCAAATATAATGCTTCTTTTTCCGTAAAAGGCATGGCCTTTGGTTAAGAGTTAGAAAGAACTGAAATCCAATACATTTGGTGGACACAATTTCTCATGTCAAATTTATTCTGTAATTCTTTCCTAGGCTGCTAATACAGGTGTCCCTGATGTTATTGATTTATACAACTGTATTATTTTAGTCTTTAGATTGGCTTTGTGATGAAAGAATATCAGCTTTTTATGTTTAAAACAATAGAAATTGGTCACTGTTTCTTGACTGTTATCTTTCGATAAACATAGCATAAAAATCTTATGCTAGACACAAGAACAGTTTTTTCCTGAACGCCATTACTCTGCTAAACAAATAATTCCCTCAACACTGTCAAACTAGTTACTAAGTTTGCATTACTATTAAACTTCTCATTATTCCTATCACCACCTCCTCCCACTTATGACTTTATGACTATAACCTTGTTGCTAGTATCCTTACGATTTATATTGACTGCTTCCTAATATGATTTGATTGCTTATTTGTTCCCTATGACTATCATTAGTGTTGTATCTTATGATTCTTGACGAATGTATCTTTTCTTTTATGTACACTGAGAGAGTATGCACCAAGACAAATTCCTTGTGTGTCCAATCACACTTGGCCAATAAAAAATTCTACTCTACTCTACTCTACTCTACTCTACTCTACTCTACTCTACTCTACTCTACTCTACTCTACATCTTTTAAACTTGTATTCTCAATAACTTTACTGATGATTCAAATCAGTGGTGAAATCCAAATTTTTTTACTACCGGTTCTGTGAGCGTGGCTTGGTGGGTGTGGTGTGGCTTGGTGGGTGTGGCTTGGTGGGCATGGCAGGGGAATAATACTGCAAAATCCCCATTCCCACCCCACTCCTGGGGGAAGGATATTGCAAAATCTCCATTCCCACCTGGGGCCAGCCAGAGGTGGCATTTGCCGGTTCTCCGAACTACTCAAAATTTCCGCTACCGTTTCTCCAGAACCTGTCAGAACCTGCTGGATTTCACCCCTGATTCAAATGCAAGAAAGAGCAAAATTAAAGACAAATCAATGTGATTTTGGATAATATATATATTTAATATATATTAATATATATTAATATATTTTAATCATAACCAGCAAACACCTTTATGTGTATGTATATGTATATGTATATGTATATGTATATGTATATGTATATGTATATGTATATGCATATTCTCTCTAGCCAGGTTTTACCTATGTAAACTTAGTTGTTCTACAGACCTAGGTTCTGTGAAATCTCATTCACAAGTTCTTGGGCCCTTTTTCTGCTGACAAACTGCAACTCTGTGTTGCTTTCTGGGAGACTATATATGTGTGTGTGTGTGTGTGTGTGTGTTTTTCTTCTAGCCAGGTTTTCCCTAAGTAGCCAAGGTTTTTTTGTAGCTCCAGCTCAGTAGAATCACATCTACTCGGTTCTGGGCTTTTTTTCTTTTCTGACAACTAGCAAGCTCTAACTGCTAGGTGGGAGACCTAAATAGATCCATTTCTAGCTCGTTAGCTGTTATCAGTAGGCCACACCCATGTCTTATGTATCCTCCCTGTAAAGGTACAGTATCAATTTTCTTAGTTCTTCATAGGGTTTCTGTGTGTTTTTCTTCTAGCCAGGTTTTCCCTACGTAGCCAAGGTTTTTTTGTAGCTCCAGCTCAGTAGAATCACATCTACTTATTTTGAATCTATGTAGTTAAATTGATACTGTACCTTTACAGGGAGGATACATAAGACATGGGTGTGGCCTACTGATGACAGCTAACGAGCTAGAAATGGATCTATTTAGGTCTCCCACCTAGCAGTTAGAGCTTGCTAGGTGTCAGAAAAGAAAAAAAGCCCAGAACCGAGTAGATGTGATTTTACTGAGCTGGAGCTACAAAAAAACCTTGGCTACGTAGGGAAAACCTGGCTAGAAGAAAAACACACAGAAACCCTACGAAGAAGTAAGAAAATTTTTATATATATATATATATATATATATATATATATAGATATAGATATAGATATAGATATAGATATAGATATAGATATAGATATAGATATAGATATAGATATAGATATAGATATAGATATAGATATAGATATATATAGAGAGATTGAGATTGAGATTGTGATCCTTTTCTACCAAGTTTTGAAGCTGTTTGCAGGCTATGATCTGGAATTACAGCAAAGGTAAGCTTTTCCATAGATTACTGCATAGTGTTTAAAGCCAATGATAGTTAGTGAAAAACAAAATCTTGAAAAAGATGAATGGATCTTTTTTAGAGGCCACGAGTATGTGTGTGGGATAGGAAATAATTCTTGATTGTGAACATAGTATTGCTGAAGCATCATCAGTTCAGTCAAACAAATTCAGCTCATTTCAGCCGGGCTGGCCTAACGCTTTTTAAAATGTTTTTAATTGTCTGTTATTGTTTTTAATCATGGGGCCAAATTTATATATATCTTTTTAATTGTATTTTAATGTTTGTAGTTTATGTTTTTACTTGGCTGTTCACCACCCTGAGTCCTCAGGGAGAAGGGCGGTATACAAATTTTAAATAAATAAATAAATAAATAAATAAATAAATAAATAAATAGGTAGATAAATAAATAAATAAATAAATAAATTTGTTTCAGAAACTTTCAATACAGCTTCAAAAATACTTAACTTTATAGGTAGCCTTCTAAGAGCTTCTCTTTTTCTTTGTTGTTTGTTTGCATATACACCAATAATAGTATAGAATTACTTTCATTGGTTAATTGATCACATTAATGCCAAGAAAAGGGCAATGGTGCAATCTTTCCTAAATTTGTATTTTAGTAAAATTTCCATCAAGTTGAACAAAATTTCATATATTTTACACTGGACTATAGAATGAGATAACAAACAATATTCACTCCCCCACAACATTAAACCATATATAATACTCTATGTTGTAATGAACAAGCACCATAACAGAATAAACAAGAGTCCACTGAATGGGTCCCTAATGCTTGAGGGAAAAGTATTTGTTTTGTTCCTCAGAGAGCTACAAACCACAAGATTTTCTTCAGGCCTTGTTATGAATGTTTTCCTCTCTGCTCCCTGCATTCCAATTCCTTATTCCTTGAGTTGAGTGGGAGGAATTATTTTTCAGATTGATATGCTTTCCTGGTGAGCAGTCATGTATTAAGTGTTGTTAATGTAAAACTTTGATCAGCCTGGATATAGAAAACTTGTTCTGGTAGGGAAAAAAAACCTTGCTAATGTAAAAACAAGTTTCTCCACCTAACCAACAGCCAATTTTCAGTTGGATCTAACCATATGTTTAACAGGTGCAGAGAAACATAGCTTATTAGCTATGCTGGTATAATGCTATTCCACTATAGCTATAGAATAATATGACGCAATATGACAATAAGTTGTAATAAATAAATTAATAATACAATCATAAGATATGATTTAATTCTGGAATAATAACTTTCAGTACACAGTATTTTGGAGTAGTGATATTTACATATCCTTTTATATTAGGGGTGCACTGCATTAAGTGCCATCAAACCTTTGGATGTGGCCTCGAGAGCCCCTTAACTTTTTAATAAGACAGGTCATGGTGCATAATCATATTAACTGTTCAGTTTCACTTTAAATGACTTATAACATAAATAAAATCCTAATTTTTCTTTCTCCCTCCTTTATAAATCTAGGTGCTCCTCATTTCCATTCTGCATCTCTGAATCCTGAGCCCCACCTATTTTATAATATATGTCTTCTCCTGTTATGCTTCTTAAAGACAGAAGGGTACTTTTGGATGAAAAGGGACAGCATCCTGGATACATAATGATTTAGGGATGTTCAATCTGTGCACCTCAGTCTGCCATCTAGTTCGGTTTGTTGGATTGCTATAAATAAAGGCAAGCCAATATTCTGTAAAACTGAAAAACAAATCCTAAAATCCAGCCATGGTGCTATCAATATTCTCCCTTTCTCTAGTTCTTGCATATCCTGTTATTCCCATTTAAGGTGGACTTTTTAGCTTTAAAGATACTTTTATTCCAATATCTACTCTTGCAAATAAGCAAAACATTACCAGATGGTTCATTGACCTAGCATGAAACACTATCTGAGCTGTAACAAAGAAATTTGACAGTTACTATTTCTAAGTCATATACCTCTACTAACTAGTAACTTCCCCATGGTGATTATAATATGAAAGAGATATTTGTGTATAGTCCAGCTATATTGCATTACATAATTTAATCAAAAAGTATTGGGCATCTTTATAAAGAGATTGTGTTTACTATTGTAATCTAAAAGAAAATGTACTTTGACATTCTGATGTTGTATAATACGTTTGCATCCAGACATACTGAATTTGATAGAAGCATTGCATCATGCCTTCAATTGTGTTAACAATATTACAAACAATACAAACAATAATAGCTGCAACTGCTGATAAAAATGAAAAGCATCACTACTAATAGAAGCACATTCTTCTCCTGATTGCTTTTCAAGAGAAGATTGATTTAGAAACCATTTGTCAATGTCACAACAATATTTATTTTAAATTAATCTTTTTCATTATATTGATCATAATACACCAACAAACTAAATGGTGAACAGTGACAGCTGAACGAAGCAGAAGAAAGGCATAAGATTTTAACAGTAATGCTATAGAAGCACATTATTAGGTGGTTTTTTCAATGACATGTGGGCATACTCTTAGTTTACATCTAGCTAATTAACAATTCACTGGGAGTAATTTTCATCTATCACCATTCAGTGCTTTTAGAGGATGATCTAATGTTGGCAGAATTTGGGAAAACTCACCTTCTCCTTCTCCTCCTTCCCCTCTTCTCCAAATGCTTTTTGAAGGAATTTTCCAGTATGGGGTGGACAATGGCATGACACCAGACAGTTTCATTGCACATGGTTTGCTGTAGCCAGTGTTGAATATCTCTCGAAGGTGCTGTTGGTTGTAAGGGAAGCTGAAATATAGAGGTGGGGAAGCTTACCCCAACACAGTTTTTGCTTGTGTATCTCTGGTTTTGCTGAATCTGTAGAATTATTTCTGTACTATCCCAGGAAAATGTGCAATGGAACACACTTGACATGCATGGGTCAAGAAATCATTAGCATTATTATCTGTAGAAGAACATAGTAACATGCATACCTTGAAAATTACAACTAGGAAAGAGATATCCATTTGTTGTACTATGAAACTTATTTATCATAAATCATCTTAACTGTTCTGTTCATCTAAGTCTATTCAAGGCTTCCTCAACACTAGTAGGCTGATACAGACCAACTTTTTGCAGTGATTCAGGAGGATCTAATTAAAAAACAAAGGGTACAATCTCTGTTAGAAGGCTTGACCTACAGCAATATTCAGAATGGAGTCAATCCCATCTGTAGTTAAAAATAAGTTATGTATTTGTTTTTTGTTCCCTGAAAATAACTAACTTGTGTCATCTGTTATAACATTTGGAATCATCACTACTTTGACTAATAACTTCTATGATTTTATATTTGGCCGAAAGTATTTTAACTTACCTAGCTATTTTTTAAAATGGAAACAATAATATGCTAAAATGTATTCTTAGTTTCAACATGCTGCAAAAAGAAAGGAAACCAAATTAATAGAACTGGTATACATACAAGATTTTTCATCTTTGGATATTTCTAACCCAGAGGTGTCAAGCTCAAAGCCTGGGGCAGATCTGGCCCACAGGGTGCTTAGATCTGGCCCGCGGGGCCACCCTGGAAATAGCGAAGGACTGTCCCGTAGTGCTTCTGCCAGTGAAAATGGGCTCCCAAGCTCCATTTTCGGCTGCCACAGCCTCCTGCAACCCTCTGCCAGTAAAAACAGAGCATGGGAGGGCTGCACATGGCCCTCCTGAGCTCTGTTTTCACCGGCAGAGGGTTGCAGGAGGCTGTGGTAGCCGAAAACAGAGCTTGGGAGCCTGTTTTCACTGGCAGAGAGCTCAGGCCACCACAGGTGCCCCGACACAAGTGACATTGAGTTGGCCACACCACCCTGGCTATGCTCACTCCACCACCCCGAAGTCAAACACAACTCTGATGCAGCCCTCAATGAAATCGAGTTTGACACCCCTGCTCTAGCCAGTTGGCTAGTCTCATATTTTTATAAGACATGGCACCAAATTAATCATTACTCCTCTGATTCATGAAACTTTATTTGATCACTTCATCTCAGATTTTTTTTAAACAGATGAGACTCTGAAGCACATTGACTCTGGGATGTTCACATTGTTTCAGTTAATTTATGTCTATTTTTAATGACATCAAACTGGCAAGGTTTGAGGTTTCTTTTCTCTTTTTATATCGTCATTTATAGATTTCACTTAGGTTTCTTGGGAATTTTTTAGGTTCATGATCAGTTATAGTATATTCAATTAGCTATTTAAAAAGAAAATAATCATAAAATTGTATCTGGCTTACAAATCAATACCTGGCCTAGATTCATTGTTAATAGTATTTATTAAACTTATCCACAAAAGATTATGCAATAAAGAATTGTAACTGCTACAAAATGGTAACATACCTACCTTTCTGAAAAACATCAAAAGGTAACTACAATGACAGTAGTTTAGAGTATAGCTAATGTATTGGGGGAGGGTTCAATTTAAAATTTATGGTAAAAGGCATTTTTCTTTTCTGACAAAAGGACAACAGGGACAGAGTTAGCTTGGGATCACCCAGCAACAGATATGGAGAGGGAGAAGGGGGCGGTGTTTCTGTGTGCTTCTGTTTCTGTGTGGCACTCTCCCCTCAATGTTAGCGGCCACCGCTGCCCCCTTCTCCCTCTCTGTCTCCGCTGCTGGGTGATCTTGTGCAAAGAAGGGAGCTAGCAGAGATAGGAGAGTGCCAGGTTGCTGCTTCTGGGATGAGGGGACCTGGGAAGCACCTGGTTCCTGCTTACCCAGCTTCTTTTCCTCTCGCAGACAGCTTTCCCAGTCTAGTTTTATGCAGTCAGTCTCTCTCTCTCTCTCTCTCTCTCTCTCTTTCCCTCTGTCTCTCTCTCTCTCTCTCTCTCTCTCTCTCTCTCTCTCTCACACACACACACACACACACACACACACACACACACACACACAAACAGGTTGGATCTTTGTTTCCTCCTGCCCCCCTCAATGGAGACCACTGGATTCCCTCCCCAACACTGCCTGCCCCATACAGGTACCACCCATACAAGTAACGTAGAGTTGGCCATGTCGACTCAGTCACATGACCCACCGAGCCACACCCACCCAGCCAGTCATTGGGGCAGAGAACCGGTTGTTAAATAATTTGAAGCCCACCACTGAGTCTAAGTAATAGGTAATGGTGATATGGGGTTACTATTTTACTTACTTCTTCAGTGACAGGACCATTTGATATGTATGCAAAATACTCCTGCCTATTGCCATTTTGATTCAATAGTCTAATAATACATGAAAGAAATTCAGCATAAACTAAATTCTTACTCTCTATGTTGCCTTTTGATGATGAAGAATATATCTCACTCACTTGAATTATGCTTCTGTTTCTTTCTTTTTTCCTCATCTACTTTTTGCTTTTATTTTACCAACAGATAAGGCTGATTTTTCAAGATACATTAACTTAAAAACTTACATTCCCTGGTCTAAATCTATAACTAAGGACAGAGTCATATTGTTGATCAAAAAAAGTAGAAAACGGATTATTATTTATTTCCATTGATGTGGCAAGTTAAAGATTTTCAGTGTTCTGCTTTTAAATAAGATACAACTTTTAAAAAGTTATATTGATATGTTTGTATATGAATAAGGCTATGTTCACTGCTTTCAGTGGGACAGTCGGAACACACTAGGAGAGGTGTTCCAAGGAAAAAAGAATCTTTTTATGAGAGAGTTTTATCACAAAGATAATCACAGATGAAGATCTTTACCATCATCAGTTTGATTATCTATCTCTTTTTCTCTCTGGGATAGAACGTTTCTTTACCCTACAAAAGGATTATTTTTTCAGCTATTATTGACATTAAAAAAAAAACATTATTCAAATAGTGGTGAACTAAATCAAACAATAAAAACCAGAGATAAAGTTTGTGGGGGAAGAAAACGATGTTAGAAGGGACATACGCAGACAAAATGATACAGTATCAAGAAGTTTACTTAATGAAAAGGAAATCAGGGATTTTCATATGGCATTGCTGAGGAGGGCAAGTGTGTGGCGAATGGAATGATTATATGGTCAAAAGGTTTGGACTGTATTCAGGAGTAGCAAATAGGGATTAGAAGTTAAAAGGATGAGTTCATGCATCACATTATAAAGAATATGATATTAGTACAAAAAAGAAAAAAAAGCCGGGCCTCTTGGGCAAGGATTAAAACTGAGAAATAATAATTGAGGTTGAAGAGAATACAAAAAGGACACTGTTGAAAAGGGATAAATTTTTTTAAGCTGAAGCAAAAGCAGGATTTAATAAAGTGTATGCTATTTAATTTTTCTCATAATTCATGAAAATATCATACAAATGAATAATCCCATTTTGATTTAAGAGTTCCACCCTCATTATGGACAATGCCTCAATGTATGTTCCAGAAAGACTGAGAAGGAAGTCATGGTTGTGCTTATGAAATAGATTTGGAGTTACATGTGTAATTACATGCATTTTGCCTGGAATAAAAATAATAAAACAGTACTGAGTACTGATCATCACACCAAACAAAGAATTTCTTGCATCCAAAAGATAGCTACACATCTTGAGGAGAAAGTTGTTTGAGATCCAGAAAGCATTATTTATTTTAGAATCATCAGTTCTGATTTTCAGCAAAAATTCAGAAAATTTGCACCATTCAATAATTATGGTTCTTTTATCTTAATCATCCAGAAGCATCTTTGCAGAATATATGAATTATGTTCATATCTTTATATTTTATTATCAAATTATTGCAAATTATTGAGGGTTAGGAATAAAGCACATGTATATTGCCACAATGCAAATATCATCATTATGTACCTTCATCTAAAGCAGGGGTGTCAAACTCGATTTCATTGAGGGCTGCATCAGGGTTGTGTTTGACTTCGGGGTGGTGGAATGGGCATGGTGAGGGTGGGTGTGGCCAACTTAACGTCACTTGTGTCAGGGGCACCTGTGGTGGCCTGAATGCTCTGCCAGCCAAAATGGGCTTCCAAGCTCCGTTTTTGGCTGCGATGGCTTCCTGCAACCCTCTGCCAGTGAAAACTAAGCTCGAAAACAGAGCTCCATTTTCACCGGCAGAAGGTTGCAGGATGCTGTCTCAGCCGAAAATGGAGCTTGGGAGCCTGTTTTCGCAGGCCAGTCCTTTGCTGCTTCCAGGGTGGCCTGCAGGCCAGATCTAAGCACCCCATGGGCTGGATCCAGCCCTGGGACTTTAGTTTGACACCCCTGATCCAGGGCTGGGTTCTACTTACCTTTACTACCGGTTCGCAACGGGGCCGCATGTGCGCACTCGCTTTGCTCACTTGTGCGCTATTCTGCACTCTTCTGTGCATTCGCAGAAGCGTTCTGATGACATCGGGGTCAGTGTGCGGAGCCTCCCGCCGGTTTTACTACTGGTTCTATAGAACCGGTGTGAACTGGGGGCAACCCACCACTGCCCTGATCTAGATGTTAGGATAAATCTATCATATCTCAATATCTCTTCTTCGGTGTACTACATAAACAAATTACAAAATAATCCTAGTGAAGTGATAAAAATGGCATTTTAAATTTGCAAATCTCATATGAGGAAGTGTAGTACCTAACATGTAGAAGAAATACTTTTTATTGTTGTTGCTGAATTCTTTTTTCCCCAGCATTGCTTCACAGAAAAATTGCAGTTAGTAGTAATGAGTGATCAATATTTCTAGCAACAGCACTAAAGAATAATCTTTCAACTATGGATTTTTGGCTCCTTGTGATTCTTAGCTATTTTCATCTTCAACAAATCAGACTGAAATGTTGTTTAACCTTGCCAGAAAACTCTGATTTTAAAAACATATGAGTAACAACCTAGATAAAGGTGTTAGAGAGAACAATTACTGAACAGAAATGAAAGGACAATTTTCATACATAATATGAACATAGAGTCCAGTGATGCTCTTTGCCCTGCTTTTGAAGTTCTCAATCAAAGCATTGTTGTAATGGATACATGTGGGAAACCAGCAGGTAAAAATCCTCCCTGAGTCATTAGGATTGCCTAATAACATGGAAAATAACATGGAAAACATTGCCTAATAACATGGAAAAATTAAGAAAATATTAGCTATATAGGCACTTTTTTATTCTGAACATGTGTTTACACTAACTAACTGTAAGAGTCTTAAGAAAACTAACATAATTTACTTCTTAAGGCATGTATGTATGTATGTATGTATGTATGTATGTATGTATGTATGTATTTGTTCGTTATTTTAGTAAAACCACAATAGGATATTTGGTTACTTCTGCTTATTATTTCTTCCTCAACATGAATGGTTAAGTGGTTTATATTTATTTGACCTGATAAAATGAAGCTACAATTCAAGTATACATAAATTCCCCACCTAATAAGTAAAACATCCAAAGTGCAACATGGAATGATACAAGTAATAATGCAAGAATACCTTGAACAATCAGTCATAATAAATATAGCAAAGACAATAAATACAGTTGATTATCCCAAGCTATCCATCATATCTGTTACAGGAGGAGGAAATTCTTTTGGTTTCACTTCCCATTTTAATATGTTGTGCTTCTCAATAAGCTCTAAAATGGAATGTGATTGTATAAAGGAAGTCTTTCAGAAGTTAGATAAGTTGTTAATGAATGTCTGCTTTCTTGTGACTTCTTCAGTTAACAATTCAAAGTTGAATTTTTTGACCATCATCATGTTTAAAAGGAAGGGTTCTAGTTTGTATTAAATCGAATCCTCCAATGAGCTCAAGGTGATTGAAGGTGATTAAAGATATGAGTACTGATGGTAACAGTATCCCTATGCTCTTTGGGCAACCTTTTCACATTTTTTACATGCAGCTGCTTAACAAAAGGGGCTGATTTTCTGTCTGAATTTACAGTATTTAAAGAATGTCTTACAGTTTCCTTATTGTTTTTTCCAATAACAATTAACAATTCTCCTTTCCCTTTTTGCATTCCTTGTCATCATTAGAGTAGGTTAGAGCAGAAGGAAAATGTTAACAGTTAAGGTTGATAATCAATATAGAGGGCCATGTTGATCTCCTAACAGATTTGGATGAACTTTTCTTAATGGGAAACATTCCAGTTGAGCACAAGTTACCATGGAAATAGTTCAGCATTTGAGCGTTCTTGAGCAGATAGTCAAATACTGAATCTCATGGGCTGGATAAACCAAATGTCTACTAGAGTTAGAACTATGGGTGCTGTTAGGAGACTCTCATGGCAAACCTAGTGGAAACCAAATAACCCAAAGGAACAACTTTCTCTGCTCTTGGGTTAGATCAAAGCAACAACACATGAAAGCAGACTAATTTTCAATCAAGAACCAACATATACTCTATTCCAGCTATAATCTCATTTTCTTTCTCATGCAGTTTTGATGCAAGAAAGAAAGAAAACCGCTCTGGAGGGGGCATTTGTACCTTCAAATTTTTGACAAATAATCAGCAACCCACTTACCACAATGTGCAACAAATCTCAGAAGTACATTGTATTTTATCTGAGTTCTGGTAGTTCTGCTAAAAAGCTATGACATAATTACTCAAGTACAAAAAAAAAGTTATGGTAGGTGTGGACTGATGTATACATTCATAACATAACAAAACTCTTTCTTATGGTTAAATAAGCTTAAATTGAAAGCTGTAATTAAGCCTGTGACAATATATCTAGCAGACCTTTCATTCTAGCAGAGATAAGTGGGCCCCATTACCAAAGCAACGAGGGGAAAATGGGTCTCAAGTCCAAAAAAAGCAGAAAGTGCAGACAGACACTAATTAACATCATTTTAAAAAGGGGAGCAGACACAACAAAATCAGATTGCCAAGATTGTGTTTTTCGAGCAAGTCCCAACAAAAGTAGCCTTAGCTTTTCTGTTCTGGGCTATCAGGTAGGCTAGCAACATATGGTGAGGAAATTGAGTCAGAAGCAGAAAGATGCATTTCCCACAAATTTCCATGAAGTATTTTTCTGTCCAGGAATTCTATAAGACATTAAATGATCCCATATCTTAAACTAGAAATGGAATTATGATACAATAATGTATTCATTCTTAAAGAGAGAATGAAATACAGATATATGCCTTTTCTTATCAAAGTACATCGAGAAAAACAACTCTTTTTCTTTAGGGGTTGAATGCCAATTAGTTTTATAAATGGTAGCTGTGCTTTTCCTCCCTACCCCCCTACCCCAATTCTATTGCATTTCTGGTTGCTTTATCTTATGCATTTATCACACTTATTTATTTTATTTTTATTTTTATTTATTTATATCCCACCTTTTTCATTATTTTAATAAATAGCTCAAGGTGGTGAACACACTTAGTACTCCTTCCTCCTCCTCTTTTCCCCACAACAGCAATCCTTTGAGGTGATTTGGGCTGAGAGAGAGTAACTTGCCCAAAGTCACCCAGTTGGCTTTTGTGCAATTGGAATATTGACTGTATTGTAGTGATGGTTAACCTTTTTGGTGCCGAGTGCCCAAAGCACGCACGTACGCAGACCCCCAAAATGCAATGCAAGCCCCCCACGCATGCGCCCTGCCCCCACGCCCTGTTTTGTCTTCCAGGTTGGTGCAGGAAGCTTTCTAGGCCCAAAACAGGGTGTGGGGGGTGCGTGTGCATAAACCCACAAAATGCAATGTGAGCGCCTTGCGCATGCACCCAGTGCCTCGCGCATGTGCGTGCGCCCCCCACCTGTGTCCTGCCCCCTGTGCATGCATGACAGAGACCCAAAGAGCAGCACATTGGGAGGGAGGCGCACATGCATGCGCAGTGGACCTGGTCTGGTCTGAAAGTCTGAAACTCACACTGCCATCAATGTTAACCTCAATTCTTTGCACAAATCTATTCATTTAGGCTGGTCTCTGCATGCCACTTCAGGCACACCTACCATAGGTTCGCCATCATGGCTGTATTGTATAGTAGACTTCTATTTAAAATTTGATATTGGAATAGACAGATAAATGTACAGCATATAATTATGTCGTAACATGGAGTAAATTTAAAACAATATGGAGATAGATGCGTGAATTTATATGCATAGAATCATAGGGCTGGAAGGAACCTTGGAGGTCTTCTAGTCTAATCTGCTCAAGGCAGTAGCCTTATACTATCCCAGTGAAATAGTTGTCCAGTCTATTTTTGAAAACCAGATATTAAGAGTATTATTGAGAGTAACTCAATACTTGTGATGTGTTATTCTGCCCTTTGATCTCAAGGGAATGTTTCTATGGGGAATCTATAGCAACTTTTATCTACCTGTACCTTTCAGTTTAATGGATAATAACAATATATAATTTATTAGAGCAAATTCACAATTAGGATAAGAACTCTGCATCCATAAAAATAATAAAATAAAAATAATTTTTTAATTTTTTTTTTTAAAAAATGATTTATATGCTGCCCTTCTCCAGAGACTCAGGTCGGCTTACAATGCATTAAGCAATAGCCTTCATACTTTTATATATTTATACAAAGTCATCTTATTGCCCCCATAATCTGGGTCCTCATTTTACCTACTTTAGAAAGGATGGAAGGCTGAGTCAACCTTGAGCCTGGTGAGATTTGAACTTGCAGTAATTGCAGGCAGCAGATGTAAGTGGATGTTAATTAGTCTGCTGAGCCACCAGAGCTCCTTTTATTGATTTTGGATCAATAAAAACTTTTTATCAGTGTGGAACAAGTAAGAATGATAATCCAGTGAGACACTCATAATTTAATTTTACAGCAATAAAATAAGTGCAAAATGACTAAATTTTGGCCTATACATGCTTTCAAATTTTAAGAAAATTTGAACAGAATTTAACAGAAAACAAATTAAACAGAAAGTGCTGCTTACTAATATATAAAGTTTTTAAGAAGCAGATCTTTCTATAATTTCTATAGTTGTGTTCTTTATATGGAAGATGGGGCTATGCAGCTATGGAAGCTGCCTCTAATTGTCTAAAGATGAAAAGATAGGTATCTCTATATGTCATAATTTGGTAGATTTCTTTCTTTGAAAGTATACTCTCCACTGAGTTATTGTTCTTAATGGTAGTAACAAGATGAAAAATTCTGTTTCACTGACATTTTATGAAATGCTGTCTCTGTAAAGTAACATAAACTAAATGTATCTCTATAAATAGAAATGCTCTCTCTAAAAAGCATGTTTTAAAGGTTTCCTTTTGGTGAAATAGGTTCTTTTATAAATACAAGATTTATTTATTTGTGGTGCTAATACTATGCCAACCATGAAATAAAACTTGCTTTGGTATTATTGATGAATTCACTTTAGAAATCCTTCCTTCCTTCCTTCCTTCCTTCCTTCCTTCCTTCCTTCCTTCCTTCCTTCCTTCCTTCCTTCCTTCCTTCTTTCTTTTTTCTTTCTTTCTTTTTTCAGATAATTATATCCTGTTTCTGAAGTCTCTCATCTTTGAAAGATCATGAACAAGAAGTTTGTTTTTATCCAATGCTTTATTTAGAGCGTATGGCTTGTGACCTATAATTCAATTTATCATTGTGGATGTTTTAATTGGTCTGTCTCTCAACTCAAAATAAAATGTACCATATAATATTTCCAAAATACTACTAAGGAATACCTCACTATTTATTTGAATTATATCCTGCCTTTTTTTTGCCCCCAGTAGATATACCATAGCACTTCCTTCTGTTTTTGCCCAGAACAATCCTGTGAGAAAGAATGACTGCCATTCAACCATTGTATAGCTAAAAGTGGGATTGGATCTGGGTCTCCCATGCCCGTTGAAAATCCTTACCATATAATATACTGTTCCACTTTTGAGATTGTACTTGTATATTATTCAGTTTTCTTAATAAAAGATTATAGTAATTGTAGAGATGTACAATATTTCATTAATTCTGTAGAAAATGCATTGGTTACCATTTGATCAGAGACATTGAATGATCAATCTGATCTCCCAAAGTGATATCAGTACCTCAAAAGAATATAGTAGAAGCCCAACAAAGTAAACAGAAATTTTATAATTGCTACAGTGATAAAAAAAAAACAAACCCACCACGGGCTACTGAGTTACACAGAATGCCATTTATACATCAGTTTACATACATAATAACGCTGAAAATGTCATAATCACAAATTGCTTTGTAAACTCTTATTAAGTTAGACAATGACATAATCAAACAGAAACAAGTAATGTTATAACATAATGAAATAATTTAGGAAGAACATGTAGAGATTCTTTCTGAAACACTTTTCTACGTGTGTGTGTGTGTGTGTGTGTCTTTCTGGTCTAATCATTTTCTTATATTTGCTGATAAGAAAGATTCAACTCCAAAGCTTGGACCACTTGAAGAGCTTTTGCCTAAGAGGAGCTATTTAGACAAGTTTCCTGGTTCTATGCCAATTTTTGTAGTGTGTTATTTTAAATACTGTACATGGATCTCTTCCTTTCAGGCAAATACAGTATTTGAATACCAAATAAGGATAACTAATGAATTTCATCTTTTAGGATATTATGCTATTAAATGCAGTGAGAAAAAAAGTAAAAAAGTAACTGATTTGCTGACCAATAGACTAAGGCAGTCTGCAAAGTAGGTAATTCTTTGGATGAAAGAATTAGACTATTATAACTCAACTCATTGAATCAATATGTAAAATTGGTTTAACTGTTTTCCCAGATCAAGAAAAAAAGAGATAATTAATTATCTCTAATTTTAATTTAAAAGCACAAATAGTAATAGCACTTGGACTTATATACTGCTTCATAATGCTTTACAATTCTCTCTAAGTGGTTTACAAAGTCAGCATTTTGTGCCCAACAATTTGGGTCCTCACTTTACCAACCTCAGAAGAATGGAAAGCTAAGTCAACCTTAAGCTGGTCAGAATCAAACTCCTGGCAGTGAGCAGTGAGTCAGCCTGCAATACTGCATTCTAATCACTGAGCCTTGGCTCAGTCTAGTAGTAGTAGTAGTAGTAGTAGTAGTAGTAGTAGTAGTAGTACCTTCCTGCAGAAGTCTGTGCTCAGTGTAACCAATCAATTATACAAGATGTTCATTAATCTCTATGTCAGAATCACCCACAGTGCCATCAATGTTAACCTCAATTCTTGGCAAAATTCTAATAATTTCATATCTCATGAGTAACCTTAAATTAAATATATTCATTTAGGGAGAGATTTTCAAAACATCTATATTCCTTTTTAAAACCTAATAAGAGTTTTATGCATGAAGTCTAGAAAAGTTAATTTGAATAAACAATTTGCTATTAATTCACATTGATAAAGTTATATGCAAACCTTAAAAATCCATTGGACTTTTGTCTGGATAGCCTTAGAAGTAATTATTATAAGAGAGTGTCACTAAGACATATAATTATGACTCTCAGTTGTGAACTTTTAAAACAGATGAAGAATCATGTTTCTCTCTCTTTACTACAGAGAATAATAGGAATTATAATGACTATTTTATAATTATAATTTAGAATTATAATAACAGGTTTGACAGGGCCAGGTGGGTTTATTTGAATCCTTGGTAGAAGAATTTTGAATAAAAGTTTAAGGACTTAAAAATTATTTGGGAATAAATACAAAAGGGTGTTTATAACTTTGTTTTTTGGGAGGTACATATTTTTGGAAAATGCTTTTGTTTTCAACTCTGTTAAAACATGATAGTATGAGACTTTGGAAGTTGGACAGTAAAGGGCACCAAAAGGAACTAAAAATTACAATTAAAGGAGAAAAAACTTAAGATTTACTGATACAAAATGAAGCAAACTATTTTAACACTGGACATCCTACTGAAGGATATTTTTGAGCAATGGAGTAAGTTCATATTGAGAGTGTCTGACCTTATAATAGATAGACGGTGTTTAAAAGAAGCTATAAAAGAGAAACAAGTTCGGAAAAGAAATAAAGTTCTAGGACATTGTGTTTTTTCTTTAATATTTCTTTTACTTTTTTTGTCAAAACACTTTTTACAAGTTATTTTTTTCTCTTTAACAATACATGCATCTCTATTGCTATTATTTTTGTGTTTTGGTCCTTTTTTCTCTTTTTCTATCAGTTAACAAGCAATAAAAATAAGTTCTAGTATATTATTTGAGGGGAATTAAATATCAACATTTCCAAAAGTAAAATGAGGGACTATATAGTTAGCTTACGTGATAAAATTTAAAATAGATATTTTCTTATCTCTGGTACCTCTTAATGGACTTTTGCTGATCTGCACTGAAATGATTTTGTTTATAGATAAAAGAGGTATGGGAAGAAGAGATCATTTGCTTTAAGAGAAGGTGATAAACTAAAACTGTTTATATTTGTGAGGAAGTAGGAAGTCACTTCTTTATATTACTGTTTTCTTTTTCTTTATTCTATTCATTTTTTCTCTTCTCTATTTTTCTCTTTTTTTCTGTATCTTTTTTGTTGTTTGTATTTTTATCTTTGTAATTGTATTATAATAGAATATATATATGTTGTGTACACACACACACATGCATACATACGTACATGGTATAATGTATACCAACATTATAATGTAGATAATGTATTATGTCTGCTTATAATGTCTAACTGCTTATTAATTGGGCTGAAAGATTTTAAGGAATTTAAAGGAAAATTTATTTTTAATAATTAATACTAGTGTAGCTTTTTGTCCATTTCCTTCAAGAAAAATCAAATGCAGCAACACCAGAAATTTATCCAAATTTACTAGATCTTTACAAAATATCTAGTAGATTTGGATAAATTGGATATCTATCCTTAAATATCTAGATATTTAAAGAAAAAAATATGGGAAAAATCTAAGAATTCCTTTCATTGGCTCAGTAAATTAACAGTGGCTAAAGATTAACTGATCAGGAAAGTTTTGAACAATGTTTTAATTAAAACATTTTTATTTAAATCAGCTTATCACTTAAGAAGTTGCACCCTCCTGTTAGAAATATACTTCTAAACTGATAAATTATTCAGTTTTGTTTTGTGTTCCATAGATTTTTTTAATTTTGTTTCCAATGTTTTGTTGATCACTGAATGTTTGAATAGAATATGATTTTACTTGATGCAGCATTTCTATGTGCAGATCCAAACAGCATAGCTTTTTGCAATTGACAGATGTAAAATTGTGTCATCCAACATTTTTGGTATGGCACCCAGTGTGTTGATAATCACTTGGACCGCTGGCCGGTTTATACCATAATCATTCAGTTTTAATTTTAAGATCTTAATGGTTTGTGTGATCTTCACCAATTCTTTGTCCTCTATTTCATTATCCTCTGGTATTACCACAACAATTATCCATACTTATTATTATATAAAATCATCTTAATTTGCCATTTATGAATAATTATGGGTTTTTCATTGAAAGGAGAAAAAGTCTTTTCTTCCCAATGGGGCAATGACAATGAGTACCCGTAGTAGACAAGTAGAATACTCTATTCTACTTGCTTGATGATATAGTCTACTAAGCTTTTCATAAAACTGTTGAACTGAGATGAAGCATAAGTATGCTAGATTTGTGTCTCTGATCTTTGAAGACAAAACAAACATGTAGAGAAAATAAACTTTGTGACCTGAGAACCATTAATAAAATGATTGTGCATCATTTTATTTCTTCCTCTATTATGAAACCTTTATTGATTGGTTAAATAAGGACAAAATATTTTAATCATTGATTTTAAAACATTGCAGAAGATGGCAATGACTAATCACTTCCATACTTTTTCCAGGAGAAAAACATGTTTGTATCCATATGATCACCTGGAACTGATCTTTACTCATGGAAAACTTTCCTTGCTATTTGCATATAGAATTTATATTTATTTGATGAAAACTATTCTTTCTTCAGCCTCAAATAATTCATTATAAATAATGCTATGAAACTATTTCGAATTCTCTGGAGAGATGTAGGGTAGGATAGAATTTGCACTTTTAGTTCCATAACCATGGTTCTACCATTGTTCATTTAATAGTCCTAACTACAAAATGTTTCTAACTACTGCCTTTCAGTCTTTGTATTGTTGACAAACACAATCCAGACTTTCCTTCCCCATTTTTATTATACTGATAATAAGTGAAGTTGACACATGTCATCGTAATATCTGGAAGGCCTGTTCTCTCAGCTTTGTCTATTCAGTCTGGCAAAATGAGACTCGGAGTTATGCATCAAGAGGGCTTTTGCCTTAATTTTAAGACATTTTTAGACATTGGTTAAATGCACTGCATCTATTCATTCCTTTCAAGTTCAGGGTGACTTTAAAATCATGTTTGAGAGAGAGTATTTAAGGACAGAAAAAAATGTGTACTTAATTTTGGCAGGAGGACACAAAGGATGTTCAGTTTTCTTTTTGAAATGTTAGTACCAAAGTATCACAGGATTGATATCTTTGTCTTGTCTAAGCCTACTATATCTGGAGTATAAAAGTCCAGATAACCATTAGATGCAACAAAGATATATAGTGGTGGTCCAGTTTTTTACAGTCATGATCAGGTACATAGAACATTGAATAACAGAGTTGGTTGAGTAGGAGACCCTATACCATTTCAGGCAAATGACTGTCCAGTCTATTCTTAAAAGCTTCCAGTGATTGGATACCCACAACCTCTGAAGGCACATCATTCTACTGGTTGATTGTTTCACTATATATAACCTTGTCTGAGTCTATATATTCAGATATATTGAAGCATTTAATACTCTTCTTTTCAAATTGGTCAGTGGCTAGACTAAAAGTTTTAGAAAAATTAAATTGTATAGAGTTGTCTATATTCTTTATCATTTTGAGAATTAGTTCATGTTTGAAAAATGTCTCCTACGTTTGTTGATTTTTTTGTTTAATGTTTTAATGTTTTAATGTTTAATGAGCACTCATAATTCCTTAATCTATTTTAGAAGAGGGAATTGGCAATTCACAACTATTTGAATATTATGACTCCTGAATGGGGAATATATCTACCCAAAATGGTTTTTCTATCTGCTGCTATGTAGTAGTTATCCAGAAATGCTAATTTTATACATGATGCTTTGATATGTTTGAAATACAAGTCTCAAACATCTGTAAAATGTCAAAGGGGCTCCAAACTTTGCCTTATCTGTCATTGAGTGATCATCTGGATTTGCAATCTAGATATGGTAATCCTAAACAAATGTATGCATATTTGATATGTCAATGATGGATTATTATGCTCTGTGAAATATATCGAGTGTTGTTATGTTCATAAAATATATTGCTTTTAATCATTTCATTTTAGGGATAATATATGAATGGCATTTATTAATTCTAACCGTTGGTTTATTCTGTAATAACAATCCCTCTAAATATGGTCAGCAAGACATAACTGAATGCAATTCTATCGGTTAATTGAGATGTAAAGCAATATAAAGGTACTGTAAATCAGGCAAAGGTTAATAATGAGGGAAATAAAAGTCTACTTGCCTTGAAAGATAAGTAAATCACATTAGGTAATGAGTTTAGTGGCAACAGAGAAAGTCCTGTTCAGAGGTACATCTAAGTAAAAGGATTTGGATTAATACAATCAGTCTTATCTTGCCTTACCTGGTTTTTTAGATATATTAGTTTTCTGCTTTTTACATTGGACCTCTTTGTGCCATTCACATAAAATAAATTTGTGCCAAATCTATTGTATGTGAATGGGAAACTACATATCCCAAGCATTCTACGTAGTAGGATAATATTTAAAGGGACTGTATATGAAATGGCTATATTTGAAGATCTTTCACAGCCAATTAATTGCTGATGATCATATCAATGGTGTATACAAATCTACTTTTATTTGTAGATCTACTTGTATATGATACTGATATACACCTTCCCAGCTCAAGCTGTTTCATAAGAATTAAGGTACAAAATCCATCAGTAATGGTATTTCACTTTATCTGATTATACCCAACCACTTTTATAATTTACATCAAGAATTCTAGATTGGTACTCTTCTTTTGCATGTTGATACTGTTCTATTTGAGTGTCATCTTGTCATTTCTTTTTGAGAACTAGTTCTTGTTTGAAAAATGTCTCCCACTTTTGTTGAGAGTTTTTTTTCCCAGAGGCTTCCATGCTGAGATTTTTCCAGAGACTGAATAGATCAAAATATTTTAGAAGAAATATTTTGACTTTTTAGCTTCATCTTTGATGCATTTCCAATCACACCTTCATACAAATATACAACCATGTACATGCAAACACAGACATATATATACATTCTGTAGGGTTAGTTTGCAATAGTTTATTGAACAGATTACATATCCATTAAATAGTAATTCCATAAGCAAACTACACCTGCATTTTGACATTTCTTTAGTTACTAGATCTACACCTAAGTACTATTTTTCAACATTTTTTCAACATTCATTACTTTCTTTTCATAATCTCTGTGGGGGCACTTAAGTTTATAGTATTTGTTTCAATTTTACTCTTCAACATATCATTATAATTCCCATAACCATATCTAAAATACTGCTTCTGGAACTCTTTCATCTGAGATTCATGCCAAATTACTTCATTCCTTTTATTTTTAATTCCATCTACTCTGCAAGAGGCTACATTAGCCCTCTTCACCCACATAAGAAACACATTTTTATATCCATTAAATGACTAAATTTTGGTGGCACTCTGTAACATTATCATTTTCTCTCTGTTCCAAGCAGCTTCCAAATCTTCTATTAGTAGATTCATTTGTCTTCTAATATGTTTTCATATAAACTTTTCTCTTTCTGAAATCATTCTACTTCACACTTACTTCTACTTCTTGTGTATCAATACACTGTAGATTCTCCCTATTTAGTAACAGTATGCTGGCTTGCAAAGAAGTATCTAGATTAAAAACCTTAGCTTGCACAGAATTACCTGAACAAGTTTGGTGTGATAAAAAATGTACCAAATATGGCTACTATAGTTGTTACAATTAACAGTGAATACTGCATCTGGCATGGATATAATTAAGACTATTATCCTAACCTATACCTTTTCTTACCAACAAGCTCTATGTGAACAGATCAATTGATTACTACTAACAATATAAAACTGTAAATAATGTTAGAGCAGAAGATTCTGCTCCAAGCAGTATGTGTCATTTAGCTTCAGATCACAGCCATTTTTGGTGGCTGTTTGATTTAAAGAATGCTACTCCATTTTAAATCTTACTATATGTTTTCTGCTTCAGACACAATCTAACTTGTGTATTAAATCTAAAGGAAAATTGTGATGAATAACTGGAATAAAGCACTGTTATTGACTAACTGTCTAGTGTACACCATAGATATATTTTCTTTCTCTTCTGCTCGGTGACCAATAAATTGAATGATAGAAGAGGTAAAAGGAAGGGCATACATGTCTGGCAGCCTTTCTCAGATTGAAATAAAATGATAAAAGAGCTGGCCTGGCCTTGCCTGGCATCTCAGTCTGTACAAGGAAGCTGCTATTAACTTAAAAATGAGGCAGGAGGAAGAAGAGATACAGAGTATTCATTACAGCTTTTGACAGGCTCAGAATCAGAATCCAAGACAATTTGAGCAAGGGATACAATTCAAATGATGCTCTCTGTGGAAATAACAAATTATAATATCTTTATTCTGCCATTTTGTTTGGGAGTGAATTGATTTAATTGAAACTGATTTGAACCCCTTCTTTTTTTTTTCTTTGTTTCAACTTGGTTTTGTTATGTCTGTCATTTGCTTTGCTTCATGTTTGTTTTTTGCTTTAAATGTAAAGAGTCCTTTTGATATGAGAGAGGCAAATAAATGGCAGGCAAATAAATCTAATCAATGAATAAAAACAAGCAAACAAACAAACAAATAAATAAATGTTTTTTAATATTTTGTAAACCACCCAGAGTCAGCGGGGTCAGGCAACATAATAATAACAAAATAACTAATTTAAGTTACTATGATAAAATACAGCCTTTGTATTTTCATCTGTTTGTTACTGTTTTCACTTTTAGGCAAATTAGCCATGATAGTGGTAACCTAACCCTAACCCACTATCTACACCTAAGTAGTATTATGATAAATGCATGCTGTTCTCGGCCCAATAGTCTCACCTCCACTCTACTTTTCTGCCAATCAATTTCTGTTTGGTATCAGAATGATAATCCGATGATAAACTTTACAGAGGGGCATGTCTAATGTATGAGGGAATGCTTAATGTGCAATATAATATAAGTTTAAGCTTCTCTATAAATTTAACATTCTGGTGGCTTTATATGTGACTGAGGCAGTACTAGATTTACAAAGCAACACCTTGCCTTGTCTAATTTCAAAAAGATAAGTGTACCTGGATCCGGTTAATACTTGGATGAGGACTCATTGTTATCATATCTTATGTGATAATGGCACTAACAAAAGTATTTTTCAAATTGAAATACATAATATAATAACTATACTATAATAACTATATTATACTATACTATACTATACTATACTATACTATACTATACTATACTATACTATACTATACTATTAAGCTTAAATATGTACTATATAATCCATTAATTATAATTTATGTTTCTTTCTCAATAGGTTCACCAACAAAATTGTAACTTTCAAAAATGGAATTTTGTATAGGAAGAAACAGATAAATTGGAATTAAAGGTGTGAATATTCACTTCCCTTTGGAGGTATCTGCTTTTAAGGACGATATGTTGATTCAGAAGATCCAGAGAGAGAATCGTGAAATTTATTTCATCTACTCAGTCCATGGACTTTTAACTTACTTCTTCAAGGCAGCAAATTTCCACAAAGTTGTGTGATGGATATAGCAGTGTATCTCTGTGCCTGGAAACCTCACATTGTGGATTAGTCTGCTATCAATTCCATTTCGGGGACAGGATTGGATGTGATGGATTTATCTTCAGATATGAGTAGGCATGGAAGAAATCCATTCAGTCACAAACTGGAAGATCAGAAGAAGGTAAGGCCATATATTTTTCTTCTATTTTAATATTATTTTACAAAATTTATTATCATTTTCAAAATATTCTGCAAATATACTATTATGTACCATATGATTTTTACTTCACAGTAGTTATTTGTGGAACTAATTTTATTACTACCTGATCACTGACTTCCAAAGAATCTTGAAATTATTGAGCAAATATGATTGGCAAAACGTTCACTCTTCTACCATTTCCGACTCTGTGCCAAGTGTTTCTGTAATAATGACTATTATTAACTTTCAGGCTTAGCTTGTTTGAATGTTCAATAACTTTCTGGGAAAATAAATGCTTCCCTGTAGCTTCTAATATTGATTTATGAAAAGAACATCACCATCTATTAATTAGTATTATGTATGGAATGAGCAAATGTTGTTGAATATGCCTGTTTTAGAAATTATAATTTATTTGGGATGAATATTAGAGTTATTTATTTAACACAGATTCTTTTAAATTTTTCCCATGAATGCATAAGCTGAATAAGAAAATATTTCCATTTCTTTTAAAGATTTCATTTGCAGATGATCAAGCTTGCCTGTGCAAGGTTTAAAAGTTCATCTCTCTAAATAGATGGCTATTTCTGTAATTCTTTCTGCACTGAGATGTCTGATGACAGGTTTTAATTGGAACTGATTGAATTGCATGTTCAACCATGTAAATTAAATGAATTAATGAATAAATAAATCCTACAAATTTCTTGATCAGGAATTCTATTTTATTAAAGTTTCTAGTTGCAAGGCAAGTTTATAAATGCACTTTGATACATTGTAATGGATGTATTTCTATAGAACCTAACTTTCAGTTAACATAAAGAGTTCTGTACATAACAAAATATATTATTATTAAATGTTCAGAATTGAATGTTTGCTAGAAAGTTTGTCCAGAAAGTACTAGTGATTGGGGCTGAAGTCATGCGTTCAAACTACTTATGTCGCATGGAGATCAGTGCATACTTAATCAGCCTTCATGTAAAATAGGCAGCTTGATTATGGTCCATTCTCAACTTCTGTCTATCACCTTCTCACTTAATTGCAAAGATAAACTGAATGGTCCAAACACAGATTTTAAGGATTACTTTGTCAATTCACTTTGGAACTCAATGTGATTGCTTTGAATGGAAACAGCTTTCAGAGATCTTTGGCAAGAATCTTTCCAAGCTGTTGGCTGATATTCTAATGGCAGAAACTGAATGTAGTTCCTTTTGCAATATAAAACATGTACTGTACCTCTGAATTTTAAAACAATGATAATTTCAGGATAATAAGTATGTATTTATATAAACAGAACATTTTCTTAATAATTTTCCTAAATTATATAAAAACTTCTGAGAAATTGTAGGTGACAGAACATTAAGCACATATGTTGCCAGTTTAGCCCATTTACTATTAAACAGGGACTATAGGTTGATCCTATCCTTTCCCTCATTGTTATACACTCCAGCAGAATTATGTAAATTACAGAATTGTGGTTACTTTTCAAAGATTTTTTTTAAGTTGAGCTACAATGTTCCACTATTTTGTTGGCACTGTTTTTTTATTGCTTTGTGTTTCTAAGCATTAGATATATGAAAATTTGTTTTAGTGTTTTGTTGGATTGCTGAAGGCTTTCTATGAGATGGGCGATCATATTCATTTGGTTAATAAACAAAAATAAATAATGTTTAAGAAAGGTATTGTTCTACTGTGGGAATGTTATAGACAACCACCCATTTGTCTCCCTGTATGTATTCCTTCTTAGGAAAATTCCTTGCCATATGGGTTTTATGGATTTCAGTATTACTATACAGTTTAAATAATCTATTTTGAATTTGAGTACAAGTTGATAAAACTGGAGCTATTTCTTCTACTGAGTAAGATACAACTGATGGTGTATCGTCGTTTCAGACAAAGTGTGTGCTGTGTGTGTGGGTTTTTCTCCAGTGATATTTATTTGATTTGCTAATATCAATTTGTTTGAAGATAGTGCAATGTCCAAGGGGTTATACAAAGCACTCGAAGAAACACTTTGCCAAGGGCATTCCTTGCCTGGAAGAATGCAAATAGCTACATCTTGTAGTAAGCTCGGAGGCCTTCCCAAGTTGTTATTATTTATGTATTTATCTATTGCCTTTCTTATGTTAGAAAATAACTCTAGGCATCAAACATGCATAATACTCTTTCCTCTTCCTATTTTCCCCACAACAACAATTCTGTGAAAGATTGGGCTGAGAGGAATGACTTGCCCAAGGTCAATTAGCTGGTTTTCATGATTAAAGTGGCACTAGAATTCACAGTCTCCTGATTTCTTTGCATCCATATGCATAAGCACACACACTTTGCTTTGTGAAGATTTAATTTAATTTAGTTTAATTAATCATATTTCTATGCCGCCCAACTCCCAAGGGACTCTGGGCGGCTTACAACAAAAATAATACAAACAATGAACATAATTTTTTTAAAAAAAAACATTATAAAAGCATTTTAAAAATATTAAAAACACATGCACACCATCCATGGCCGGATCTCACAAAATTGAACAGTGAGATCAGCAGCCCCAGGCCTGCCAGAAAAGCCAGGTCTTCACTGCTTTCCGGAAGGCCAACAGGGTGGGGGTAGTCCGGACCTCAGGAGGTAACTGGTTCCAGAGAGCTGGGGCAGCCACAGAGAAGGCCCTCCCCCGTGGGCCCAGGGAAAGCTTTGGAAGCAACTGTTTTAAGCTTTCTAGGGATGCAGTTGCCTCAGTACTTCATGGATGATCACTTTGCCCTTTGAAATGTTTTGCAAAACCTTAATATTAAGTAGTATTTCAGACTTCAGGGAATATTGCATCCTATGGACAGGGCACCAGTAAGGAAAGCTTCCTAGAGTTGTTAAGAAACTACTACAATCTCTGACAAACTGAAATAGGTGTGCAAACTAATTTAGCTAATACAAGATTTTAGCTGTATATGTATTTTCTCTAAGCCTGTCTGACTACTGGAAAAAAAGCAATGTGTTTTTCCCCTCCCGTTATGAGAACAGGAGAAGGCAGCTTTCAGAGAATATTTAAAGATATTAAAACTTTAAGATGCTTTAGAAACCACACAAAAATATTTGCCTGTTACAAAGACATATTTCAGGAAATGTCTTCCAACTTGAGATGCTATATTGAATACAGTTTTGACAAACACCTAGTCCATTTCACCATCAAGCCCACATGAATCAGTGTTTTTATTGGATCCTGCAATAGTTTTATCATCAAGACAAAAATATCTTTATCCTCTCTCTCTCTCTCTTTCTGCTCCCTCCCCCCTCTCCCTCTCTTTTTCTAATAAGAACATAAATCAATTAGATGCACTGTTCAGAATTTCACTTTCCACATTGCATCTTCATTGTTGGCTTAATAAATAGTTCCTTTGCTATAGCAACAATATTTTCTGTCTCAAATAAATGAAATGGCAAAACTGCTTATAAAGCATAGCTATAGCAATAGAATTTAGATTTATATGCCACTTCATAGTGTTTTACAGCTGTCTCTGAGCAGTTTATAATGTCAGCATATTGTCCCCAACAATCTGGGTCCTCATGAGTGAAGATCTTAATTTATTTGAGATTTTTAAGGATGAAAACCCAGATTCCATTTGTGTATTAAATAATGGTGTTGATAGCTTCAGTCTTTTAATAATCTGAGTCCCAGATCTGTTTAAAAACTTTTAGCTAAAGCAGTCAGAGCAGGGGTGGGTTCTACTTACCTTTATTACCAGTTTGCAATGGGGTCGCGCACGTGCGCTCACTTTGCACTTCTGCGCATGCAGAAGATGACATTGGGGTCGGTGGGTGGAGCCTCCCACCGGTTTTACTACCGGTTCTATAGAACCGGTCTGAACCAGGGGCAACCCACCACTGAGTCAGAGTTGAAATTATATTACATTCAGCATGCCTGAGTCCTGGCTGATGATTATTCTTTACCAGTATTAATAATGATGGTGAATACAGAGTGGATGAAGTTCTCTTGTTTTAATAATAACAATAATACCTTAAATATTAAAACAAATATTAATTTAGTAATACTTCAATTATTACATTGTAATCTACTTGTAATTCCTACTGTATGGTCAGCAAGTATATAGATATATATTTCTAAATTTGGAAATATCCAGTTAATGCAGGATTAATTTATGTAGTATGAGAATTTTGGAAAACTATTGATACAATTTTCCAGGTAACTTTGCATCTTTAAAAGTCATGCTAATCTTGGAATGTCACAGCCTGTCAAAGATTATTTCAATTGTACTCAAGTCAAATACAAGATAATCCAGAAAATATTCCAGTATGATAAATTTACTTTTCCTGAAAAGCCTACATTCTTTACTTGAAATCTGTTGAACTGTGGTATTGTTATTGAATATTTCTACCCTTATGTATCATCACCTCTTCCTTTCAGTTCTGAACTTTCAGGACAATTGCAGAAAATTATGAAAAACTGGTAGCAGCTGTACATGCTAACCCATCACAGTCAATATTTGGATAATCTGCAGGCTTCTCAAAAACTTAACCATTGTCATATTTGAAGGCATAATTTTGTTTGTTGATCATCAATACATGTATACATGCATGCATACATACATATTGTCATGGCTTGTTTCGCAAACCCAGCTCACAGCGAGACAGGAAGCAATGGGGGAGGGAATGGATTGGAATACAAGGGAGGGGATTATGGAATGCAAACACACACATACATACATACTTACACACATGCATACATACATCTTACATTATACATATGTGAAACAATAATATATGGAAGTCCTTCTCTAGCCTCTGTTTTGTCTCCATAAGACTTGTGGTTTGCTTTTCCAACATTTTTCCTGCTTTCTGAGCTGAAAAGGGAGCTCTTCATTTAACTGATTGAATTCATGCTCAGCAAGAGCAGGGCTCGTGAGCTTTAAATCAGGGCAAGAGAGTGATGGTGTTTGACTTTCCAGACATATAGAAGAAAAGAACAGAGAGAATGGAATTGACATGAAAAGAAAGACAAAACACAAGAGTTCTCCAGCAAAGATATTAGTTATATCAATAACTAACAACTGCTTCATTTTAAGGCCAATGAACCATGGGGCAAAAGGTCTATTGAAATGTTGGAGAGACTAGCTATGGAATTAGACTATCATGTACATAAAAGAAACCACAGTCTCACACTGTCAGTAAGTAATTGCTTGAGATGGCTTCAGTCTAGATATAGTAAAGTGTTTTGTTTTGTTTTTTACCTAGCTGTTCATGCTGAGTTGAAGGTCTGCAAAGAGATTTGGTGGAGATTTAGTGTTTAGAAAGCCTGAGATGGGATGTGTGCTAGCCTCTCTCCAAAGCCCCTTATAAGAAATCCTTGTGTGTTTGAAGGGAAGAGAATAATTCCTATTCAACAGAATAATTCCTATTCGCTCCTATTCAGTGAATTTCTATTCTGACTATTCTATTCTATTCTGACTGGAAGCAAAGAGTTTCAGTGAATTATTCATTAGAATAATTCCTATTCCAATGAATAGCATGCTAAGCTGAAAAATTATGAAAAGAGATAATATTGAACCTGGCTATAAATCTTGTTGCTCTAAGTTATACAAAATTATTCTTTTTTGTATAAGTAGTATACAAAAATAATTTGTATGCAATATACAAAATAATTGGTATACAAATTATTCAGAAATATCCCATCATCATAGGTGATGGCAAAAAGAATATCCTTATTACTCTCACAGAGGAATGTTTATTTAAATGTATATTCAATGGGAAGACAAGAACTTCCTATTATTCCATTGGAAACCAGTGGATCAAACAGCATCCTGGTAAATTGGGGGCCTCACTGCAGCATAAACTTAAAACTTTGGAAATCTATTGAAGCAAATCTGAATACCCTAACTTTAGTTTATTCAGAATGGTGATTATGCTTTTGGTTTAGTTCACCTCAGAGTTGAGAATGCTGAGGATATGATGTTCTTTTTTTAGAATTTATTTGCAAGTTATAAAGTGCAATTGTAATTTTTTAGATTTAAAACTTATATATTTCCTGATAAAATAAACAAACAAAAATTGGTTTTTTTTCATAGTAAAGGACATATATAATCCAAAATGGTCCTGAAAGATACTACCTTTCAGCAGAACTCTCATTAGAATTAAAAAGCTGTAAGCTGTTTTCCCAGGGGATCATAAAGTACTGAAGCTTATTTCTGTAGCATCCCTCAGGGTTATCTTTGCCCAACATCACAGATAATATTGCTTTACACTTTGATAGTCAATTTGCTTTGAAGTTTGCAACCAAGGAATGTATTGGTTAAATTTTATTTCATAAATACTGTCTATGTGGCTTCAGATTTTTACATGGAAAATATAGATGGTTTTGATATAACAGTTATATTTTGTGCCAGAAACATACAGTAAAATTGAAGATAGATCACATGATTCTGGAAATTTTTTAATACTTTTAAAATATATAGTGTTTTAAAATTTGCAAGGATTGTCTTCTTCTGAGTCTCAATTTAAGAAGATATATATATATATATATATATATATATATATATATATATATATATATATATATATATATATATATATTTATGGCATGTAGACATTTTCTACACTACATGAAAGTGTTGTAAAAACATCACTATGAATGATGCATATCTTACTATTTTTTAATAAAGGCGTAGTAAACAGGAGAGAGAATAAGGAGTTTGTAACCTACATGCAACTGTTTTTCAGAAGACTCATATCAGGGCCTTTTCCAAATATTATAAAAATGGAAAGCCCCTGAAGCAGCTGGCCCCCACTGTTGAACATGTAATAAGCCTCTTTCCCATTCATCTGTATGTAAATTCATATCTCTGTAGAAAGAAATGCTCTGTATGAACATCCTTCACTATTGAGTCACACCCTGATGACCTTGTAGAGAGTTTTATAGACCTTGCTCATGTCCTAGTCTTTGGGTGCTGATGGGAACCTCTTCTTGCTTGTATGATATATGCTGTGAAACATCCATAGTTTATCGGAGCCAGGGAGCATAGAAAATATCATGATATTTTCTCTTTCTCTACAATAGCAAAAGTAGACATTTTGTCTATATTCATGTTTATATTAAAATCTATTATCTATTTTTCAGCAACAAATTAAACTTGAGTCATACAGCATGATATGCATGATTTTCCTTTCCATTGATAAACAGCAAACCCTGAAATTTGACAGATTTTATTAAGTGCTTTTAAAGTTTGGCAGGTATCAGGCTAGAACTGAGGGGCTGAGTTCTAGACTTCCCTTAGATATGAAGCTAGCTAGTCACTATTTTCAGCTCTAGGAAGCAGGCCATGGCAAATTACTTCTGAAAAACTATGCCAAGAAAACTGCAGGGACTAATTCAGGAAGTCATAGGGAGTCAACAATGATTTGAAGGCACGAAAATAAAAAAAAACAACTCTCCCACATGTGTAGTTATTTGGTTCACCATAGTAATAATTTCTTACCAAAAAGGAGCTATTAGCTATTATTAATATTCCTTTGAATTTATTACATCTGTGGCATAAGAAGAACAATAACCAACTACTTCTACACATCTGTTGAGATGTATATGAGGCTGCCTGAGAAAAAATAATATATACATAATAACAGAGAGGGCAAAGCTTTTTATCTGTGCTAAGAAATTTCTTATTTTTGTTATTGTCTGACAAAAGCCTATGACCCTGATATTGGCAAAAAGACCCTATGACCCTTTGTTTTTTGGAAGTCAGCATTGTTCTACAGGTAGACTTTGACTTACGACCACAATTGAGCCCAAAATTTCTGTTGTTAAATGAGATGTTTGTTAAGGGAGTTTTGCCCCATTTTACAACTTTTCTTGCCTCAGTTGCCACTGCCGTTGATAAGTTAGTAACCCAGTTATTAAGTGAATCTGGTTTTTCTTGTCAGAAGGTCACAAAAAGTAATCACATGACCTTGTGACAAAGGAACGGTCATAAATATGAATCAGTTGCCAAGCATCCGAATTTTGATCATGTGATCATGGGGATGCTGCAAAGGTGGTAACTGTGACAAATGGTCATAAATCACTTTTTTCAGTGCCGATGTAACTTTGAACGGTCAATAAATGAACTGTTGTAAGTCAAGGAGTACCTGTACATCTGTCTAAGTATAAAAATAATTATTGCAGTTTTATGAAACCAGGTGTGTCTAGTAGGAGCTCTGATAACTTCAAAATGTTGCTGGTACATAATTTGATTCGTTTGCATGATAATTTTATGATGACTTGGTCCTTCTTTTGAGTATGCCCATACGTGAGATCATTGATCTTATGAGATTGTTGTGATCTCACAAGTTCTAGTGACACAGCACAAAAACTCTGTGAACTCTCTTGATAAATTTCAGTAATGTGGCATGAGAATCCCAGCAAAGCTTGGCAATCTTGTGAGATTTTGACCATTTAAAAATGTTTGTTGATACTGTTTGGAGGTAGTTCTTATTTTGCCAATTCTTGGCATGTAATTATATATCCCTTTCTCATCATATGTAATACAAACAAAGGGATCTTATTCAGAATGCAGTGAATGAGGAGGCAGGCTTACTTGCTAACTCCTTAACATAAATTGGATCCTTCTCATGCAGTTCAATTAGATTAACAAAATCTCCATTTTATCTAAGCATTGTAGCCATATGGGGAACTGAGGGATTTGGTCTGGGAAGGGCAGAGATAAATCTCTATTCATCCTGCTGAGTTTCAAAGGAAAACTAAGTAAGTGGCAGCATGCTTGAAATTAAGAGAACATCTAGTTTTGCCTCAACTTTGTCCCATTTTCCAAATAGTTTTATAGGGACATAAAGGCTAATTAAAGTGAGTCTTTGAAAATTACGTCAGCCTTGCTGACTGCTTCTTTTCTTAAAAGATATTCAAAATACTTTCTCTAATTTTAATTTTGGAAATGTATCCAGAGGAACACTTCAATGCTTTGGAATTATTATGTTAGCACAGGGAGCAATGGAAATAGTATTATAGTTTCTTTAATTTTTCAGGTAAGTATTAATTAATTTTCTCATCCTAATTGGAATCACATGTAATATATCCCTCAGGCTGAATTGTACATTAGCATTTTTCTACAATAACCTGAGTTGCACATGATGAAATACTTGACTTTTCACTCACTTTTCACATGGTCGTCTCTAAATTTAATTTTCCATCTAGGAATGGAAGTTCTGATTAAGAAAGCAAAATGAGCTTTCTGTTTCATTTAGCTGCAGTCCAAGGCAAGGTTTGCAGTTCTGGCATCCACTACAGCAAATGCAGCAAATACCCAATCATTGACTATCTCAGTGTTTCCCAAAGTGTGGTACGCGTAACCCCAGGGATACGGGAAGAGCTTGGTGGGGGTACGCGTTGCACCGGAGTTTGGTGGGGATCACGTGGGACTATCCACTGCACCGTGCTTAGCTGCGCCCACAGAGCAAGGAAAGAAATAGGCGCGTATCACAGTTTTTACATGGGAACTGGGGCCATTGTACATCATATCGCAATTCATTATGGCGGGAACTTCTGCGCATCCTTCGTGCAGCTTGGGTTCAGCCATTTTTAAACTGCGGGAACATTAACAGTTGACGTTGAGCTGCGGAGCTGTTTAAACGCCGGAGAATTGCAGTGTTATCTACGGTTAGACAGTCTTGTGAGGCGTGACACGGCATGAATATACTGCACTTCGTTACAGAGACAACGTACTTCTTTAATAGTTAGTTCTGGGCGCCTGTTATCGTGCTTTAGTAACAATTTCAACATAAACAATTTCATCCTTCTCATTGAATCAAATAAATGTTCTTTATAATATAACTTTTGTTTATTTTGTGTATGTACCAAAAAAATAAAAAATAAATATATTTTGATTTTTATTAAAGCATATGTTTTTTATGAGGGGTAGTCAGCATTACGAAAATTAAAGAGGGGGTACCCATATGTCAAAAGTTTGGGAAACACTGGACTATCTTAATATTGCCTTCCGGACTGTATCTTGTACATCCTCTGAATGACAAACATTCTTGGAAAGATGCAGAGAACTATTCTGAGTGAAGGGAATCAATTTCAGGACACCCAAACTTATTCTTCTTTAACAAGCTTCCACTGGATACAACTGCTGGCTTCTACATTGGATGTCAGGGCATTGATTAATCCCATGTTTGGCTCTGGAACAATCACCCTGGTTAGAGGATGGATCGTGGCCTCTCCAAGTTTGCAATATTCTGAAAAGAAACGCGAAGAAAAGTTCTCTAATAAAACTCATTTATTTGTTATAAAGAAAATAAAACACCTCACTAACTAAGAAAGTTAATTGCTACATTTTGAAAGTAATTCGGGCCAGCTGCTTTCCAGCAGTCGACACCCCCGTGGCATGAGAACAAAGGAAAGAGTGTGTGAAGGAATGTGAAAGAATGCGGACATGCGTAGTAGAATACTGATAAGAAGTTGGCAAGCTATGGAAAGTGAGACAGTCCAGAAATGATTACCTCAGCTGGTAAATAAAATAACGCAGTGACATTCCCCTTCTTTGCCAGTTGAGCAAATATCAGTACATCATCAAATAAGGCACATCTTCTTATGCAGATACTCGTGTTGAGCTGCTGGGAGTGGTTTGTTGAGCATATCAGCAATTTGATCATGTGTAGATACATATTGCATTTTGACAAAACCTTTTTTCACCAAATGTTTTATGTTTTGATAACGAATGTCAATGTGTCTGGACCTAGAACCTGTAAAATGTGATTCAGAAATATAAACCACCGATTCATTGTCTTCCATCACGGTGATCGGTCGGATCGGGTGTGTCCAGATATCTGTGACTAAAGCATCAAACCAAGTTAGAGAATTACATGCATCTGAAACACAAGCATATTCAGCTTCAGTAGATGAACAAGAAACAAAATTCTGTTTATGTACTTGCCAATAAACAGGACATCCATTTAAGAACATCATATAACCTGAAGTACTTTTACGTGATTTCTTATCACTTGCCCAATCAGAATCTGCATAACAACATAATTCTGCATAATCAGTATGTGTTGGTTCTAACAATAACTTCATGTGTTTAGTGTATTTTAGGTATCTCAATAATTTCTTAATACATGTCCAATGAAACTGTTTTGCCTTACCTACATGTCGTGATAAGAGATTAACACTAAGTGCAATGTCGGGTCTGGTCCAACTACTAATGTACAATAGTGACCCAATGACTGAATGATAAAGTGTTTGATCCTCAAACTCAGGACTTGCTTCTTGTGTCAAGTTGTGAAAATCTGTTTACATGGGTGTCTTTGTTGTGTTAGCATCTTTCATGTTGCAATGATGCAAAACTTGTTCAATTTTATCTTCTTGTGAAAGACTAAACCCCTTCTGTGTTTTTTCAATCTGAACACCTAAATAAGTGCTAATGTGACCTAATGATTTCAATGTGAAGTATCTCTGCAAAGCTTTGGCAAAAATTTCACTCATTTGCTTATTTCGACCAATATAAACAATATCATCAACATAAACAAGAACTATCTCATATGCATTGTTAGATCTTTTTGTGAACACGCACTCATCAGTTTCGGACTTAATAAAGCCCATTGAATTTAGTTTGTCAGTAAGACATAAGTACCACATTAAACCAGATTGTTTCAGACCATAAAGACTTTTGTTTAGAAACCAGGTATCCCCTTCTTGCTGTCGGAATCCTGGAGGACTTTTCACGTAGATTTCTTCATCTAGGTCTGCATGTAGATAAGCGGTGTCAACATCAAACTGGAAAACTTCTAAACCAAGGATAGTTGCAGTTGCTAAAGCAATTTTTACACTCTCAGTTCTGACTGTCGGTGAGTAAGTATTTGTGTAGTCCTCAGGATAACGTTGAGCGAAACCCTGAGCTACAAGTCTGGCCTTGTACAATGACTCACCATTTGGTTTCTTTTTGATTCCGTAGACCCATCGAGTGCCAATGACCTTTTTGTTTGCTGGAGGTTTTGCAGGTGTAAATACTTTAAGTTTCTTTAGACTGTCCATTTCAACCTGCATTGCTTCATACCATTTATCTTGCTCTGAATCAGGGAGCTGCTTGATTTGTGTGAAATTATCAGGTGGAAGTGTAACATTGCAAATCAAAGGCAAGGGTGCTTTTGTCAGTTGCCAAGAATATCGTTGTGGAGGGATTCCTTTTGTGGTCCTCTTGGAACTTCTCAGGACAACAGTCCAGTCTTCTTCTGCTTCGTCCTCGTCCTCACTTTCGTCGCTAGCGTCAGCATCCGCGGCTTGCGAAGACGGAACATCGGGTTGAGAAGAACCAGTGGAATCTTGTTCATCAATCTGCGTGGCATCAGCAGTATCATCTCTGGGAAAATAAACTCCAGGATCATTTGAATGAATCCTGGACCAGTCAATATCTTCCTCAAAATTAGCAGATTGGGAAATCACAATTACATGTTTAGAGTCAATAAATTTGCTCCTTTTTGAGTTATCATCAATACCAATAAATCTCAGTCTCTTTGCTGCTGGACTTCCTTTTCTTCTTTGAGCTAAGGGAATGTTCACCATAGCATATGAACCAAAAATATGGATGTTTTTAAGATCGGGCTTGTAGCCATACAACATGAAGAAAGGAGTCTGATTTGTTACACTGCTCCAAGTACGGTTGACAATGTAATTTGCGTACTTGATAGCTTCACCCCAGTATATCTTACCAAGGTTGGCGTCTTCTAGGAGACAACGCATCATGGTTTGCAGTACCCCTTGTCTTCGTTCTGTGACTCCATTATGAGCCGGTGTATAAGGGGCCGAAGTCTGATGAATAATTCCATTCTTACACATCCAGTCCTGGAAACGCTGAGACATGAACTCGGCACCACGATCACTCTGGATTCTGGCGATGTGAACTTGGTGTTGGGTAGAAACAAGGGTTGCAAAGTCTTTAAAGATCTGAAAGGTCTCTGATTTTTCTTTTCTTTTTTTTATATATACTTTATTGATTTTTTTTTTAAGACAAATAAAATATAATAGCAATTTTGTTTGACATCGGATTCGCAGTGTTTATACATATATACATGAAAAAATATCTGGTGTCATTTATACTATACATTTCTAATTAATTTCCGCACCTTTAACTCCTTCCTTGATTCTATCATTTATCCATTCGTACCATCTTCCCCATATCATATCGTAATCTGAGTTTTCATCATCACTTATCTCGTATGTTAATTTACTTATCTCTGCACACTCTAATATTTTGCTAATTATAAGGTCATCTGGTGGTAGGTCTTTCTTTTTCCAGTATTGAGCGTACGCCAGTCTGGCAGCTGTAGTTATGTGTATTAGGAGGTGGACCTTTTCCTTTCCATGCCCTTTCTTTACCATTCCCAGGAGAAATATTTCTGGGTTCAAATCAATTTCTTCTTTGAGTATGTCTTTCAACCATCTCTGAATTTTGCTCCAGTATCTTTTGGCTTCGGGGCATGTCCACCACATATGAAAGAAGGTGCCCTGACCATGACCGCATTTCCAACAACTTGGGTGTACATTGGGGAACATCTGTGCTAATCTTGCAGGTGCTAAGTGCCACCTATGAAGCATTTTGTAATGATTTTCCTTGTACGTGGCTGCTCTAGTTAATTTATAATTTTTATTCCACGCCTCTTCCCATTCGTTGAAGTTCAAACTATGTCCGATATTTCTCTCCCACGCTCTCAATTGGTTTCTGATTATGTCCTCATCTCTATCCTCATCTAATAAGTAATTATACAGCTTGGCCAACGCTTTTTTTCCTGGTCCCATCAGAATTTTGTCTAATCCGTTGTATCCTAATTCTAAACCAAATTCATCCTTGTCTTTCTGGTATCTTGATTTTATTTGCATGTAAGTCCACCAATCTAAAATTATGTCTTGGTCTCTCAGGACATCATTTGATTTAAGATTTCCCCCTCCGTCGAGGATGTCTTTGTATCTGCACAGTTTCTCCATTCCCCACCTGTTGGGATAAATCAATGCCTCTACCGTAGAGAGCCAATTTGGGACTTTTGTATAATATCTCTGTCTAATCCCCGCCCACGTTTGTATTAGGGAGTCCCTGATTTTATGCCTGTGGAAGTAGGTTTTCTTTTTCTTATCTTTGTCCCATAAATATGCATGCCACCCTCTCTGTAAATCATGGCCTTCTAACATTAAGATTCTCTTATTCTCCAAAGTGATCCATTCCCTTATCCATATCAGCTTTGCTGCTCTATAATACATTTCCCAATTCGGGAGTCCAAATCCTCCCACGTTCCTTTTTTCCTGTAAGATTTTGAGTGAAATCCTCGATTTTTTTCCCTCCCAAACGAAATCCCTCATGATCTTATTTAATTCTAGGAAAAAAAATTTATCTAAAATCGCTGGTAAGTTTTGGTATAAAAATAAGATCTTGGGGAGGATGTTCATCTTGATTGCCGCGATTTTGCCTATAAGTGACAATTTAATCTTTTTCCATCTATCCAAATCTTGTTTTAATTTATTAATTAGTGGAGTATAATTATCTTCTCTCAGAGATGAACACCTTTTGGTTAGCCAAATTCCTAAGTATTTTATTTTTGGGACAACCTGTAGGCCCAGAGTTCCTTCTATCTCTTTCTTCTGCGCCTCAGTTACATTCTTAGTTAGTATTTTAGTTTTAGATTTGTTCAATTTAAAGCCAGCCACCTCGCCATATTTACCCAATTCCTCTAATACTTTTTGTCCAGATGTTAATGGGTCTTCTAGTATTAGTGCCACGTCATCCGCAAAGGCTTGCGTTTTATAGATCTCTTTTCTAATTTTTAGGCCTTTGATTTCTTTGTTATTTCTAATCTTACGTAGCAGAACTTCTAGAGCCAGAATGAATAATAGTGGTGACAGGGGGCAGCCCTGCCTTACTCCCTTCTTAATTTGAAATGTTCTTGTCCTATCTCCATTAACTAGAATGCTCGCCCTCTGATTGTCGTAGATAGTCTTTATCGTCTTTTCAAAGTTTTCCCCGAATCCCATTATTTTAATTTGCTTGGTCATAAAGTTCCAATTTAAATTGTCGAATGCCTTTTGGGCATCCAAGAAAACTAAGGCCAACTGCTTTTCTGGGTGTTCTTCGTAATATTCTAAAGTATCTAATATGATTCTCAAATTATCCCTAATTTGTCGCCCCGGGAGAAAACCATTTTGATCTTTATGAATCCAATTATTTAATATTTTTTTGGTTCTTTCTGCCATTATACACATGAATAGCTTGTAATCAGTGTTTAAAAGCGAAATCGGTCTGTAATTTTGGATTTTTTTTTGGTCGGCACCCTCTTTCGGCAGGAGTGTAACATGTGCTTCCCTCCACGAATCAGGAATTTTTGCGCCCATCAAAACCTCATTGAAAATTTCCATTAATTTAGGTTGTAGGATTTCTTCAAATTTTTTGTATATTTCTCCTGGGAATCCGTCTGGGCCTGGTGATTTGTTGTTTTTGAGTTTGGAGAGAGCCTTTTAAAATTCTTCAATTGTTATCTTAGCGTTTAGCATCTCCTTTTCTTCCTCCGTTATTTGTGGGAGCTCCGCATTTGCCAGATATTGGTCTATTTTTTCTTCCGAGGCCTCCTCTTCTTTGTATAGGGATTCATAATACTCTCTCGCCCTTTCCAATTTGTCTTCTTCTTTGTTTAAAAGATTTCCCTCAGCGTCTTCTAGTATCTGAATTGTCCCTTTTTCATTTTCCTTTTTTAATTTATAGGCCAGCCACCTGCCCGATTTGTTGGCATTCTCGAAGTGGTACTGTTTTGTTCTTTTTATTTTTTGAGCTAGCTCCTCTTGTTCTAGGATGTTTAATTTATGTCTCCACACCAGCCAATTTTCTTTTGCTACAGTATCTCCAGGTATTTTTTGGAGTTTCTTTTCTGCTTCATCCAGATGTTTAATAAGATCTTCCTGGGATTTCCTTTTTAATTTATTTTTATATGCAGAGTAGGATATTATTACCCCTCTTAGGTAGGCCTTCATTGTGTCCCATATTATTTCACGGGGTGTCCCTTGGTTCTCATTTTCTATAAAGAAAGTCTTTAATTCTCCTTTCAATTTTTCCACACACTCTTTGTCACATAGTAGTTTTGCATTGAGCCTCCATCTCAGTTGTTTCTTTCTCTTTGTGTTTCTCCATTTTATTTCCAGGGGATTGTGGTCTGCCCATATGTTTGGGCTGATTTCTACCGTCTCTATTTCTAACCCTAACGTCCTGGTAACCCAGACCATATCTATTCTCGACCATGACTGTTGCGGATTGGAATAGAATGTGTATTGTCTTTCGCTTGGGTGTAAAGTTCGCCATATATCAATTAAGTTCATCTCCTCCACCAAGTCGAAAAAGGCTTTTGGTAAAGTCATCCTTTTATTTTTGTTCATTTCATTGCTTTTGTGATCGTTGTCTGGGTCTACGATTCCATTGAAATCGCCTATCATGCAAATTTCGTTATATTCCATTTTCCCTAGTTGTTCACGAAGCTTTTGAAAATATTCTCCTTGTTTTTTATTTGGGGCATAAATGCCCACTAAACATTTTAGTGTTTTCTCTCGTAACTTCAACCATGAGGGTTCTTCCCTTTGTATCATTATATTTCAATTCTGCGTCAATTCCTTTTTTAACATAAATTGCTACCCCCTCTTTCTTTTTTCTGCTAATGATGTAAATAATTTACCATATTTTTTATACTCCAGACATTTACCCTCATCCTTTTTTATGTGGACCTCCTGTAAACCGATTATATCCAAATTGTGTTTTGCTAATTTTGTAAGTGTTAATTTCCTCTTTTTACTGTCGTTTAATCCGTTAACATTTACTGAGATTAATTTCAAATCATTCATTCCTATTTTCCTTGCTCGGTCTTAGTTCTTGTTTAGTCTTACGGCTCTTACTGGTCTTGTTTTTTTTTCCTTAGCTCCTTCTTCGATCTTCTCCTCCGCGGTTCCTTCCTCTTCTAAGTTTGTCGCCTCTATTTCCTCCTTGCTACTTTGTTCTTCTTCAGCATCCTTTAACTGATCAAGAAAATCTTGTGCTGTGCTCAAGCTATCTATTTTTATTTTTCTCCCCTGCCAGGTGATTAACATCCCCTCTGGCAGGAGCCATCTAAATAATATATTTCTTTTGTTCAATTGCACAGCCAAAAATCTATAATCTTTTCTCACCTCCCTCACTCTTCTTGGGATCTGTTTTAATATTATCACTTCTTTTCCTCTATATGTTATTTGTCCGTCCCTTGCCATACTGTATAGGATGTCTTTTACTTTTTTCCTTGCGAACCTAATGTGGACTTCTCTGGGGAGCTGTTCCTCCTCGTGTAATTTGTTTGGACTCTATAGACGTCGTCCAGTTCTCTAATGAGCTCACGTTTATCTTGTTGGAGTACTTCTGCGATTAGTTCCGCCATCTTCTCTCCCAGATCCTCCTCTTTATCTTCTTCCACATTTTGGAAGCGCAAGTAGAACGACGCCCTGTCCATTTCTAATTGTATTAACGAATCTTCTAATTCCTTGTTTTGCATTGTCAACGTCTGATCTACCAAGTCCAGTTTCTTCTCATTTTGTTCTATTTTTTGCTCCGCCTTCTGGATCCTTTGTTCGTTGTTGGAAATTGAGACTTGAATCTCATTCATCTTCTGGTCCAGTAGGTGGATGTCTGTTTTTAGTTTGGTGTGATTTGTAGACATTTTTTCCTGCATGGCCATCATTGTTTCTTGGATTAATGTCAATGTTGACTGCACTGTTAGTAATGTTGGTGTTGCTATGGCCTTGTCTGTTTTTGATAGTCCTTCTGTTGACTTTTGGGTAGCCGGGGAGGTCAAGGATATAGTGGGATTTGAGGGGGTCTTTTTTCCTGTTTTCAGGATCGTTGATGACATGCTCGTCATTTCTTTCAAAATTGTTTTTTGTTCTCTAATTATTTTCTCAATATTTCTCCAAATTTTCATACACTGGCTGTCACCTCCTTTTATACTTTCCCAGAATATGGAGAAAAGTTATTTATCAATCAATATCAAATTATCGATCTATATCACTTCCGATCAATGTCTTAAATACCCTTGTCAATCAATATCAGTTTATCAATCTATATCACTTCCAATCAATATTATAAGTAAGAAAGATGAATTGGATTTATGGTTTGTACTTGATTTAAAATTAATTGATCTATTAAATAGTAATTAGTAAGAATTTATCTCTACTTTTTAATAATTAATTCAAATCCTAATAATTTAAATCACAATAACACAATAGCTCCTAGGAACATCTATTATCTATAACTAAAGTTCCTATGACTAATTTACTACTTAAAAAGATTTCTAATTCAAATTCCTATATAACTGTTTACCAATAAATTAATATATGTGGGTAATGTAATTCTAATATAACCATATGTCAATAAGTCAATATATGAGAATAGTATCAGCACAAATAGATGTAAATAAATATAGTTAAATACAATTAAATATAGTTAGATACAATTAAATAGTCAATTAAATGTGTATAAATCTAATGAGTTCTATAAAAATATATCTTATGTTCTAGGCAAAGGTCAGAGCTTAATTAATTAATTAATATAAAAATTTACTATTCTTATTAATAACAATGTTCTTATGCAGAGGGTCAAAATATTTAAAAGCAGAATTTCAGAAGGGGAGGGGAAAAAAGAGAAAGAGGGAGAAAATATCCAAAATTTCTGTTGGGGACAAGTAATATTTTTCCAAAGGGGTGATATTCTTTCTCACTCAGCCACCGGTCTCCTCCAACCCTTTCTTCTTTCCACGTTTACTTTGCCACTGTCAAAACTGTCAAAACTCTATGGTAAGCCTCGAGGCTAGATTGTCTCTATGACAGTCCTTTTCAATTTGCTCTGTCAGGCTTCTTCAATGGCTGCACTTCCTGTTCTCTGGCATAGTTGGATAGAGTCCAATCTCCGACTTCGTTCACCTTTTTGCTTTCACCGGCAAATGGTGAAAAAGAGTTATTCTGGCTTCTTTTAGTTTCCTTTCTCCCTATATCCACCGATCCTCTTCTTGCGCAAATAGTTTAACGTCCTCAGCTTCTTGCTTTCTGCACCGGCTTGTCGAGCTCCGTGGTCTTTCAGCTATTCTCCGATCTCCGTCGCCGCTCTTATCCGTTCGAGCCCTTCTCGCCCGACTCCGCCGGCCCCTTCCTGATGTTCAATCTCATGTACACAGGGAGGACACGTTTTAACCTCAGCACTGCAGCCTCCGATCTTCCTTGCTTCCCATCTAGTTGTCAGCTACCACAGCTTCGAGTCAGCCATTGAAAGGCTGACTTCACACGCGTCGGTTTGACAGAGCTGCCCGGTTTTGCGAGAGGCGTTTGTGCTTCGCTTTCTCGCTCACCCGGCTCTCTCTATTGTCCGCGGGGCTCTCCAGGACCCGCGCCCCCGAAGGGATCCCCAAAACGCGGTGACAAACGGTGTTGAGGAGTGGCGATCACTCACTCAGCACCATGTCGCTGTAGCTTGCCGACCGGAAGTCCTCTGATTTTTCTTTCATAGGATATACATATCCATATCTAGAGTAATTATCAACAATTGTTAGAAAATATTTTCTACCACCAAATGATGGCGGGAAAGGATCAACTATGTCAATGTGAACCAAATCAAAAATGCATGTTGACAGGCGTGTAGCGTGTTTGGGAATGGCTGCTGCTTTGGATTTGACCTTTTTGCAGACAGCACAATCCAAAAACACCTTACACCCCTTTAGATCCAAACCTTTTGCGAATTCCGGCATCTTCCTAAGAACACGGAAACTGGCATGCCCCAATCTTCTATGCCATTTGTGGATACACCTGGAATGCAAAGGTTTACCAGTTAGTGAATTCTCAACATTAACAGTTTTATGAGGAACCTCAGGCTTGCTCTGAGCAACCTGTTTACCAATTCTATTTTTGTTGGCTTTAGGAGCCTTAGGGGTAGCAACTTTCCATTTATATGCTGTCTTGCTCTCCAGTAGGCAATGAAACACAGTTTTTGTGAATTCATGTATTTTATTGGATGATGGAATGTAATGTACATACCTCAATAATATTGATGGAAAGCAGCTACTTTTGAGCTGGATTGCTACAAGAGAGAGAGAGAGAAGCTTCATCATTTCTTCCTATCAAGTAATTTCTGCTTCAAACCAGTCTCATTATTAATAGTAAGGAAGCAGTGATCTGTTTCCTGTCATCCAGCTGATTAGACAAAACCATGAAACAGGTGATACTTCCAAGGCTTTCTGGCAGGAGGGACAATCATTTATCAACTCATTACAGATTGTGTGCATGCATTTTACTATGAACTGTATGGCTTGTAATGTACAGCTGTACCTGGAATTCAGTATCTCCTTTTTTTCCAAGAGATTTGAGGGGGTAACATGTCCAAATACTCTCAAAAGACCACTGAGGATCTGTACTCAGTTCAGTCTGGGCTCAGAACAGGTTCCCTTTCAGAGACAATCTTCTCTTTGTCAGAAGAGAAAGTTGAAGAGTATTTTTCTCCTTATTTTCCTTAATCTCTCATTGGCTTTGAAACTTTGGACATTAGATTCTTTGGAACTGGTGGAATTAGAGGCTGATCTTGCAACTGTAAGTTTCCCGATATGCAATTATCTTAAAGAAAGGTACTGTGGCACATGATTCAGCTCCTTGGCAAATATTTTGCTCCTAATGCCTATATAGAACTGTTCTATGGAGTCATTAGGATGTTTGAGGAGATTAATTATTTTTATCCTTATTTTTCATATCACTTTTCTTTGTTACAGTTGAATTGGGTGTGACCTTGCATAACTAAGACTGGGACTTGGAGGTAGTGATAGTTGGATTTGGGCAAATCAATTTAGGCTGATTTTTTAAAATCTGAAATCCAAAGTCTAAAATGTGGGTAATTGAGCTGGTTTGCATTTTTGCTTCAGAAATAGATGTGCTAGTTAGCTGAGATTGCTTGCAAGAGGTTTTTTTTTTTGGTCATTAAAGTTCAGGGAAATGGGTACCTATTATCAATATTGGCACTATTTGGCTGGTACAAACAGTATGAGATTTACTGGACAATAGATTCCTGATATGGCAATCCATGTGTTGATAATCACAAAATTGTCTTATTGTAATTACTTTATGCAGCATCATTCTTGAAAATAGTTCAGAAGCTATGGCTAGAGCAGGAAGAAATTGCTAGGTTTGTCCTTGCTGTGTAGGTACTGTATGCCTGTATTGAATGCCCTATATTGGCTGCCAATTAACTATGATTGGTTTATAAAGCTCTAGCAATTTAGCTCCATTCTTTCTGAGAAACCCCCCCTCCCCATAAGGGTTAAAGCAGTAAATGCAAAGGACAACTTAATTAATCAGAATGATCTCTGTGTACATTTTTATCTTGCAGGCCTCATTTATTCAGTCTTTCCATCAATAATTAGATGTATCTTAATGGAATTTTAACCTGGGGCTTTCATATGTTTTTGATAATAGAAGTACTGTTTGTTATAGTTTATTCTGGTTCAAAGGGTCACTGATTTTTAAGTTTTATCTCTATTGAAGAAAGTTGGAAGTTACTTTTTTCTATAGCTTTCCCCCCTTTTTGTTTGTATTCCCCAATTTTGCTTTTCCCTATCCCTTCTTTTTTTTCTTTTTCTTTTTCTTTTTTTTTTGGTAAACAAGTTTTATTAAATTTTTTCTTTCATCATACATACTTTATGAACAGAGTATTGATCGGGTCACATCTTATATATCTTAATTTTTATAATCTATTCCAATCTTCCTGCTTTTTCCTAATTCATCCTCTTTATATAATTCTTTATCACAAATTCATAATTTTTCACCATATCTTGTTATTTCATTCCCCCTCCCCAAGTACATTTTACATATTTCCAGTTTGGGCCATGTTATTCTTTTTCCATATTTCTTTATCTTATCTTAATCTCTTCTTAATACATAATACATAAACAGTATCACTATCTACCCTTTAATTCCCAATTTCTTACAATAACATCAATTAATTATCTTATTTCTCCATTTGCAAAATATATTTTTCAAAATCCCCATCCCATTTTTTAACATTTCAATTTTGTCTCTTAATTTAACTTGTCTTCATAATTAAACCCCATTGCCATTTCATATTTCATCTGGTATTCTGTTTTGCTATAAGCAATATACATCATTATATTCACTTCTTACATTAAAACCCTTTAACTTATTTGACCCACAATTAATAATATATAGTTCCTTTAAATCTACTAATATATATCTTATTCCTTCCTCCTTTCCACTATTCTTCCCCTCTTTAACCATTTTCTCTTGGTCTCTCCAAAATTCCACTTCTTAATAATTTCCTCCTTTTATCTCATTCTTTTAACTTTTTCTTTTTTTCTTTTTGTATTTATTATATCTTTTCTCCTGAATCCTTTTTCTCCCTTTTAGATATATCTCTCAAGTAATTCTCCCCAAGCTTTCTCCTAATGTCTTTCTACTCTTTCCTTCTTTTCCCTTTGATTGATTCTTTTTGAGGGGATATTCCCCCCATCCACTCTTTTTTTACCACTGTTAATCTCAGTGAAATCATCTAACTGCTTTTTGCATTCAATTCCTTTTCCTTCAATATTATTTTCTTGCTCCTCATTTATGCTCTCTTTTTCCTGTTCTGTGTTCCAGCAAAATTTCTGACTTTTTATTACCCTTTAGTGATTTACGCATGTTTTTAAACATCTCAATTAATTCCTCACGCATCCAAGAGTCCATATTATCAATTTTAAAAAAAATTGTTAAAACTTTTGATTTATATTTAATTAAAATTTTAAAGTCCATATAGTCTCTTTTTAATTCCAAATATTTATTCAATCCACTCCAAGTTAAAGCTTTATTATCTTCCACAACCATTGAAAGTCAAAACCAAGCACTTCAGAAAAACAAATACTCCTTAAAAGTTCTCAGAGTTTTTGAATTTATCTTTTATTAGTCAAGGTCACAGCTGTTATTTTCTCTTCTATCTTCCAACCAAGATTGCAGTTCTCTTTCCACAGCAGATGTCTCTCTCAAATTCACAATATTCTCAAAGCAACTAAGCATCAAAGCTATCAAAAATATTTTGAATCCATAAAGAAAGTACTTTCCCTTGGGTTTCTTTTTCTTTTATTGTTTTTAATTTCTCCAAATCCAATTTTAAATCCAGTTGTGAAATTTTCTGTCTTGGGCTTTAGTATTTTAACCTCCTCTTTGTTCTTCTCCCTCCATTAAGTTTCCCAAGTGCCAATTAGCCACTCATTTCCACTCCAGGACACCTTTTAAAGTTATTAAAATTTTTCTTTTTTACCTGTGAATTGGCCAATCACTCACCCGGTACCAGCACTCCGTTCAGACACCACTCCTTCACAAATAACTTAGTCCGGTTGCCCCAGCCTCAGAGCAGTCATTTTTCAATGGCTGCCACTCCCTCTACCTGTTCGAAGAGCAGCCTCCAACCTTTCAAGGAACTTGCCTGTTCCTCTTGATCGGCCGAGGCAGCTCTCTATCTTTCCCGTTCCTACAGGATGGTTCCTGTCCGAAGACCTCCCCAACAGCGGTTTGTCCGGCTGGATTTTCGTGGAGCTTGTCGGAGCCCGCTATTTTTCTAGCCAGTCTTGCCACGACGCTTACGGTTTCTCCCTATCCCTTCTTTTTTTCTATTTAAGTCTCTTTTTCTTTGCTTTACTATATGTCGTACTGTTTTTGAAATTTAATACAATTTTGAAGAAAAATAATTAGTTTCTTTTTCCTTGGGTATTTAGCTGATTCTCTTGCTGTCTACTGCTGCTGATAATTGTTGCATGTATTTTTCAAAATTCATTGTGTATTTTTTTCTACTGTGTTATTATATGTTGATTACTTTTATTATAAATCATATTGCAAGTATGGTTTGTCAAGTTATATGCCACTGTTCAGCTATAAAAAGTTAAATATTTGAAACCAGTGTAAATTTACATGTGTTTGACAGTCTACTTAGTATCTGTACTAGGAAATTTACTTATTTTTTAAATTAATTCATGTTTATTTTGAATTCACATGAAATTGTTGCTATTTTGTCCTTGCATCCATCTTGTACTTGAGCTTAATAATGTCCACTTACGATCTTTTTCAGACAGACCAATGAAGTTACAGTTATGTAAGTAACCAAAATGAATGAAAGGAAAAATCAAGCCTTTTTTAAATTAAAAAATACATGTAGAATTTGTTGTCATGGCTACAAGTGCTTTATAATAGACCACTTTCCTTTTAAAGCTGTTATATCACATATATTTCTCTCCATCCTTACTGTATAGCTGTTTTATCTTAAAAAGAAAATTAAGAAATACAGAAAATAAAGAAAAGGGTTATTTAAAAATACAGAAAGATTAAGAAATTCATTTTTCAGGCCTCAAAGCAGAATGATATGAAATTGTCAGAAGAATTTGAGGGAACAAGAAATTGGAAATGTATTTTGTTTCAAGTTCAGTAGCAAAGAGGTTAACAGTGATTAAAGTGGTTAACATTTCAGTAGTGAAACAAAACAAAACTACCCCAGGCTATACACTTAAATGAGCTTTGAAGCTCAACAGTAGCAACACAAACACACAAAAACTCAAGAAATCCTCCCAACATAGTTCTAATAGTAGCATTTGTGTTTACAATATAGAACTTCAGCTGCATTAAAAGCATATTTCTGTGGAACAAAATAGTACATTATATACATAATTACATTTATCTGAAATTCAGCCTAGCTGAGGTTGGTTGGTGGATTGTAGAAAACCTGGACTTTTCTCACCAGTGTCACAAACAATTTCACTTGAAATGGCCAAGTATTTGTTTGTTTGTTTGTTTGTATCCTACCTTTATTATTTTTACGATGAACTCCAGGCAGCGGACATAATTCTCCCCTCCTCTTATTTTCTCCACAACAACAACCCCATGAGGTCAGCTGGATCGACAGTGACTGGCCAAAGGTCACTCAGCTGGCTTTTATGGCTAAGGTGGGATTTTGACTCATGGTCGCCTGCTTTCTAACCTGATGCCTTAACTATTAGATCAAACTGGCTCTCTTTTCCCAGTACAAACATTCATAACTTTTGGAATAACCTGAGAGGAAACATTATATTGTTTCCTGATCTTGCAACATGGTAGGAGGGTAAGAGATTCAACATTTTCAAAGCATTTATGGTTCTGTTGAGATTTAAAATCTGTTAGTGCTGGTGTTTGTAAAGAGGGGGATTGTGTACTTAAAAAGAGGCTGCTATTACAACTTTCCTAGAACATTAGAGGTTCTACCATATTGCTTGTGGACATTTGGTTTTTTTTGTAATGACATTGGATTAAGGATCAGAATCTACATTTATATATGTCTTGTGGCTATGTTTTTGTGCAAGCTTTTATTGGCAGTTAACTTTCAATACTAACTGATGTTTCTTTAGAAGGTAAGATATTTTTAACATGTACGTTCCCACTATCTATTACCGTAGTTGAAACTAGAATATAGCTGATGAAAATAAATCTTGCACTGATTCTAACAGGCAATATTTCTAAAATATTTTCAACTTCTTGACTAATAAATATTGTTTGCAAGTATTACAATTATAGACCTGAGACAGATTATAACAATTTTAAAGTTGTGAAGTAAATTCTCCCATGAAATACTTTAAAAGAAACTCTTATTAATCTAATGCATTAGAGAATGATGTAGGGCAAGGGTGTCAAACTCAAAGCCCGCGGGCTGAATCCGGACCACGGGGTGCTTAGATCTGGCCTGCAGGGCCATCTTGGAAATAGCAAATGATTGGCCAGGGGTGCCTCTGCCAGCGAAAATGGAGCTCAGGGGCCCCACGTGCAGCCCCATTTTCGCTGGTAGAGGGCTGTAGGAGGCCATTGAGGCCAAAAGAGCCTTGGTAGTACAGGGGTTTAAGGCACCCTGTTATTAAGCTGGTTATTAAGACCAGCTGCCTGCAATTACTGCAGGGTTCGAATCTCACCAAGTCTCAAGGTTGACTCAGACTTCCATCCTTTCTAAGGTAGGTGAAATGAGGACCCAGTTTGTGGGGGCAATAAGCTGACTTTGTATAAATATACAAAAGGATGAAGGCTATTGCTGAGCACATTGTAAGCCGCCCTGAGTCTTCGGAGAAGGGCGGCATATAAATCAAATTAAAAAAAAAAAAAACAGGGGCTGGGGAGGGGCACACACAGGCCTTCCAAGCTCTGTTTTCACTGGTCGAGGGCTAGCAAAACAAACTAAAAACTAAACAAAAGGAGAAATATTTCTCTTTTTGCATTTGAGCATGCAAGAAGGGACAGGAAAGGACAAAGAGAAAGAGGAAAGACAAAGAAAAAGAAGAAAAGACAGGAAAAGAGCAAGGAAGGAAAAATAAGGAAAGCGGCGAAGGAAAATGAGACGAAAATGAAGAGGAAAGGAAAACGAAGAAAAGGAAGGAAAGAAGGAGATTATAATGAGAGTGAGGGTGTCAGGCCTGGAAGCCATCTTTTGTATTGTGCCTTCAGACCTGCCACATTTACTACTGGGGGAAGTTGGGAGGTGGGATTGTGTAGAGCATGGGGGTTATATAGTCATAATAACATTCCTTTCTCAGTAGTTCAAGAACTTCTTGCCCTGCACCTGAGAGGTTGGAGCTGGGAGATATCTCCAGTTGGGACGGTGCTCGGATTGGACCATGTGATGGACTTGTGGGTGCTGGGCAGGGACTTTGGGTGAAGAAAACCCTGGAAGCTTTCAGATTCGGGTTTTCCCAGATGTGCCAATATGACATCTCTAATAAAATGTAGCTCTGAGGAACTTCAAGCCTCGGAGTTTAATTTTGTTGGGGATGTTACTTGGAATCCTGACATTAACCCGAATCTGCTAGAGGGAGAGTCAGAGGGAAGTTGTGCATTAGCACTTGGCCACCACAGGAGCCCCACACATGATTGGCATCGAGCTGGCTATGCCCACCCTGGCCATGCCTATCCCATCCATGCCCACATCAGCCCCCCAAGGTCAAACACAATCCCAATGCAGTCCTCAATGAAATCGAGTTTGACACCCCTGATGTAGGGGGATGCCTTAGAAACTGGAATTAAAGAAAGACTTGGTAAAAACTTATTATGGCTTAGTATATTCCCCAAGAGTGCCCTAAGCTTATATAATTGGTAAGTATAACTAATTATTTAAAATATTTATATGTAGGTACATTTATTTTTTTAAAAAAATACTATAAGAATAATAATTTATTTTTTAAATATTTTAAAAATATTTTTAAAAAGAGTAATAGTTCTTTCACAGCAGAAATATATTACAAGATTATCACTGGAAATGTTTCAGTAGGGAACCAAGAGCTATAATAGCAAACAAGGTTTTTGATTTATTTGACTATTTAAGAGATCTTATAGTGGTGTTTATGCCATGTATAAAGAAGGGCAACTCAGGAGTGTAAATTTGAACTGCCATTCTGCATAATTTACCACCCAGAAGCTACAATTGGTCCAGAAGGCAGTGGCACAGGTAGTTATGGGAGTATCTCAATTCACCAGTTAAACAGCACACTGGCCTTCAGTAGGCTTCTGGATGCAATTTGTAGGGGAGTGATTGCCTATAAAGCTCTGCATGGCCCAGAATTTGGCTATTTGACTTGTTTGGTCTAGCAAAATTAATGCACCAGGCTGAAATGCAAGAGACTCTGAGTTCTAGTCCTGTCTTAGCCATGAAAGCCAACTGGGTGACTTTGGGTCAGCGTCTCTTCACTGGCTGTTGTCAAAAAAATAGAAGAATGTAGGGGTATTGGCTAAATATATCACCTTGAGTTATTAATTAAAAATAACAAAGGCAGGACAAAAATAAATAAATAAAATTTGGAGACTGCCCTTTGTTAATGGTATTTACCCATCCTGAATGCTCTACTAGAGTGACATGCTTTGGATCCCTTTCTTAAAACAATATGTGATGGGCTCTAGGACAGGGATCCCCAACCTTTCGGACCTCAGGGACCACTAAATTCATAATTTTAAATCCCGCAGACCACTAATATGATCTGCCTAATGGCTGGCTGGGTGGGCCTGGCTAGGTGGTCATGTAACTGGGTGGGCGTGGCCAACTTGATGTCACTCACAATGAGGGGTGCCTCGCTAGCCTCTACTGACCCCTCCCCTCCCCGCCACTCCTCGCCTCCCCGCCCAGGCTCCTGAGGGCCCTAACAGGAAGCAGTTGTTGGAGCTAAGCAGCCACAAGAAAGAGTTGGCAAAACAGCTGGCTCAGTTCAAATTGGATCTGACTGAGAAGGAGGCTCAGCAGAAGCACCTCACTGAGGACTAGGAGCATAGGCTTTCCAAGCAGAGGGAAGACCTGCAGGAGTGCAAGGCCAGGGACCAGCGCCTGGATGCTCAGCGGGCTGAGATGGTCAGCCAGTTACAGGCCATGATGCAGTCCCACTGGAACAAAGCCCTCCGGCTCTTCACCACCAGCAGTGCTTCCCTCCAGCCTTCACCCAAAGTCCCACACCAGGAGGCTGAAGCAGACCCCAAGTCAGAATTTCTGCCTCCCTCCAACCTGCACAAAAAGACCCCGAAGGGGGAAACTCTCTGCAGCAACACAAACGTTCATTGCATGCATCCTGCCCAGGGGGCATAGTTTGAGGACCCCTGATTTAGTGCAATATAAAAAATGCAAATCATTTTTCTGCGGACCCCCAAATTTTTTTTGCGGACCACCAGTGGTCCACGGACCACCAGTTGGTGACCGCTGCTCTAAGATGTGTGCTTTTTCATTTTGGCCTTTGTCCTTTGGTTTTTGAATATATTTTGTGATGTATTGTATATTACTGAGAGTCACAATGTTCAAATTAGGCAACTATGTAAACGTTAGATAAATAAATGAACAAAAAAAATACACTTTCCCTTCTCTGTAGAATATATATAAATCAATTTGAAAGCGAGAGAGAGAGAAAGAGAGAGTTACAAATTTTTCTTTTCTCTAGTTTCTAAATAAACAGAAAACAATTCACTTGGCATACTTCTATTTTTGTCTTTCCAACTCTTTTGACTTTCCAGTTCTGTAAAAGATTCCCTTAATTAAAATAGAAAGTTGGTGTGCATGGGATGTAATACTTAAACCTTCTGAGTAAATGGACTTAGCTTGATGACTGGGCTAGTTATATGATTTGTTTACACTAATATATAATTATAACAGATGATATAGAATGAAAATTTGCAAAAGAAACATTAGATGATTGTGATAGCTTTGAGAACAATGTGTGCTATTCTTATTCAGTCTTAACATCCATTCTTCAATTCATAACGATATAAAAATTAAAATTCAAGAGGGACAGTTTGAAGATTAGAATGCTAATTATTATGTTTATCTATGAAGAAGATTACTCTGAATGTAAGAAGTGGCATCCACATGACAAAAGCAGTGTCACATTGCATGCTCTGCTCCTTTTGTATGCATATATGTTGTTGTGTTGCACTGCAGCTTTTGTTATTCTGAACACTCTTTTACCTGTCTTCCTCCAGGCATCCCTGAATAAGAATTGTCCCTGCAATTTCTTGTAAAAGAGTAGAAACACAGACAGACAAACAGACAAACGGCATTGCTTCTTCCTACATCCTTAATGAACCTATGATCTTTTACTGTTACAATTATTTGTGGAAAAAAATCTAATTTTTCTTTCAGGTGAACACAAAATTTTACAAGTTAGGAAAAATATTTCATTTCTAGACATATGATTTGAAGATAAACTTTAATCTGTAACAGATTTGAAAAAACACACTGTATATATTAAGCAACTATATATTTTGCAGAATATTTTAAGCATTGTAATCACTTCTCTTTTCTCATATGACTAAAGGATTCAATTATATAAAATTGACTGTTCACTCAGTGTTCAGTCTGGCATCCAATATTATGTCCAAGTAGAGCAGAATTATCTCATTCTATTTTATTCCTGGTGGATGCAACTGTATCTTTGGGAAGGGAATATGACATCACAGAACCCTGATCCAACATCACCACGTTGTATTCAAATTAGCACCCCCACCCCATGCTCTCATTGTGATGAACAATGTGTCTTCTTATATTACTTATGTCATTTGGCAAGATAGGCCTCTCCATTTTATTTTATTCCTTGGAAATGCTCTGCAATCCTGGTTTTAACCATTTTTTATTCCAAGTGTATCATTGGTTCATCGGGAAAATTATATATTTTTTCCTATATTGGGCTATTTTAATAGTTCTGGAAGCATGGGAAACTTTGCTTAGCAGTGTGGTATTCTACACTTTGGATTAAAATTGTACTCTCTTCACTGAAATGAGGAACTCCACATATTTCTCCCTTGGTTATTAATCTTCAATCTGGTAAGCATTTTTGAAACATACACATTTTTTGAAGTTTGATAGCATTCCCTCAGTTCTATTGATAACCTTGACAATAGTTTATAACTATAATCTTTCAGAATTTGCTCTGTAACTGTTAATATGCCTTAGTCAGAGATGGCAACATATTCTTCTATCTTTTTGGCAGGTGCTCTATAATTCTAGTGCTGTTAAACTATTTGCATTTGGACTGACCTTTCTTATCCACCTTTTCAGCAGTGGGTTGTTGAATTCTGAGCCATTATTCTCCTGATTGAGAGAAGCACATCGAGGGACATCTAATTAATATGCTGAGCCACTCTTGAAGAAAAAGAAAAAAAAAATAGTACTGGCCATTTAAAATTCTGCCATGTACCATTGCCATTGATTAAGCAAATTGAATTTATATGAAAGCTATCCTATATCCAAAATCAATTTGTGCAAATACTTTGCTGCATATTAATACTATTAATCGTCATTGCAAATGTCATTTCATTAACCACATACATCATTTCTGATGCTTTTGAAAACCTATCCAATAACATTTTTCTATGTTTGCTTCTATGTGTCCATGTTAACGATTCATTTGGATTTATACAACTCTAATTCTGAATTTGTCGCTTGCATTTTTATTTATATACAACTCATTAGGTAAAAGGTCAACATTTATATTTATTATCCACTTCTTTGTTAGATTTATATATTTATTTATTAAATTTCTGGGCTTAATTAACAGCATAGACACCCATAAAGCAGTGACTGCAGAGGAACAAAACCTTTACTCCATATTTTCTGAAGAAAATATACAGCATTTGAGATGCTATAGACATATCGGTTCAAAACTACAGCTCATTTTAATTAAAATAAACGTGTATTTTCATTTTGTTTGAGTAATAATTTTGATAACTTCTTTATAGTTTATCAAATTCTCATATTTTCAGAAGTTTCATTTTTGATCTTACTCATCAGACAAGGTTGATCTCAGCTTTGATTTTCTGCATCCAAAGAGATGAACATTCTTAAGAGAAAAGCTACCTGCAACATGTAATGCCTTCTTGAACTATAAGTCTTAATTATCTTGTGTTAAGTGCTGTTGAATTTTTATGTTCTTGCATTAATTTCTGTAATTGTGTGTAAGTTTATGGATGGAGAATATAGATATAAGGACCTATGTAAAAAAACAGAAGAATAACTGACCTTGACAATCGAAATCTGAGTCTATTTTAGGGAATATTTCTAAACAGGAGGCTCCTATATTCTCAGCAAGCAAAATGAAGCTTATTAAAGACAGAAGATTGAATATTTCTCTGTCCATGCAATATTGGTAATGTTGCACTGTCACTTGAAATTTTGGAAAGCTTAGTGGCAGGATTCTAGAATAAGAATGCTACGTATTTAAAATATATTTAAAATGTATGTATTTTATTTTGTTTTCTGTTCAATTGTGTCCAATTCTTGGACACTGCAGTTTTCTTGGCAGGGTCTTTTAGAAGTGGCCTCTTTTTTAGGGCTGGGAGAAAGTGACTAACCCAGCTGGTTTTGAGCCCAAGACAGGATTAAAATTCCCAGCTTCCCCGTTTCCACTGGGTCTCATGTATTTTATTAAATATACTGTATATGAAAAGGTATTATGTGTATTAAAATAAGTCATTTTTCAAGGAAAATACAACTCACTAATTTTAAAAACAGAACGATTCTGGGGGACAGAACAGTATGTGCTATGTTCTCTGCAACTCTGTTTTTGGACTATTAATCTGAATCTCTTTTAATAAGATTATAAATAAAATGGCAATGTATATGTGTACCATGGTTAATTACACAGTGTTGATTTGCTTGAGTGAGACAAATTGTAGCATAAAGCGTTCACAAACAAAATGCAATCAGAATCCATTCTTCAGCTATTGCTTGGGATCCTTACAGTTCCCCGTACTGAGCTCTTCCCCAGAACTAATTGGATTCTGGGATATAGCATTTTAATGAGCTACACATAAAGTTAGATCACTCTGAAATAGGGTGGCGGGCTAAAATTTCCCCTTGTAATAGAAAAAAGAGAAGAGTGAGAAGAAATTTATTGTAGTATTGATTTCTGCTGCTGCTGCCATTGATGCTACTGCCATTGACCTAAGTTCTATTTTCTATTTCCCCAAATTTCTGTTTTGAAACTGGGTTTGTAGTGGAGCCAGGAAGCCCTTCTTAGAAAAGCTATTCCATAGCAGCAATAGCACAATTACTAAGACTTATTTAGTATATAGCACACTTATTGTACTTACATAGCATATTTCTATATCTTCAGGAATCCAGGAGTTTAAACATGTAAGTGATAACTTGACCAAAACATTATAGGCCACATAAGCATTATCAGGTTGACAGGGTCTCTGAAGACCCAGGCACATATTATTGTTTGCTAGCTCCTTACCTATCTTCCCTGCTTGGAAAATAATATTCAAGGACACTATGCAGATTTGGATATAACAGTTCAGACAATTTTTGCCAAGCCCATTTTTTTTCACCAGAGAAGGAAGTTGGTGGTGATACACTAGTCAAAGCAAGTTTAATATTTTTATAATTAAAAAAGTTTAATAATTTTATAATTAATTATGGATACCTAAGAATATAAAATTACACTTGGGGATTGAAAGAGTGCCCCAGTTATAAGCAATAATATAAATATTAGAAATTGACTGCCATTTTTAATTAGTATGTCTATTTCTACATCAGTTGCTAAATTTATTTTCCATTATGTCTATGGAGATTCTCAGTCATCCAGATATTGATTGTTCCAAAGGTGCTTTTTCAGGAGGTATCTGGACTTTCTTGTTTTTCTTTGAAGATATTTACTTCTCATCCAAGAAGCTTCTTCAGCTCTGATTGGATGGTAGGAAATGGAAGGATTTATATTCCTTGCAGACAGCTGGTCATTTGCATTCTTTTAGAGGGTCATTGAGGCCATTTGGAGGTTTATCTATGTCAGGGGTGTCAAATTTGATTTCATTGAGGGCCACATCAGGGTTGTGTTTGACCTTGGCGTGGCCAGGGTGGGTGTGACCAGCTTGACATCACTCATTCGGGAGTGCCTGTGGTGGCCAGAGTGCTCTGCCAGTGAAAATGGGCTCACGAGCTCTGTTTTTGGCTGGGTTGGCCTCCTGCAACCCTCTGCCAGCAAAAATGGAGCTCGGGAAGACCATGCGCGACCCTCGTGAGTTCCATTTTTGCTGGCAGAGGCACCGCAGGCCAGTTCTTCGCTCTTTCCAGGGTGCTCCCAGGGCCAGATCTAAGCACCCTGCGGGCTGTATCCGGCCGCAGGCCTTGAGTTTGACACCCTTGATCTATGTCTTCAGGATCACCTGAGTAGTGCAAATGCATGTGGAGCTTTCTTGGCTGCAGGATGTTTTCCATTATATTTTTATACTTTTGTATAGATATATACCAATTATGAATCTAATTATATCTTCATGTAAAACAGAGCAAGTAATATACTTATTGTAATGTATATTATCACTATTCTTTCTGATTTGGAACTAAATATAGCACAAGAAAAAGCAAGTTTATGAAGAACATATTTAATAAATTACTTAAGGACTATATTTCTATTGTGATTCCTTTACTTTTTTAATATAATAATCTTAAATCTAATAACTAAAATAACATGGAATGTTATAGAAATGCAATATATAGTCACATTGAAAATACACTTGCAGTTTTTATATTCTAGGTCTCCACCATTATGTCAGTTGGACTAGTGTTGTGTATATTAACGAAAGTGCCAAGAGGATTAGAAAAGTCAGGATCATTTCTGTTGGTATCTTTCTGTGGCTGTAAATCCTGGAAAGATCTCATTTTCCTGTGAATTCGTCACCCTGCATTTTCTGCCAAAAGGCTTTATGTTGATAAGCCTTATTATAACTAATCTCTGGTGTTGGCTGTGATGTTGTTATGCCTGTGCAAGTAATTTAATGAGACGAAGGCACCCACATGTTAAAATGTTTGTGGTTTATTGAAATTCTGGTACTGAAATTTTTGATACAATGAACTGCTGATGAGGGAAAATTGGACACTAAAAGGTCTTTATCTATACCACACAATTTTGTTTGGCCTGCAAAAATGTCTGTTTAGGACTGTGTAGGCCAAGCTATAGGAAGCTAAATCGTAACTCTATAATAGATTTTCTTGAATTTTGCATTAGAAAGCTGGGCATCAACACATATTAGTTAGCTTTGATTGTCACAAAAAATATTAGCTGCCTGGGAAGAATTACTGTTTATTGTTTTGCTAATATAACTCAATTAAATGAGAAAATTGAAATAAAGGAATAGCAATAGCACTTAGAGTTATATACCTCTTCACAGTGCTTTACAGTCCTCTCTAAGCAGTTTACATATTGCCCCCAACAATCTGGGTCCTCATTTTACCCACCTCAGAAGGATGGAAGGCTGAGTCAACCTTCAGCCGGTCAAGATCAAATTGCTGGTAGTTGGCAGAATTAGTCTGCAATAACTAAGATGCATCCAAACTACAAATATTACAAAAGGCCACTCCTGACAAATCAAAGCTACATATAAAGAATGTGAATTACCATAGCAAAATTATTGTGGTTTTTTTCCCCCAAAGAATTTCCTCCTGCTTCAGCTTTGTAGATTCAGTGATACATGTTCACAACAGAATTTTTTTTTCTACATTGAAAACCAAAGTGGCTGCTCTGCACATTAATTGTGGAAGCTTGTGTGAAAGACTGCACTGCACTGAATTCCTATTGAATGTGATATAATAAATCACCTGTTTTGCTGCAATATTTTAAGAAAAGATTGTATTGTTGTTACCAGATATCACAGCGTTTCTCTTTCTTTTCCTCTAGAGTCTAGACAGTGAGTAGTCAAATGGACTAGTCAAACAAGTGGAACTTCTCAGCTGCACTGAAGGACTAGGACTTTCAATTAACAATCATGTTGCTTATTGCTGCTTTCTTTTTTGGGGTGCAGGAGTTAAGAGTGGATTTTTAAAAATCCAGATGATGTGCTTTGTTTAAGAGATTGAAATGCATGGAAGAAAAACCACATTAGATGGAATAAGAACTGTATTAAGACAAGGCAAATTGAAAAAAAACTGAAGATAATCTTTAGATGGGGCAATACATAATTTTATTGATAAATACACAATTCTATAATCTCTCTATATTTTTAAAAAACATTTATTCTATTCTGTTTGTATCAGTATGGGAATGACAAATAGCTGTAGATACTCTCTTATATGTTACATAAATTCATAATCTTTTGTGAAAATCTTCAACACTGTATACAATTTTCTGTACGTGTTGACAAATGTGTCAAGGCCAAGCATAACTGTAATCTGTAATTCTTTATGAAAGTGGCACTCACTGCTTGGTTAGATGTAGAGGTTTGGAAACAATAGCAGGAAATTTCTGAGAGCTGGCAATGATTATGAGAGTGTCTACTTTGATAAAGTGTCTTGAGACAGAATTGTGAAGCAACTGAATTTGCCTTAGGAGAGAAACTTCTGTCTCATTTATATTTGCAAATAAAATAAAAATAAGTTCAAATAGAATTAGGAAAAAATGTAGGCATGTTGAAGAAGCATTTTACACTAATTCGTGTTATTGGAAGTTTTGAAAAATCTGCCAAAATTGTTTATTTTTTAAACATATATGATAAATTGATATAGAATTAGTGTCAGGGTTCCAAGTAACACCCCCAACGAAAAATAGGGGAAAATAAGGAGAAATAGTATGTGACAGTAATTATAATGTACAGGATAAAAAAGATCGTTATCCACAATAATTGATTTTAAAAAAGCAAGAATGAAGCATTAAGTACTGGACATTTCAATAAATATATACCGAAAGGACAAGAACATGAATGAACTAGACCATTGTTGGCGAACCTTTTCGGCACCAAGTGCTGGAAACCAGAAGAGCAGCTGCCTGGTGTGCACATGCATACCGGGTGGCTACTCTTCCAGTTTCCGGCACTCCCGCATGCATGAAGACCAGCTGGCTGGTGTGCCGGAATCCAGAAAAGCAACAGCTTGTGTGCCCGTGGAGATGGCTCTGTGTGCCATTTCCAGCATGCATGCCATAGGTTCACCATCATGGAACTAGACACTTGCAAAGATAAAAAGCAGCCATATATTTTATCTAAGCCCAAGAGCACTGGGATAGAAGAAACATATTGGAACAGCAGACCCAATGGTGGGATCAGCTGGTTCACACCGGTTCAGAAGAACCGTTAGCTAACTTTCTGAGCAGTTCTGAGAACCAGCTGTTCGAAGAAAGAGCCTTTTGTTTTTCCCACTTTACAGAGTTAATCCTGTCAGGAAGGCAGGAAGGAGACATTCCGGTATGCTTTGTGTGTTGTTTCAAGCCTAATCCTTATCTTTATTGCCCTGCTTAAGTGTTTTCAGAAGCTGCCTCTGCAGTTAAGCCTTGTTACATATTAACAGCTAATGATTCTTGGCAGTACGCCCAGACTTTCTGTAGCTGCTTTTCTGGAGTTTTGTCTTTTTTCTTTGGGACTTGACTTTCTTAAAGGGGAAGGGTTGTTTTAAGCTTTTTACACTGATTTACTGGTTCCTGGCACTGTCCTTTTGGGGTGTACTTGCAAGAGGCAGGATGCAAGCTTGGCACTCTGATTTTTTTACTGCCTTTCTGGGGGCATGTGATCTGCCCTTAAATCTGGATAATTTCCTTAGGATATCTTGTGAGGTGAGTGAGACCAGCTGGTATCTTTAAGTGGTGCAAATGGATCTAAGGATTGCTTCTCCTGGGTGGGAAAGGATGCTTTGTCAGTTCATTGAGCACAGGAGTCTCTTGTCTATGGAAATTCTTCAGTCATCCAGGTCATGGTTGTCTGAAAGGTGCTTTTTTCAAGAGGCAACTGGACTTTCTTGGTTTCCAGAAAGTTCAGTTGCCTCTTGAAAAAGCAACTTTGGGACAGGAATCTCTTGCATTGCTTTGGAGTGGCCAAGGCACATGATTGCTCACTGATAGTAAGATTTAAAAAAATAGGAGGTAGGGGTGTGGATCCTCCCTCAAATTCATTTTAGTTTTCTCTCATGATAATAAGACTTAGTAACATGGCACCAGGCTTGAAATTTATTTAGATATCTGTGGCATGTACTAATTTTATTGTGATCCTGACCTGGGTCCCCTATATACTTCATTAATTTGTCTCTTTAGCTCAGCATTTTGTATCCCAAGTGTGCCCACCCAATTTCTGGAGAGCTTACATGAACTCTCTGCTAAAGGGTTTCACTTTATGAGCAAGAGTTGGCTGCTGATAGTTATTGTTTCATTTTAACTATTTTAATTTCTCAAGGTGCTCTGGCACCCTGCCTGATTTGTAACTCCGGGTTGCAGGTATTGCTGATGAAAAGGAATGAATTCAGACAGAATGGTTTAGGTTTCCATGATGACTGTGTGACTGTCATTGATCTTCAGTGTGTATTCCCCCATTTCTAATCTAATGTTTGGTATTTAGGGCGGCTTTTTGAAAGCAAAGAAGCTTTTTGTATTTTTGTACAGGTAATCCTTGACTTACAACAGTTCATTTAGTGACCATTCAAAGTTACAATGCACTGGAAAAAGTGACTTATGACCATTTCTCACACTTACGACCATTGCAGCATCCCCACAGTCAAATGATCAAAATTCAGATGGTTGACAACTGTCTCACATTTATGACAGTTGTAGTCTCCCAGGGTCATGTGATTCTCTTTTGCAACCTTCTGACAAGCAAAGTCAATGGGGAGGCCAGATTCATTTAACAGCTGTGTTACTAACTTAACAACTGCAGTGATTCACTTAACAAATGTGGCAAGAAAAGTCGTGAAATGGGGCAAAATTCACTTAATAAATTTCTCACTTAGCAACATAAATTTTGGGCTCAAATTGTGGTCATAAGTTGAAGAGAGGCTGGGCCGGGTGTGGTGAGGCACCCCTCGATGTGAGTGATGTTGAGTTGGTCATGCTCACCCAGTCACATGACCACCTAGCCACGCCTACCCAGCTGATCATTAGGGCAGAGAACTGGTTGTTAAATTATTTGAATCCCACCACTGACCAGACCATCATGTTATATCACATGAATAGTCCTGTCTTTGTGTAACTCTAGTCCCTTTGTATTCAGACTATCTATTCAAACTTTAATTAGCAGAAAATTTGTCTTGAAATATTTGGAGGTAAAAGTTCATCTTCTAGAAAGGATTAAATGTAGTTAAAGACTATATATTTCTTTCTAATGAGTCAGTTTTTTGAAACTAATGGCTTTTTGTGCAGATTGCTGTAGAAAGTAAATATTGTTTCCTGTCAGTGTATAAGCAACAAAGAAAGCACAATAAAAGCTTCTCCTTGTGCAAATAAATGCCCATCTTTTCTCCTTAAAAAAGTATTGCCATCAGTGATTTCTCTTCCAAAAAAGTGTACAGATAATTAATTTTATGAGGGAGCCGTGGCTTTGATAGATAGCAGTTTTATTTTCTGGTTTTTCTTCCTATGGAGGGGAAATTCGCCTGGGTGGTACAGTTAGGAAGAATTAAGAGTGTTTTATTTATGCAGAAACACACACACACACACACAGAACGAGAAAGAGGGAAGGAGGGAGAGAGAAGTAAATCTTAAACAAAAAGCTGTACCTTTTGAAAAATAGAGGCTGTTAGTAACTTGATATATTTCATGATAGGGCCACATATTTCATTATTTTTGCTCTTAGTGGAAGGTGGAAGATAGCTCAAATGTTTCTTGCTTGAAACCTAGAAGTACAAGACACACAGACCAGGGGTGGGTACTACTTACCTTTACTACCAGTTCGCAATGGTGTGAGCCGCGTGTGTGTGCTCGCTTTGCTCACTCAGAAGCTTCTGCACATGCACAGAAGCATTTTCATGATGTTAGGGTCAGTGGGCAGAGCCTCCCACCAGTTTTACTACCGGTTCTGTAGAACCGGTGCAAACCGGGGGCAAACCACCACTGACACAGACACACAATTATTACTATTATTGTTGGCCACATAGTCTGCCAGAGCTTTAGACTGGATTTGACATTGTTATCCATCTATTGAATCCTTCCCAAGAACCTGAGATACTGTATGCAAATGCTTTTATTTGATGGTGTTAGAGGTATCATTACAGGATGTAGGCTATTCCAAGTAAACCTGCATTCTGCAATTGACCGATGGTGATTTTGGCAGTGTCAATGGTGTTCAAAAGATACTCCAGTCATTTTGGGATTGTACCCAAGGCACCTATTATTATTGGTATTTTGCTTTCTCTTTCTAGTCATATACTGCTATTTGCAGGTCTTTATATTTTCTAATTTTCTCCAGTTCTTTCTCTTCTGTTCTGCTATCTCCAGATGTTGCAGTGTCAATCATCCAGACTTATTTTGTCTTTTTTATCAACAATTATTAAGTCTGGGATGTTGTGGCAGATAGTTGTCGGTTTGAATTCTAAAGTCCCAAAGCACGTCTTCATTTTTTATTACTTTGTCTATTTTGTGGTTTTACAAGTTCTTGTTTGCAGGCAAGATATTCCAATGTGTTATTGTTGCTAATTTGTCATGCCATTGTTTGTAGTCAGTCTGTTCCATTTATTTGTAGCAGCTAACTTAACTTTTATAACTTCTTTATAAAAATGGTGTTTATCATTTTTTCAATTCTGGTTTTATACACATTTGTTCTTAAGGCTTGGTATTGTACAGCCTTAGTTCTGTTTTTGTTAAACTTTCCTGCTTTTAGCCACTGCCCAGTCTACTTTGTCTACTTGTTTCTTTTATGTATTTCATGTAACAATTTGACTTGCTCTGTCTCTTTTCTATTCTTTATATGGTATTTCTTGCTCTCTGCAGTACTCAGTAAGCTTTCATGGTGTACTAGCTTCAGTGCATTTCTTTAATATCCTTCAGATATTCTTCTAATGTCCTTTTTTTCTTCTTCAATTGTCTGCTGTAGTTGCAACATTCTGTGGCCACCTGGAGTCTTGGTCACTAAGTGGTTGTTTAGGATAGCTTAAAAAAACTTGTAAATCACATTATTTTATTTTGAAAGGAAAAAAGATCTGCTGTAAGCCTTTAATAAGATATGAAGAAAAATGCACAACCAAGAACTATATCATTTCCTCACTTTTAATTTTTCACACTAGTAACACCTTTGGAGAAATACAGTCAGCTTATTCACTGTTCAGTTAACTTTGTAAAAGAGATTTTGTAAAAAAAATCAAACACAGAATCCTATACATGCATTTGTTGTGTATACATAAAGCAGAGCACGGGGCCTCAATAAATGGGATAGAGCTACATCTAAATGAAAAATGTCACAGCAGATGGCAGCATCTGCCCAACATTAGCTCATCTGAAATAAATAAATTAAAAAATAAATAAATTCTAGGGCTGTAGCCTAGATTTAAAAAGATCAGAATCAGGCAATGGAATCACGTTGTACCACAAGGGAGTCATCAAGAGCTGCGTTTGATTTGTCTGTTAAATTAAAAATAAACAAATAATTCTCTCTCTATTTCTAGCTTCTTCCTTCCTGTCTTCTCTCACAGAATAGAAACAGCTTGGTTAAAATTCCCATATTTCCCGTATTGATAGGAAAACTTGGGAAGGTAGTGATTGAAAAATAAAACAGGAAGATGCTATTAAAACAGTTGGTAATGAGCTCCTGTACCTCAGGAAAAGGCACATGTAAAAATGAGACAAGGGCAAATAGAATTTTTTGGAAAAGAAAAAGAAGTAGTAGAGGGTATAAGATTGTTATTAGTTGTTGTAGATTCACAAACCGATGAAGCCTGCATGAGAATTTGAGAAGGTGGTTATGTCTTTGCTGACAACTTTTTTAAAAAGAGCAAATTAAATAAGAGCCTGCAGTATTTAATTATAAGAAGGCAGAGCTGTAATAGCATAGACTATGCAGTGTGGGAACCGAGGCAATAACATTCATTTGTGTGTCAACATGCACAATTCTGGAGGAATAGCATTGATATATTTCTCACATGAAAGTTCACATAGTTAGCATAGTGTGGTTTATATCGTGCTGATACTCTCCTCCCAATAAGGGTGGCCATAGATAGGCTGCCAGTAACTAGTGCTCTCACTGCAGCTAGTGCTCTTAATGAAGCATAGAGCTTTCCTTCCAAATGTATTTGTATTTGATTTTCTCCCCCTCAGAATTTGGCATTCAACTTAATTTAGCTCCATAGGCAATTGCCTAGTTTGCCATCTGGATGGGCCACCCTTATTTTAGTGCAACTGATAATTGTTTTTTAGTGTGAAACTAAGTGTCATACTGTGCTTTTCAAATATGTAAAATAAAAGTTATATATTTTAAGTAGAGAAGACCTATTGCAGGGGTGGGTTCTACTTACCTTTACTACTGGTTCGCAGCAGGGCCGTGCACGGACTCTCGCTTTGTTCGCACATGCACGTGCTCTTCTGTGCAAGCGCAGAAGCATTTTGCTGACATCGGGGTCGGTGGGCGGAGCCTCCTGCCAATTTTACTAACAGTTCTATAGAACTGATGCGAACCGGGGGCAACCCACCACTGACCTATCGGGATTAGAAGCTCATAAATCTTATCTAGTCATATAAATTGGCAGTTTTGAAACTTTGTTCCCTATCAACTTTGTTACTTATTTAAAAAATCCATGGGGATAGTGTAATAAAACAAATATAATACTATGAGCGTGGAATGACAAGCTATTTGTCAGTGGTTGTACCCTACTCTGATGCATAGCTGCCTAAATTTTATTTTTCATAAATATATGTAGAGAGGAACAGAAGTGAATTTTCCTCAATAATCGGATTACAAATAATTTTACATCAAGTTTCTCTCAGCAAATATAACAATAGTTCTATAACAGTGATGGTGAACCTTTTCAGCACTGAGTGCCCAACCGGAATGCGTGCGTGCGCACCGGAGCGCCAGAAACCCAAAGACCAGCTGGCTGGAGCGCATGTGCACGCCGGCCAGCTGGTCTTCAGGTTTCTGGCACATGTATGTGCACCATCCAGCTGGTCTTTGTGCGCGCCATAAACCTGAAAACCAGGTGGCTGGTGCACATGCGTGTGCTGGAAACCAGAAGAACAGCTGATGATGGTGCGCGCGCCCACAGAGAGAGCTCTGCATGCCACCTGTGGCACGCATGCCATAGGTTTGCCATCACGGTTCTATAACATTGCATAGAAATTCTGTAGAGATCCTAAAGCAAAATGTTTTGTTTTTGTGAAAGGAAGTCTGAATAATGCGAAACACACACACAAACAAATGAAAAAAAAATAGCAAAAACCCATACCACCTTTTAAAGTCATATAAAAACTCTTAATATGCCATTCTTTTTCTAGATCACTTGACTTCCTCTTTCATTTTTTGTGTTTTTGTGTGAGAAATTTAAGCTTATAGATTTTGCATTTTAAAAATCTGTTTCATAAATATTTTTCTCTTCTCCCTATATTAAAGAATAAAAAGAGGGCAAATCTGTCTATGCATCCTAATCTGTCCATCCATACATTTCATGGAACTTCAATACTCTTTAGCAGAGGTGTCAAACTCAATGTCATTGAGGGCCACAGCATGGTTGTGGTTTGACCTTAGGGGGCTGGGGTGGGCGTGAGCAGGGTGGGCGTGGGCAGCTCAATGTCACTCATATTGGGGGTGCCTGTGGTGGCCTGAGTGCTCTGTCAGCGAAAACAACCAAAGGGTTGCAGGAGGCCATCACAGCCGAAAGTGGAGCTTGGGAGCCCGTTTTCGCTGGCAGAGGCATTGCAGGCCTCTTTTACTGTTTCCAGGGTGGCCCTGCAGGCCAGATCTAAGCACCCTGTGGGCCGGAGCAAAGTGAATGGGGAAGCCAGATTCACTTAACAACCATGTTATTAACTTAAGAACTGCAGTGATTCACTTAACAACTGTGGCAAGAAAGGTCATAATTTTAACTTATTGAATAGCAACCTGACCTGTATGGACTAGTGTCCCTATGGCATTCTTAATATCCCCAAGTTATAGATAAATCTACAAGGGCAAAAAAGGATACCGTTTTTTACATCTCATCAAACCTCTTTGTACAAATGAAGAATGGCCGTGTAAATCAGTTTAATGTAGTTCACACTATCTGGTTGATTAAAAAGTTTGTAAAATTTAACAACCGAGGTAGAGGAACTAACCTGAGAAAGATATGAAGCACATTAACATGAAGCAACATTTCCTGTTCCCTATTCACTTCCACTTCTTGGTGATGACTCAGTGCTTACAGTAGCTTTTCTTTCAACTCAGACATGGAACTCTGGCTGGTATTTGAATGGGAACCAGAACAGGGGTAGGTTCTACTTACCTTTACTACTGGTTTGCAATGGGATTGTGCGTGCACGCTCGCTTCGCGCGTGCACGCACATGCACGTTCTGCGCATGCGCAGATCACCGATGACAACATCCGGGGCAGTGGGCGGAGTTTCCTGCAGGTTTTACTACCGGTTCTTGTGAAACAGTCTGAACGAGGGGCAACCCACCACTGAACCAGAAGTGTAATGCTTTTATTTATTGTTCTTTCTCTTGCCTTTATGTTCTACAGTAGTGGTTCTCAACATTCCTAATGCCGCGACCCATTAATACAGTTCCTCATGTTGTGGTGACCCCCAACTAGGGGTGGGTTCTAAATTTTTTTACTATCGGTTCTGTGGGCGTGGCTTATTTTGTGGGCGTGGCTTGGAGGTCATGTGACTAGGTGGGCGTGGCTCACTGGTCATATGACCGGGGGCCATGGCTATGTGTATAAGGACTACTCAGAGGGCTGAAAAAAGTCATTTCTGACAGATCCTCGCACTTTTGACTTATCCTCACACTTACAACCATCTTCACATTTATGCCCGTGCAGCATTCTTAACAACCATGTCACCCACTTCACAACTGCTTCTCTTCACCATGGTGATAAGATAGGACAAAAAACGTAAAATGTGAGGACAGTCGTAAATTCGAGGACCAGTCAAAAATAACTTTTTCAGCCCTCTGAGTAGTCCATGTGCACAAAAGGACTACCCAGAGGGCCTCACACTTTTGACCGGTCTTCGCATTTATGACTAGTCATCATGCCCATTGTAGCATTCTTAATAACCGTGTCACTCATTTCACAACTGCTTCTCTTCACCATGGTGACAAGATAAGGCAAAAACGTAAAATGTGAGGACAGTCGTAAGTTTGAGGACTGGTCAAAAGTGCGAGGACCAGTCAAAAATAACTTTTTCAGCCCTCTGAGTAGTCCATATGCATAAAAGGATACAGCAATAGAGAGGGATGAAGGAAGGGAAGGGAAATTAGAGAAGGAGTGAGGGTAAGAGAGGGAGGAAGAGAGGAGGAGAAGGAGAAAGGAAGAGGAAGTAGGAAGAGAAGAAGCAGGGGAAGAGAAAGTAAGAAGGAAAGAAAAGAGAGAGGTGGCAGGTTTGAGGAGAAAGATTGCTGTACAGTAAAAAAGATGAAAGGGAAGAAAACCAATCCTAAACAAATTTAAAGATATTAAGATAAAGAATGAATTGTTAAACTTTAAAGAATAAAAGAGAACAAATATGAATAAATAGCAATAATTAGAAACACACATGCAAACATACAATGTATTTTCTTTGAACAGAGTATTTGGCCGGTTCACAAATTTAAACAGTGTTTAGTCATTTCAATTAAATTTACAATTTCTATATTTTCTTTTTGCCATATTTATTCCTCATCTATTTTTTTAAAATAGATAGAATATTTTTTTACCCTTCATCCTCATCTCTAATCTTAATCAAATTCAATGTTTCCCTTCTATTCTATATTATACCCTTTCCCATTGTCATCTATTTTTATATCCATCCTCACTTTGGTTAATTGTGTAATTATGTAATACAGTTGTTTAATACAAATTCAACATTTTAATATAAATCAATTAGTTATATAACTATCTTTTTTGTATATCAATCAATATGAACATGAATATTCCAATTATTTCCATGCAATCCAATTTCTTACATATCAATTAATTATATTTACCAATAATAATAAACCAAATAATTTCCCCCATATATTCCTCCAAACCACAACTTAACCATTTCTGCTTTCAACACAATATACAATTCATAGTATCTCAATTATTACAATTCCCTAGTTAAATAGAGCTTTTTTCTTTTGTGTTTTAAAATCTTGAACCTCCTCTTTTGCCCTAAATTTCCCATTGTTTGCAGTTTTGCACCTACCTTTTTTGGTGAGGAAAAAGAAAAAGAAATCTCTCTCTGCCTCATTTTGTCACATTGCAGCAAAGACCCTGCTTTACTTTCAGTTTCATTTTTCAGCATAGCTAGGGAAAAAAAATCTGCTCCTCTCTTTGCAGCTAGCAACAGAGCCCTCCGCAAAACAACTGAGAGCAAATCAGCTGAGAGTCCGGAGGCTGATCAAATCAATTTATGGTAATTAACCTATGCTGAAGCTGAAAGGGACTGTTTTTTTCTATTTTTGCAGGGACCGGTCTTCTCATTTGTTTTCTTTTAACACTGATCAGCTGTAGGGCGGCCCTTTGAAGCCACGCAGCAAGAATTTAAACGGTTTGTTTCCCTCTAGCCATCAGCTGGGACTCCGTCAGCAGCAATAGATTGGGAGTGGGCGGGGTAAGCGACCGGCGACTGGCAATCCAACAGAGGCAGAGGGTGAGGGTGAGTGAAGGCATGGGGGGGTGAGAGAGGGCTTTGGTGACCCCTGTGAAATGGCCGTTCGACCCCCAAAGGGGTCGCGACCCCCAGGTTGAGAACCGCTGTTCTACAAAGCAGATGCATGTAGCAATGATTTTTTGTTGTTGTTTAGTTTATTAGGCAGGGAGATGATCAAAACTATTGGAACAACTATGGGGCAGGAGAAAGGGTAGCTTCGAACTTCAAGGCTCATTCAGAAAAGGAAAGTGAATTCTGAGCGCAAGACTTCCAGATTAGGGCCAGGAGAGAAATCAAGCATCTTCTGTCCTTCATAATGGAGGAATCCTGTAATCTTACTCTTATCTTCCTGGGAACACAATCGCATTGCACCTAATGGATTTCCTTTTTTGAGGAACCTTCACAGCTTCATATTATTGTCCAGCTGGCTGCAGTTAACAACAATAACCTCTGTTTTAATATATCCAACAGGGACATGCCCAGATTCTCCCAGAGCCCTCATGATAATGTGTGCTGCTACTAAAGAGCAGTGATTTATCTTAATATTTAAATATTGAGAATTATTTATTTTAAATGAAATCTAAAGCCCTGCTTTTTGGAACAACTAATAAAAATGTTTCATCTTCTGTATGGTAGTTTTTAAATATTTGAAGACTGTTATTTTATCTTCTCTTAAATTTTATTCTGTAAGGTAAATTATTTATTTCAACTGTTTCAATTCCTTCTTTGAAAAGGAATCTTTTGTGTACCAAAGTCCCATTATATTTGACAAAAATACTATATTACATAAAAAGGTGTCTAGTAATCGAATCAACCCAATGATAAAAAGTCATGTAAAAAATCAGAAGCTAGTTCGTTCAATACTGTTCAACTCTTGGCAATTCTATGGGCCAGGTCTCTCCACATCTTCCAATATTGGATTACCACATCTCCACATCTTCCAATATTGGATTACTTAATAAACTAATATTAATACTACTACTACTACTAATAATAATTCATATACAGACAGATCGTCATTTGGAGCATTTGGTTGTTGAGGACCAAAGCATACAGTTTGTTTATTTATTTATTTATTGGTTCGATTTATATATGCCGCCCTTTTCCGGAGACTCAGGGTGGCTTACAATGCGTTAAGCAATAGCCTTCATACTTTTGTATATACCTGCTTAGTAGGGCTTTCGCCCCCCCCCAAGCAGTGTTCTTTTTTATACAAAGTCAGTTTATTGCCCCCACAAACCAGGTCCTCATTTTACCTTCCTCGAAAGGATGGAAGGCTGAGTCAACCTTGAGCCTAGTGAGATTTGAACTTGCAGTAATTGCAGGCAGTTGGTGTTACTTAACAGTGCATTAGTCTGCTGCGCCACCAATACAGTTTATTGACATCGCTGTACCAGGAGAAGAAAAAGAACTGGAAAAAAAAATCACGAAATATCGTGACCTGGCCATTTATTACTGTGCAACTTTTACTCATGGCTTGGAGTCAGTGATGGGTTTCAACTGGTATTACCACGAGTTTGCTTCGTGCACGCAATTTGTGTGCAATTTGCGCGTGATTTGCATTCGCGTGCTTGTGCTCGCTTCACTTGCATGCACACCGAACATGCACTCCATGCAAACAGCTGAGGTGTGGCAATCCGCTCTGCCACGCCTATCACCTGGGCTAAAAATGAGCAAATATAGGTAGGTATAGGGGAAGGTCAGGCAGGAGGATCCAGCAGACAGTCGGAGTGAACCGGTTCGCTCTCACGTCACCATCGCTGCTACCAGATCACCTGAACCAGGGAGAATCAGTAGCAACCCAACACTGCATGGAGTTTCTTAATGAAGGTTGTAACTTTGAGTTTGGTAATTTACTCTTAAACTTTCAATTATCTAAAAAAGGTTCAAAGACTTCTTAGATCCACTGAAGTTATTTTGAAAAAGCCACAATATTTATATATAAAAGCACAGCTAGAGTTTTATCACCTAATTTATAAGAATGGGATTCTTTTCTAATTAGGTATTTTAGCTTAACTACATATAGGCTTTAAACAAAAAGGAAGCAGAATACAGGTTTTTGATCTTTGTGAGTTTGAATTCTTATCAGATAATCAATGCATACTGTCAATCTAATCTGCATTGAAAAATTATCATATAATAGCTTGATCAACAGTAATGATTTCTATTAATGGATTTTTTTTCTAACTTTTCAATAGCCAGTGTAGGTCCATTGACACTATACACAGAATATCTTATAGATTGCTCCAATAGAAGTCTAGAAATTTACTGTACTAAAGTCAATTAATTTTTCCACAAAAATAGTCTTGCTGAACAAATTCAATCTCCCTCCACATACAAGTTAGCCTGAAATATTCAATAAAATAAACAAAAATCAAGAAGATCAGATACTGTTTTTAAATGCAGACTGTGATAGAATTTCCTCACTCTTCAGGGTAAGTAAAATGATTGTTAGTACTGACATCTTCCAATTCATTTGTGCATTAAATATCTTTATCTTAACCCAGTCTGATCAACAAATTCTACTAGTCATCTAAAACTAACACTGGCAAAGTCTTTTCAAAGCTGAATTATATAAATGTAAGGTTCTGAGTTGACTAGATATAATGTGCAAAAAATGATATTTTTTTTAGATTTGTCTGAATTAAATATGGTCAGAAATTTTCTTATATTTTTTAATTAATCCATTAAAATATTTTAATTTTATTAAGATGAGTCAGGAAAGAAGACCAGCTATGCTGTAGATTTATTTTATAATTTTATCATCTACACCTTTATTGGAAACTGAAGAGTTCATTCAAGAATTTAAGTCACTTGATAAAATAGGAGCCACCTTGAGAAATGAAATAATTATTTTTTATTTTTACTTTTATGCTAGGTCTCTCTTGTTTGGTTTTGTAGGCACTTATGGAAAAATATGTATTTATTAAATAGTTATACAATTCTATTTTCAGGTTTTCAATCATGTCAGTTTTGTCATAAGAAATAAGTTATACTAAATGCTTAGAGCTCCAAAATGAAAATATTGAATTTACCTCCTTTACACTTGAGTTAATACATTGTAAACTCATTCAATTCTAAATCCCCTTGTTGTTAGATTTCTTGTAATATTATGATGTCATATGTAGTAACATATGTAGATCTTCAGTTTTGGCACCCAATATGTAATGTTCCTAAAGGTAAAGGTTCCCCTTGCATGTATGTGCTAGTTGTTTCCAACTCTAGGGGGTGGTGCTCATCTCTGTTTTAAAGCCGAAGAGCCAGCGCTGTCCGAAAATGTCTCCGTGGTCATGTGGCCGGCATGACTAAATGTCAAAGGCGCATGGAACACTATTACCTTCCCAGCAAAGGTGGTCCCTATTTTTCTACTTGCATTTTTTATATGCTTTCAAAGTGCTAGGTTGGCAGAAGCTGGGACAAGTAACGGGAGCTCACCCCGTTATGCAGCACTAGGGATTTGAACCATTGAACTGCCAACCTTTCGATCAACAAGGTCAGCGTCTTAGCCACTGAGCCACTGCGTCCCTGCAGTAATGTTCCTAGATATTACCAATTTTCCTATTTTATCTCAAATCCAGTTTTTTTTCTATTCAAAACTCCAACTATATTGAAGTACACCATGGGTCCCCAACCCACGGGCCATGGCCCACTACTGGGACACAACCTTTTTGAAATTGAGCCATGGGAAAAATGAGCAAGCGCATGCACGAAGCTCCACTTTCATGTGTGCAGAGCACTTGTGCGCGTGTGCGAAGCTCCATTCGTATGAGCGTAGGACGCTTGCACTCGTACAAGTGGATCTTCACACACAAGCGCAAGTGCCTGCCACTCATGCAAGTAGAGTTTTATGTGTGAGCACAAGAACCCTCTACATGTACACAAAACTCCATTTGTGTGAGTGGAGGGTGCACACATGCCGTTCACACAAATGAAATTAATATGTGCCCACTACTCACAAGCCCCCTCCTGTGCCGTACCACCAAACTGGAAAGGTTGGAGACCATTGAACTATAACCAATAACATTGATCTACTTCCTAGATGAAGGAGACAGAATAATTTATCTCTTGTGAATTTCACTTATTAGATCTAAAGAATCTAGTGACCTAATTATGTGCATTTCCCAAAGCATTTCATTGGGATAAATAATTATTTACTCTTGATTCTCTTGTCTAGATTCTGTGAATGAATTTAACTAAAATATTTTCTAAAAATGCATCTTCTATACTTATTCTAGAACATTTCCAGTACCTTCACAGAACAAGGTAGACCTGAAAAACTAATGCTACAAATCAATTACAGCATGTAAGCTTAAATAAAATTGTTATAGTTCATATGGCATTCCATTTTTCTGGGTTTTAATGGAAATTTAAACTCATACTGTCACTTTTATTTTCCTTTTAATAATACTCACACAGAGACACACTTCAGTATAACACATCAAAACATGGATTAAAGCATTAATTTCACTGCATCTCCAATGACTCAGGCTTTTTTATGCAAATGCAATGTCATTTCTGCAATATTCAACAATTATTCCTTTTGGGAAAGAAGTTATTCAGTGCATTAATTCAGCTTTGAGATTCAATATTTTCAGAAGTTCATATTCATTTCAAGTTTATTGCTATCTCATGGGAGTTGACATCTGGACAAAGGAACACAAATTTTCTCTACTTTACTTACAGCTAAAAGATCTGTTTAGCATTTGAAAGCCAAACATGTTTCTCCAACTATATGGTGCTCTGCAGAATTAATGTTATCAGCAATTTAGAGGGAATAACATCAATATAACTAGCTGTGGTTAATAATAATGAATTATGGCTTCAACTCATTGAAATATTTATTATATAAATTTACATATGTATGTGTGTATGTATGTATGCATATATATGAATATATACATTTTATGTTTTATTTCTTTTAAAAAATCTATTTTCTTCATTTATTATTTTCTTCTTTTTATTTGTTTTTTGCATTTAGTTTATAAAAAATGTAAATATTTGGAAGAACTGTTTTAATCTTAACTACCATTTTGGTATTATAGGCAGTTCTTGCTTAGTGACTTTTAACAGTTAAAGTGGTTATGAAAAAGTAACTTTACAATCAATCCTTGAATTTACAATATTTGCTGGTCTCTAAAGAAAGCTGAAATAAGATCATAAGCACTATGATGGTTCCACTTAATGACTATTTTACTTAATGACTCTGTTGTCCCAATTTTGACCACTAAATGACGACTACAGCTTTAGAAAAGCTTTATGCTTTATGAACTATCTTATCTCAAATATTTTCCTTCAGAGAAACCAGCCAGCTTGAAACTTTTATCAATAAGAGTTCTTTTCATGGTAACATAATTACATGAATGAATTGATTGCCTTCCTAACAATCAATTAACAGTTTATAATTAGAACTTGATAACACTGCCAAATATCTCAATACTTAAAAATAATGCTATGTAAAATTAAATATAGGCAGTTGGAAGTAAATTTTATTTATAGAACTCCATCAATAAGCCATCTATTATTTTTGCCTTTTCAGTATTTAATAAATTATACTGTGGATATTTGAAGAACCAATATTTAAAACAATTAAAAGAAAGAAGTAAATAAATGAATATGAACAAAATATTAATTCCTCATGTTCAATGATCTAAAGAAATTTTTTTAAAAAACTGAAAATAATTTATCCAGAAAAAAATTAGGACATTGTGACATTAAACATGATGATGATGTTAGATTCACTGTTCCATAAACAAGAATAAATTGTTTTTATGACATGTTTTTCATTCTTCTATTAGGATTGATACATATCCATGTATTCTTTCATTAAAAAAAGTCATCCTAATGGAATATACTATGAAATACCATTATGTTGTGCAGACCAAAATCAAAAATGTTTACATAGAGCAAAACTATGCAGAAAACCATGAAGCTGTAGGACTTTTTCCACTAAATAAAGAAACCATAAATAAAGTTACCAGTAAGATATTCAAGATCAAACCAACCGGGACTAAAATTAACCAGGCTCTGGCAAAAGCTTTTTCACTTTGAACTTTCATCAGAAGTCAAGCTAACCACTCAGGAAACTCTTGGTAATTAAGATCTCTCTCAAGAAGATCTGCCTTTCAAATAAGTATCGTAATGAGAATTCAAGCGAAGTAACTCCTTATCATCCTGCCAAACTCACTGACACTGTTTCCAGCACACAAAAGTCATCTGCATATTCAGAGGATCTCATATAATTACAAGTTTGAATTTCAGTAATTTGAATAGTACGCTGCTGTGGAGAACACTTTAATACCTTCATGTCTACTTATGCAAAATGGGGTTCAGTATTAGTCAGTTTTTAGTCTGGATATACATGACTCTTCTTATAAATATCTGCAATAACTTAGACCTTTCATAGGAGATCCTTTTTTCGGGTTCAGCAGGATGTGGAATAGGGCAATCATATTTTGGAGCTTCATCTTTTTGCAATACAGTGTTTATTTTAACATCAAAATGTAATTTTCCCACATAAAATAAATTAAGAATATATCATGAAGAATATATTAGCAAGAACTTTTTCTTTTGGTACAGTTAGGATTGTGCAGTCTTCAGATTCAGTTCCAAAATGGTACTTTGTAGCACATTAGGCAGAAAGATAGCAACTATCTGGAATTCTTTAAAATATCTGCATTTTTTCCCCAGAATCATTCAGCCGCTGGGAGGAGCAATCATATGATCCCAGCTTTTTAATTCATTACTAATTATAAATTTTAACTGTCTTTGCCTCTTATCTAAATTTTAAATATAGTTTTTATGTTTTAATATTTTACCTGTACACCACTCAATTACAAATAGTCCTTGACTTATGACCACAATTGAGTTCAAAATTTCTGTTGTTAAGTGAAACATTTGTTAAGTGAATTTTGCCCCATCTTACAACCTTTCTTATCACAGTTGCAATTGATAAGTTAGCAACTCAGTTTTTAAATGAATTTGGCTTCCCCATTGACTTTGCTTGTCAAAAGGTTGGAAAAGGTGATCATACGACCCCGGGATACAACAATGGTGATAAATACAGTATGAACCAGTTGTCAAGCATCTGAATTTTGATCACATGATCATGGGGATTCTACAAAGGTTGTAACTATGAAAAAAGGTCATAAGTCACTTTTTTTCAATGCTGTGGTAATTTTGTATGGTCACTAAATGAATTGTTGTAAATCGAGGACTATTTGTAGCCTGGGGACATACCATGCCAAAACTCTTTAGATCATGTCATTCAGCAGTTTCTGGAAGTAAATTTTCCAAACTGGAAACAGACTGATATGTTACAGACATCATTCATGTTTCAAAATCGATCACTCTCAGAACATATCAAACTCTTTTACAGCATTTTCTTCTGGATACTACCCTATATAATGAATGGCAGATCCAGAGGAATTTTGGAACAATATGAACTGAAATGAAACAGTACAGATATTCCAGAATAATATATCCAATTCAACCAATGTTGCATATTGTTACACATAGCACTGGCAACAATTTTTGCATATCCCAGCATATAGATATTTTTGGCTTGGGAACTCTATTATTACTCTTGAATTACTAATAAGCAAATTTAGGAGACTTTTGAGATTAGTAATTATAAAACTAGGCTGTGTTCTATATTACAGCTGGGGAAAGTTATTTGGGCAGAAAGCATTCTGTAGACAGCCTTCTTTTTGAAAATTTTGCACAAGGACATTGTTTTGCCAAGTGTTAAGGCAATGATCAGATGCCCAGGCAATTGATTTTTTTGGATCCAGAGGTAATGAGTTCTCCAGTAAATAAAGGGATTTTAAGCTTTATTATTAGCTCAAGCAAACAGAGCTAAAAGCGTAACATAAAATACATACACACCAAGAAAGATAATACCCAATTTTACAGGCTGCCAGGAGCTCCTTAATAACAACAGCACAAATGCCCCAAAGAGTGGCCAATTTTTCAACAATATCCATCCCTAGGTCCCATTGTAGAGGTGCCCTTAAACAACACTGAAGGTTTTTATCAAAGCCTGGCATCATGACTTCATGGCCCTGCTATGTTCAGGAGTCCTGACTTTGACTGGGTGGCAAATGACTCTGGGATGGGAACTGAAAGTCTGAGACTTTCACAGCAAGAGAAGCTTTAAAGCTGCATAAAATTTCTCCCCACCTTCTCCTTTGATCAGCAAGCAAGAGTAGAAGACAAACAGGCTTAGCTCAGAAAGTCCTCTAAACTTGTAGGCTTTTCTTAATATGAAGGAGAAATAAAAATATGTCACCAAACTTCCTTGCATTGCTACTACAACTGTACAATTCAGGTCTCAAAGACAAAGTTTTCTTCACAAATTGCTAGTTTAAGATTTATGCTAATCAGTGATGGCTTGATATCAAAGTACATATAAGACCATGTTCTCCACCTAGAGGTAGACTGCCTATCTTGCCTCAGGCTTTGACTTACCAGTAACAGGAAGACATGTCCTCCTCTTGGCTCTCATGTCTTTTGTCTGGCAGACATAACCTGAAAATAAAATATTGACAGGCATTTTCAGTGCCTTGGTTATTGTGATTGTTATTTTATTTTGAACTGTTTTCACAAGAGTAGTCATTCAAATGTTTGCACATTGTGACCTTGTAAATTGCCCCCATCTTTTTTTTCCCTCTCCATCAACAGCAGTGGTGGGATTCAATGTTTTTTACTACCGGTTCTGTAGGTGTGGCTTGGTGAGCATGGCATGGCTTGGTGGGTGTAGCTTGGTGGGCGTGGCAGGGGAAGGATACAGTCAAATCTCCATTCCTTCCCCACTCCAGGGAAAAGTTACTGCAAAATCCCCATTTCTTCCCGATCAGGTGGGACGCAGGAGGCAGAGAATAGATGGGGGCCAGGCCAGTCAGAGGTGGTATTTACCGGTTCTCCGAACTACTCAAAATTTCCGCTATCAGTTCTCCAGAACTGGTCATAACCTGCTGAATACCACCTCTGATGAACAGACTCAACAGTCTAGATTTGAAGTATTTAATTGATTTCCTGATTCCAGTAACTGGCTTCAGTCCAACACCATCAAATCTATTATTCTAGTCTGTAGATAACAAACCCCTCATATGCTTCTATGGTGAAATTTGAAGAATGAATTGTCATCAATTTCATATTATCACTAGCACATGTTCTTGAAAATAAAGATTCGTTGGAAATCAGTCTTTCTGATACTGGAAAAAGTAATTTCATATACATGTAAACCAAAGTACTTTTTTGCAGGTTTTCACTGTAATATTTTGTCACAAATACCAATGAAGTTAAAAGTTAATGTGACCAGCTTTTCCTTCCATATGCCCTTCTTTCTCATTGTCCATATCCGCCTTGTCTATTCAAGTACCTGGTAATCTTAGAAAGTATTACTTCACAGAAAGAGTAGTAGAAGCTTGAAACCATCTTCCAACAGAGAGAGTGGGTCAATCATTAGTAACTGAGTTTAAACATGCTTGGGATAAACACATATCCATCATTCAACAAAAATTAAATGATAAAATAAAAATAAGTAAAAATTAATTAATTAATTAATTAATTAAGAAGAAAACAACAAAAAGAAACCCCTCAAAGGGCAGACTTGATGGATCACTTGGTCTTTTTCCATCACTTTTCTATGTTTCTAATCATACTCAAAATACTTTAATGAGGTATTAAAGTATTTACTGAGGTAGGCTAGAGGAAGCGGGATGGGAATTGCAGGCAATGGGTTTTGTTTTGTTTTTGGTTGCAGTCTCCATATTATGGAACAGAAACATTTTCTCTCAAGGTTGACCTTCTGGAAATTATTAAAAATAGGGCTATTCTGGAGGGCCTTAGATTAAAAGTTTATAATTGAAGCTGTTACACTATACTACGGTAGATTTCTATTTTTATTGCTTCTTACACTTACAATTGAGTAAACTTTTTCTTGTATCATTTCTAAGCTTTGTTTTATGAAAGAAAATTACAAGAACAAGATGGAATTTCCCATGATTAGTTCTGTATATGAAAGGGAAAATGCCATTTGCTTAGAGTAGATTACATGTTCAATTATTTTATTCTTCTGGGGTGATAGAGCACATCATTGTCGTCATAGCAACTGTTAGTCAGTTTTATTAGCTGCCTTATGTCGATTATGAATGCAAGTTTTGATGCATTAAAAATAAAAACTGAAAGCAGTGTGACTTATCATCTAAAATATGTTATTGACCAATTAGACCTTTATTTTAAAATACATAAAACTGTGTTCTTTTCATTAAAATTCGATGTGAATAAAATACTTGTGTGTGGGGGTTTATGTATTCATAGTCTTATGGCCAAAGGCTATCGATAAACTCTGGTTAGCTTGAGGCTTCTAACTGGCACAGAGATAACTTTAGCAAACACATCGTAAAAGAAAACTTCCTTTCTCTCTGTGACTTTCATGTCATATTACATATTACAATTCTATGTTTTCTGTTAAGCTTTGTTTGCTAAGATATCTGTCTGTACTTTGCATACATGATCTACCCATTCCATTTCATACTGTTTTTCATATATTAAATGATGCCAGATTTGCTGATCTTGGCAAATCTTTCTCCTTATCATCTAATTAGGAGTTCCAAAGTGCAAAAGCTCATCCTTATTTTTCTTTTCTTATTTCCCCCCAACATTTTACGATGTAGCTTAATATTACGGTTTAGTATGTCATCCTTATAAAGTGGACATACACAAAATTTAATATCAAATAATGCTAATTTTATAATATATGAAGATTTATGAACTTTTGTGGAGAAGATATATGTATGTGTGTGTGTGTGTGTGTGTATCTAAGGTGGTATTCAGCAGGTTCTGACCAGTTCTGGAGAACTGGTAGCGGAAATTTTGAATAGTTTGAAGAACCAGTAAATACTACCTCTGACTGGCCCCACCCCCATCTATTCTCTGCCTCCTGAGTCCCACTTGATTGGGAGGAAATGGGAATTTTGCAGTAACCTTCCCCTGGAGTGGGGAGGGAATGGAGATTTGACAGCATCCTTCCCCTGGAGTGGGGTGGGAATGGAGATTTTACAGTATCCTTCCCCTGCCACGCCCACCAAGCCACGCCCACCAAACCATGTCCTGCCCACCAAGCCACCGGTAGTAAAAAATTTTGAATCCCACCACTGATATGTATATGTATATGTATATGTATATGTATATGTATATGTATATGTATATGTATATACGTATATATATATATATTATCTGGCATGGGAAATCTTAAAAGAGTAAGATTGTGAGTTTTCAATCATACCACAGAAGACAAAATGTATGCTGGAAAAATGATGAACATAATGACTTCCCATTTTGGAAAAGTGGAACATAATGGTAAACTTGAATCTATCCAAAATTACAAAATTAATTAACGTTTGAATTAATATGATACCTATGTGTAATAGTAAGAATATTTTGCAAGATTATATTCTATCTTGGCTAATTTATTTTAAAAAATTAAGAAGTAAGGTTTATTGATAAAAACTGTAATGGTAAATAACTAAAGGTTAACAGTGCAGATGTAAACTGCACGGGCTGATAAGTTCTGATCAGTTGTCAATGAATTTTGAATGCTACTGCATGAAACCTAGCAACATAGTAAGAGATAATTATAGTGAAATAGCAACACAGAGACATACAATTGACCTCTGTGGCCAGGCAACCAAGAAAATCATGAAAAATAAGAGTATTACAAATGTTTCTATAAAATCAACAGTATAATTATGGTTTCAACTCACATGAAAAGCAGAGTTATACTGAAAAGGAAATTATCCTCCATCCTCCATCTAACACAGTGACAGAGAAGGTAGTGTAGAATGCAATGAAAAGCTTGCCCATAATTGGGAACTTCTGACTGTGGAAAATACATAATAGATCCTACTGTGTAGCTTAGGCTATCAGCAATGGGGTGATTTAGAACCCTGGATAAATCTGTCTGGTGCTCTGCATATGGAATCTGTCAAGAAATATTCTTGTTTGCTTTTTACACACAGATGAGGGAAGGAAAAATGACATTACTTGTAGAGATTGCTTCCATAAAGATCAATATTTCCAACCTATATTAATGGAGGAACTAGGCCCATTGGGAAGAGGATAATCTTGTCATCAAGCTAGAAATTGAACATGGAGATTCGTACTCTGGCTTCCATTTTTCTCAGACGTGCCTCTAAATGTAGGTTGGTAGTTTGAGGCAGGGGTGAAATTTACTTACCCTTGCTACCGGTTCAGAAATGTGAGCGTGCGTGCCTTCTCCATGCAGGTGAAGAACCTTCTGCACATGTGCAGAGGGTCAAAAATGGGACATGATGACATCCGGGTGGGCAGGCAGAGCCTCCTGCCATCAGCGCTATTCGTTCGCCCGGGCTGGATAGAACCAGCTGAATTTCACCATTGGTTTGAGGGCTACAGTTATACTGTGGCCTCTTTCTGATTAAAAGAATCTGCATCTAATTTACCAGGGAAGAAGACAACAACTCACTACCTTTCCTAGACATCCTGATCAGCAGATACTAGAATGACAAGTGGAAAAACAAGTGTGGCAAAAAAACTACCCACACCAATCAAGTGGTCCATTACCAAAACAATAACCCAACCTTCCACAGGAGAAGCTAAGAACTCTATTTAGATTGGCACAAACATAGTACAGCAACCCTGAACAGCAGAAAAGGAAACATGGCTTAGGGCCTGGTTATTTACGGGACCGCCTACTACCACCAATAGCCTCCCACCGGCCAGTACGCTCTCATAGAGAGGGACTCCTCCGGGTGCCGTCAGCCAAACAGTGTCGACTGGCAGCCCCTAGGGGGAGAGCCTTCTCTGTGGGGGCACCTACCATCTGGAATGAGCTCCCCCTGGAGATACGGAGGATCCCGGATCTGCGCTCCTTCCACCGTGCTGTGAAGACCTTTTTATTCCATCAAGCGGGCTTGGCCTGATCTCTTCCCTTTTTAAATATGTAAATTTTAATCTGTTTTTAAATTATTGGGGTATTTTAATTTGTCTGGGCCAAAAAGTTTAATTTGATTTTATCGGGTTTTTTAAATTTTGTGTATTTATGTATTTTATTGTTGGCTGTTCACCGCCCTGAGTCCTTCGGGAGTAGGGCGGTATACAAATCAAATAAACTAAACTAAACTAACTAGTATCTATATGTCTTCCAACAAAATGGATATCTATGCAACTTCATTAAAAAGTGCCTGACTACTAAACCCAATATAGCCCAATCAATACAAGCCTTAAAAAGGGTAATACATCAAAAACATATTAGAAACCACCAACAGACTATTACAACCACATAGAATCAGCTTAGCAGACAAACCAATTAAGCCCTCCAAAACAATCTAAGTAAATAAAAAGACGCAGAAGAAAAAAAAATAGAAGTCATCTACAACATACGGTATAATGGCTGTCAACAGCCACTACATAGGACAAACAGGCAGAAGACTAGCAGAATGCATCCATGAACACCAACTACCAGTCAGAAGACATGATGAAAACTCTTTAATTTCAGAACATATGGGCAGACTTAATCATAGCTTCAAGTGGGAAATTGTGAACATCCTAGACTAGGCCAAATCCAAAAATGCTAGAGAATTTCTGGAAGCCTGGCACTCTGACGAATTGGCCATCATTGGACACATAGACATAAGCAACATCTACATAGTGTGCAAAATTTTGCAAGAGACAATCAACAAACCAAAAAGGGAACAAAAAGACCAAAACAGCTTCCCACCAGCAGTCTAGATGAGCATAATTTAACACCAAGATTAACATCAGACCAATAATCAAGGAATAAACAAAGCCCAGTCAAGGAACTGCTGAGTAAGCTAATAGTAAACAGCCAACCAAAGAACCTGTAAGATAAGAATGAGAAACAAAACAATGGATGGAAACTAATCAAGGACATAACTAACCTAGAACTAAGGAGAAATATCCCGACAGTTAGAACAATTAATCAGGGGAATGGCTTGCCTCCAGATGCTGGAAGCTCCAACAGTGGAGGTTTTTAAAAAGAGATTGGACAATTATTTGTTTGAAATGGTATAGGGCCATGATGGCGAACCTATGGCATGCGTGCTGGAAGTGGCAGGCAGAGCCATCTCTCTGGGCAATCCAGCCGTTGCCTGTTGCTCTTCCAGGTTTCTGGGAGTGCTGGAAACCAGAAGAACAGCTCCCTGGTGCGCGTGCAAGCTTCCGGTTTCCAGCACACATGGCCTTTGCACATGCATGCACACCAGAAACCGGAAGACCAGGTGACCAGCACGCCTGCACATGCTGGAAACTGGCGCTCAGCTTGCCAGTGCGCACATGTGTGCCAGGGAGCTGCTCTTCTGGTTTCACAAACTCTCGCGCCAGTGAAGACCAGCTGGGTGGCACACATGTGCATGCCAGAACCCAGAAGAATAATGGGCAACCGCTGGTGTACCCGGAGAGATGGCTCTGTGTGCCTCTTCCAGCACACATGCCATAGGTTCACCATCACAACTGCTCTTCCGGTTTCCGGGACTCCTGCACATGCACGCTGGGGAGCTGCTCTTTCGGTTTCTGGTGCTTCCCCCCGTCAGCACATTCCCGTTTCAGCACTCAGTGTCGATAAAGTTTGCCAACACTGGTATAGGGTCTCCTGCCTGAGCATGGGAATGGACTAGAAGACCTCCAAGGTCCTTTTCAACTCTGTTATTCTGCTATGTTGGTTTTATTCTGTTACTTGTTCAGCACAGACGTAACTTAGGTTACTGAACAAATGGCTGGTAATAAAACAACTCCCTCCAACACTGACAGGGCAAGCCACTAGAATATAAATTGAAAGCAAACTTCACTTCTTATTAGCATTGATGATGTTACCTACTTTAATGAAACATTTCTAAGAAAACAAGCTCAGAGACCACCAAGGACCCCTGAATCAACTCTGAGCTACAAATATTTTCTTCTATCAAAATCTGCATCTCTTTGAACAGCTTTTGGCAATACTGTCTTCCTATTAGGCTTGAAGGCCATTGCCAGGAAACTTGCTCAGTGGCTTAACCAACTTTATTCCATAAGAGTATCAGGTCTTCTGATGAAAAAATATTTCCAGATATCCTTTTTACATTATACAAATCTCTCTCTATCCTCCCTCTCCACTAATGTTCATTTAACTCTTCCTAGGACAAATCACTGTAACATCCGCATGAAGATAAATGGGAATGAATTACTGTACCCTCTTAAGGAGATGTAACTCCCTATTGTTTAGATAATCCACAAAAGTGTTTAATTAGAATTTAAACAAGTGTAGGATTATTTCCTACTCTTATGCAATACAGGGATGCGGTGGCTCAGTGGCTAAGATGCTGAGCTTGTTGATCGAAAGGTCGGCAGTTCAGTGGTTTGAATCCCTAGTGCCACGTAACCAGGTGAGCTCCAATTACTTGTCCCAGCTTCTGTCAACCTAGCAGTTCGAAAGCCTGTAAAAAAATGCAAGTAGAAAAATAGGGACCACCTTTGGTGAGAAGGTAACAGTGTTCCGTGCACCTTTGGCATTTAGTCATGCTGGCCACATGACCATGGAGATGTCTTCAGACAGCACTGGCTCTTCGGCTTTGAAACGGAGATGAGCACCGCCCCCTAGAGTCGGGAACGACTAGCACATATGTGTGAGGGGAACCTTTACCTTTAGGATTATTTCCTAGCCTTGTTTAGGAACTCATGTTTCCTGGCCTTGTTTAGGATCTCATGTTGTTACATCAACATGAGATGTTATTTATTTTATTATTTATTTCAATTTGTATACCGCCCTTCTCCTAGTGGACTCAGGGCGGTGAACAGCCAGAACTAAAACACTTTTGCCAATACAAAATTTAAAATTGTTAAAAGAATTACATAACTGGCCAATTTAAAACAATTCAATTAAAACCCAATGACAATTTAAAACTGAAAAACTAAAAAAGACTAAAAAAGGGGGAGGGGGTTCACGCCAGCCCTGCTTGATGGAAAAGAAAAGTTTTCAGGGCACAGTGAAAGACCCGGAGGTCCGATATCCTTTGTATCTCCGGGGGCAAATCGTTTCAGAGGGCAGAAGCTGCCACAGAGAAGGCCCTCCCCCTGGGGGTCGCCAGCCGACATTGCCTGGCTGATGGCACCCTGAGGAGTCCCTCTCTGTGGGCGCGTACTGGTCAGTGGGAGGCTATCGGCGGCAGAAGGCAGTCCTGCAAATACCCAGGTCCTATGCCATGGAGCGCTTTAAAGGTGGTGACCAACACCTTGAAGCGCACCCGGAAGACAACTGGAAGCCAATGCAGCTCACGCAGGAGAGGTGTCACATGGGAGTGCCCCCTCGCTCCCATAATCCCCCGCGTGGCCGCATTCTGCACCAGTTGGAGCCTCCAGGTGCTCCTCAAGGGGAGCCCCATGTAGAGAGCATTGCAGTAGTCCAGGTGGGAAGTAACGAGTGCCTGAGTGACTGTGCGTAAGGAGTCCCGATCCAGAAAGGGACGCAACTGGCGAATCAGGCGGACCTGATAAAAAGCCCCCCTGGCCACGGCTGTCATATGCTCTTCTAAAGACAGGAGGACGCCCAAGTTGCGAGCCCTATCCGTGGGCTCGCAACATGACCTTATAGTTACATCTAGTGCTCAAGGCTTTTATTCATGGAGAATAAAAATAAATTATAGACAGTGATCAATGAAGAAAACTTCTATTTTTTCCTACAATCAAATGGAGACTTTTGTAGAGGGATTCTATCGTTTCTCAATAACATGTTGCAATGCTAGACATTGATGAACAATAAATTGTTCTTTTTTAAGAAGAACAATTCTTCAATTATGAAGGGTGTTTTTTTTTTGTTCAAGGTAGTCCCTCAGGTTTCTGGTGTAAAGTTTATTAATTTGCTAAACAAACTGATGGAATTTATAATTTTTAGAGTCATTCCTTCTATCTTTTTTCTAAAAATGCAAACAGCAGATGTTATCCCCCACTTGCTAGTATTATAACCATGCTTCCAGGTTTTAATTGAGCAATCAAATCTGTGTTTTCTGCAGTCAGTGCCTAGGAAAGTCTGTTCTTTATAAGATAATGAGAACATCTGTCAGTCCACTATACCATATCCATGAATTTTTGTGAAATGCCTATGGTAGCACATAATTTGACAACTGCCCAACCCAGAGGAAGGGAAATCAACAATTCGATGCATTATTTATAGAATTAGAAATACAAAGAAATGGCGTATAAAGTGTTGTGTAAATTGATATTCTCTATATGTTTAGAATAGAATTAGAATTAGAATTAGAATTAGAATTAGAATAGAATAGAATAGAATAGAATAGAATAGAATAGAATAGAATTCTTTATTGGCCAAGTGTGATTAGACTCCAGGAATTCTGAACATTATCCGAACATATGTTATATATATTCTGATGATGTTCAGCTGACTATAATGATTCTCAGGATGCCATGCAAGCTGAGGGGAAAGATGTATGCTGAGAGAGCATATTGAATTTAGAAGATAAGTAAGTATTGCTTCTAACGAAATTAGAATAATTTTTAAAATGTTACCTTGAAAGCAATTATTCTGAGAACAGAATTATTATTGTTTTTTCTAAAATGTGTCTTATCTTTTTATCAAGACTAGGCTAGATTATACCCTGACTTCTCCTGTAATCTGTTTATATTTTTGAAGTAATTGCTGCATATATATGTCTGTGGTGGGTAAACTTACTGTATATTTATACAACAGAAGGATCTTTTATCTATAGAGGAAGCCTCAGAAAGAACTGATGTTACAAAGGTAATCTTCAATTTACGATCAGTTGTTGAGTGACTATTCGAAGTACAACTGCCCCCACCCCCCCAAAGGGATTTACAATCTGGAGTCAAAGTTCCAATGATTGGGCCTCTTCTACAGTCACATTTTTTTTTTATTAGATTTATATACCATCCTACTCCCGAAGGACTCAGGGCGGTGAACAGGCACAAAATAAAATTCATAGATACAAAAGTTAAAAGACATAATTAAAACCAGATTAAATAATTTAGCCCAAGACAATTAAAAAATCCCAATAATTTAAAACAGATTAAAATTTCGATTTAAAAGAATTTTAAAACAGGGGAGAAAATTAGGCCAGGCCGGCTTGCTGGAATAGGAGAATCTTAAGAGCACGGCGGAAAGTGCGTAGATCCGGGATCCTCCGTATCTCTGGGGGGAGCTCGTTCCAGATAGTGGGTGCCCCCACAGATAAGGCCCTTCCCCTGGGGGCTACCAGTTGACATTGTTTAGCTGATGGCACCCGGAGGAGCCCCTCTCTATGAGAGCGTACCGGCCGGTGGGAGGCTGCTTGTGATAGTAGGCATTAAGCTTATCTGTACTACCAGGTTGCCCCTTGCGAGAATTGGAAAAGATGACTTTGGCCGACTTTATAATGAATGAGAATGCATTCCTGTTTCCCTTTTGAAGTGTACTATTTCCTGTTATGTTACTTTGAATTTTGTCTCTTAATTTTTTAAATTTTTAAAGTCAAGGGTTTACAATTTTTCCAATACCTAGAATAATTTGGCAGCTGGGATGAAACCTTATTGCTTCAGGTAACTAAAAAATGGTAAAACCCTAGACTATATGTATACATGCACATACAGAGACAGGCACCTTGGAGTCAGTGTTGATGCTTGACAAGTATATGGATAAGTCTGTGTAGCTTTTTTGTAACCTTTTAAAAAATGTTTTGCAATTGTTCTCTTTCTAGGGCTGAGAAAGAGTGACTGGCCTCAAAACAACCACTTGGCTTTTTTGCCTAAGACAGAAACAGAATTCATGTCTCTTCACTCCTATTCCAATGCTTTAATGTCAAATCAGGAAGATCAGAAAATTGGCCACAGGAATACTAGAGCTATACTTTATTGAAATAGGCTACAATAACAATAAAGCTATGACTATGCTTTACCTCTCCTTCTTATACCCAGGGAATCAAGAAAGAACCTGCTTGAGTCACTTCTGAATACTGTTTTGCTTTTCAAGACTAAAAGAATGTTTCAGCCCTCTTTGCTTAGGTAATGGCTCTGATATATCTCTGTCAAAGTTTGGTCTAGCGGTTAAAGGAAGAAACCAGAAAACTGTGAGTTCTAATCACACCTTAGGCATAATAGCTGGCTGGGTGACTTTGAGCCAGTCATTTTGTTTGAGCTCAACTTACTTCACAGAGTTCCTTTTGTTTGGGAAAATAGAAGGAAGCAGGAGTGCTGGATAGCTTTGCCACCTTGAGTTATTTATAAAAATAAAAAAGGGGGCATAAAAAAAATCTTAGCCCATCCCTGATTATTTCTCTTAGAATGGACCTTGGAGATCTTCTAACCCAATTCCTTGCTGAAGTAGGAAATCTTATACAATTTTAGACAAATGGTTATCTAATCTCTTCTTAAAAACCTCCAATGTTGGAAGACTCACTTCTGGAGGGAAGTCGTTTCACTGATTAATTGTTCTCACTGTCAGTAAATTTGTCCTTAGTTCTAGGTTGGTTCTCTCTGTAATTAGTTTCATCCATTGCTTCTTGTCCTGCCTTCAGGTGCTTTGGAGAATAGGTTGACTCACTCTTCTTTATAAATTTATATTTGTATATGTACACCTCTCTGCATATACAGTTTGTGCATGTTTGGAAATAAGTTTTTTATAGGAAGAAAGAAATTTGCAACTATTTTTCCAAAAGAGAAAAAAAAGTGAAGACATAGCAGCAGGGATTTTCCAATGGCAGAATATGTAGCTGCAGTCACAATGAGTAACTTGTGATCAAAGTGTTTTAGGCTTCAGGCCGATTGCTTTAAACTGGCTTAGAGTCAAGCTAGCATGATTACAGGACAGGAGCACTTTAAATACACTAAATGTGATATACCTTCAGTACTAGAGGCATACAGCTGATTTGGGTATGGGTATCTAAGACCTGTTAATTTTCAAACATGGCTTTGCACTGGGAAAGAACCTAATAATTAAATTTGAATGTGGCACTTCAAAGAGCCACAATAAGGAGAAATTAAAATAAGAAAAAGGACCAATTTGAAAAACAATTATTCAAAGGAGATTACTCCTTATCAGATAGGAAACAAAGAAAAGTGAATACAGCCCAATGTAGACAAAAAAAAAAAGATAATGTTTACAGCAATGAACATATATGAGGAACAAATAATTCTGTGGAGTAGGGTGACAAGAGAAAGATCAATAGAAATGAATTAGGATACTATTAGGATATTGGAATCTGTAGTGATACAAAGATGAGGTAATAATTCTAAAATTATTAATTGAAGTCTTGTTTAATCAAATGAAACTTAATATGACAGACTGCATATTTAAAAGGAAGAAGTAAAATAGGAGTAAAAAAGGTTCTGATGTGTAGATAGGTATTTTAATTATATCTTTCAATATCAACTTAGTTATGGGGTGTTTTTGTGACCATGTTTAGAATTGCAACATTTGGTTAATTTACATTATCCTGTAAACTGATTCCTAACCTGCCAAATTCCAGAAGAAAATTGTTTGTACTATTTAATAAAATGAAAACTCAGCAAAATGTATTTAATGTTTTGTTGTCAATGCAATTAAATGTTTCTTCAACTCCTTTATCATTATTATTGTAATCATTTATAGAACAGCGTAAATGTATGTTTTATGTCTTGTCTGCTATTCCTTCAATTTATTAAAGACATGTGAATATATTCCATGTGTCTAGAGAATTTCATGAAGAATAGAATAGAATAGAATAGAATAGAATAGAATAGAATAGAATAGAATAGAATAGAATAGAATAGAATAATTTAATGGCCAAATGTGATTGGGCACAGAAGGAATTTGTCTTTGGTGCATATCAATGGTGGATTCTAATCAGTTTTACCACTGGTTTGCATCGCGCACGAGGTATTTTTTTCTCCCACAAGGTATTAGATCATAATGAAATAATATTAAAATATTGTTAATAAAATAAAACGTTCCATACTATTAGGCTCATAACTGGAAAACCCCATTATCTAATAGAAGATATATGAGGTTAGTGATGTAACTCATTTTTAAAAAGACAAGAATACTTTAAAATACCATTTTTTTAAACATAGTAGTCTCCCTCCCTCCCTCTCCCTCCCTCTCCCTCTCCCTCTCCCTCATCTCTCATTTATTATTGTTGTACTTTGCAGGTCTCCTGTATCTATAAAACCTATATCTGTACCTAACCAGTCAGTTCTCTGTGATTTATGGTTTCACTGGGAATCCCCAGTCATCTGTGTGAATTTGTGCAGCACTTCAGATTCAAGAATATGGGGTTGCATATGTAGCACCTGTCTATAACTCTTTAAAACAGCTTTATCTTTTCCTGTGATCATCCAATGCTGTAAAAAATTGCTCTCATGTGCTTCAAAGCACATTTTTGGAAGCTGATCCAAAGTGCTCTATGGTCCTAATATCCTCATACATTAAGAAAATATTCCATGCATCTCATTAAATGAACTGTAGCTTACAAATGATTATGCCATAATAAATGTGTTAGTCCTTAAGGTGCTATAAAACTCTTGGTTATTATTTCTCTGCCTTACTTAAATATATAGTAGACTAGAAAGACTTTCTTCTTGAGATACTAAATTCCTGCTTTCCAAATAATCAGATGGTTTTTTCCTCTCCCACAGAGGTATTAATTGTAGTCTATTAGATCATAATGAAATAATGTAATTTCATTATTCAAATAATTTTGAAAATTTCCACTGGGAGCCCCACTTGTCTTTTCAACAAGTGTATTAAATTGGTGGTACTTTAAAGTTTAATACATTATTATGCATCTGATGGATTGTAGTCAACAAAAGCTATATCATAATAACAGGTTGTTGAGATGCTACTAGACTTTATGATGCTTAGAATTACAATGTTGAAAATTTGGAAAAAATGACCAAACTATATCTGTCAAGTAGCTATGCAACTGGATAATAGTATAAAGTAGGTAAATTGTCATTGTTTATTTCACTGTTCTTTTCCAGTTAAGTGATTCTGAAATACTGACATAAACCTAATTTTCTGGTTCTTTTATTATTTGCTACTAGTGCTATGACACCATCCCATCACCATATTTATCTAGTTTGGTGAGCCAAACTGCTAAATCTCTTTTTCCACTTGTTATGTATAAACTCCCCTATGTATCATGTGGATCAGTAACGTTATGAATAGCCAATGGTTGTAGAGGAAGAGACATTCACAGAGCAATTGTAGAGATACTAACATCTGTGTGGTGGAAATTTTTGAACCAGGAGGCCAGGTAATAATACCCAATTTATATTTTTCCCTCATATTGTACAAATATACACCAGCCTTCTTTCAAGTATCAAATGAAGGTGTTTCTTCAAAAGCAATATTCTGAATTCAAATATCATCTTATTGCTTTAGTTTTCAAATTATAATCTAAATAGCCAAATACATGATACATTTCAAACTAATTCTGATACATTATAATATGATGAAATATGCAATTTGTTGAAGGAAGATGTTTTCAAATGTATTGGAAATGATTCATTATTAAACCAAGTGAGTTGGCAATTTCAGTTTCTGGAATGAATTGTGTAGTAACAGTCTTGGATCGCTGTCTAGTGAAGGATATTATGCAATTATCCATGTGAAAGTATGAATCAACATTCAGTCATTCGATTTTGTACAGGGACATTAGGGTCCATATTGTTCTTCTCATGTCACAAAATGATTTGTCTGACCCTGAAGTTTGTTTAATCTGTTATGGAAAAAGAAAATATTTAATTGTCCTCAAATTTAGGACATGGAAGTCTTTCAGTGAAACATTAAATCAGTTTATAATTAATCTATTTGAGTTTTATTCAGCCAGTTTCTTATTTTTGCTTTTCACCTAAAATGCGCAAATTCTCTCTTTTCTCTTATATGAGAAATGTGTAGTAATAACTTTCTAATCAACTCATATTCAACATAAAAATAATACATTATCTACAATCTTCCTTAAAATGGATGACAAACGCAGTAGCTGTATACCAAGGACCAATGGGAAATGAAATTATCTTCTACTTGCTGTGTCAGCAGTAGGATATTTTATTATATCTTCAGATTGATACTGCAAGATGAAAGTGCCCATATAAAATCCTGATATTGCTAGAATATTTGTATTTTGTTTTGCATTGTATTTTAAAACAATATTTGGTAACACTAAATAAGAGCAAGAGTATGCTATCCTCTTTTCAATCCATAAATCAATGAACTGAATCCCAAATATACTGTACTTTTTTCCAGAGACAGTGAAGTATTTACCATTGTGGTAGTACCGATTAATTACAACATAAATTTCTTAATGGCAGATCATCTTCTTTTCTTTACTGTGCACCATATGCTAGCTTTTGTGGCTAAGACTAGAAATTTTGATTTATATTCCAAAATTGTTTAATTTCTTGTTAGTCTTGTGCAATGATGATAAGAAACATTTCGGATGAACAAGCGTTAAATAAGGTGGACTTGTAAGGACCCACTGTTCTACTCACCTATCCCTAACCTGTCTTATCATTCAGCTCACTGGGCACACTATATTGTATTGCCTTGGGTGAATTATGAAACTGTCTATTTGTACGCCTGAGAAACATTCATGTTTCACATTACTCCCAGTAAAGAACAATAAAATTTAACCCTAATCCTGTATGCAGAAAGAGGATCTCTACCAGTTCTTGATAACATTTATGGGTATTTGGGTAGGGACTGCTGTTCAGTCTCTTGATCTTGATCTTCTGGAGGGCCATATGAGTGATATGCCAATCCTGGAGGGTTAATATATTTTAGTCTGTTTTGGAAGTATTTAAGGATGGCAATAGGAGTGGAAATCTTTGAGAAGGCATTTCCACCTTTAATTTCGAGTAGAAAAGTTATTGATATTTTCTGATAAATTACAATTAACTTTTCTTAAAAGCCTTTGTTTAATGTTAAATATCAATTTCACTATATAACTTTAGTAATTAGATTGTATATTATTGTATAAAAGATGACACACTTTAAAAATGAAGCATAATCTATTATGTTTAAAATCCTGAGACTCTAAAGATAATTTTGATGAACTTTATAAGTTTCTAGTCACTGATTGATGAGAATATTTGTAGTTCAGTGTCGAATCTTGGTGCTCACTGAGCTTGGTTGTTTACTTGCCATTGTTCATTACCAAAGTAGGTAACATCATCAGTGCTAGCAAGAAAATCAAAATAAATAATTATCAAAACTTGCCTGCTTTTTCTTGCTAGCATTTTGGAACACTGCCAGGGCAACTTGGAGCTACTGACTGCAGTAGCCGCAAAGAACACATGTCAGTGTTCACCTCTACTCTTTGTAGTCTTTTTGGGGAGAATGGTATGAGTTCAGTGAATTAGAAACAAGAATAGAAAGAATTGTATGGATCTGTAAATGTGATACTCTTTTAACAATGTTGTAGGTATAGAATATAATGGGAATTAATGAGTTTTAGGGCAAACATGCACACCAATAGAACATCACATGCTGAAATGATGGAGTCATGATTTTCCACTTGCTAAAGTTCTAATTATATTTACTAGGGAACATGCTGATCTCTGAGAAATCATGTATAGGTTGATTATTGGTTTAGCCTGAAATGAAAGAATCAGTTGTTGCAGGTAATAACACTGTGTACTGATCTGCACATTATAAGCATATTGAGCAGAAATATAGTTGGAATGAATAAATGCTAGCAGCATTTTCCTGGAAAGTGAGAGATAGTATCTTTCAGTGTCAGGTCACATCATACATAGAGATATGGAAATAAACATTAAAGGTTCATTTTAAAAATGGTTCTGATTGCCTTGCAGTTCTTCTGTCTGAGGAATGGCAGCCATTTCTACAGATAACACTGCCCTCTTGGGTTTGAGAGTATAAAAACTAGGTTAGGATTCAGGACATTTTTTCTGAGTTGCCCTTTCAGTAATACACACACATAATTTAAGTAGCTCTGCACAATAATTCTAACAAACTTTATTCCTGGGATTTTTCATTGTGACCATAAAAATCAGCGATGCAGTGGAAGTTTTATCTTCCAATTTTAATTAATTAGGCTTTTAAGGAAATTGCTGATGGGATCTGTTCCTTATGTTTGAAAATTCTTACTCACTTCTTTGGAAAGTTTATCTCAGGTTAGGGTTAGAGTTAGGGTTAGGCTAAACTATACAATTTGAGACCCTATTAAGAAAATGGTTAGAATATTAGCACAATGTGTTAACGCAACTACTATAGCTTGTGAAGAGAATTCTGCTCCTTAGACATGAAAAAGATCTGCTAAAATGAGAGGAGGATCCCTAGAATGAAGAATAAATAATTTATCATTCTTTACTGTAATCTTCCACTCTAACTCCTCCTTTGATGGTAATGATGTCACAACTCATTCTTTTCAATGAATAGGCCATCCATCCTATCAGCATTGCTCTGATAAATTCTTCAGAAGGCCGTATTATTATAATGGCTATTTATGAAGGTTCAATCAATCCATTCTCAGCAATTGTACACCTTAGACATAATGAACTGCTAAATATGGGCAGCGGGTTAGAACAACCAATGGAGGTTTGACTCCAGTTCATTGGATACTTGAAACTTTGTACCTATCAACATCATATCTAGAACTATGGCCAGCCCTGGATGACACACATTATCTCTTTCTACTGCTGTATAGCTGATTTATTGTTTTTAATCATTGCATATTTATCAGTATACTTTTTTGAATTTATTTTATTATGGCATAATGAAATGCCCATTACTTCCAGTTTATTGAAAAGAATTGAAATAGAGATGAAAAGAGATGTATGTAATATTGCATGTTGTAGAATGATTTAATTTTCACCATTCTTTGGTGATTGCCTTGGTGATTTGATTGGTTTGAAATGAACGCAGCTACACTAAATATGATCATATGCCCAAAATGTGTGCTTTAATTGCCTCTATTATGTGTCCAAAGCAAGTTGCAAAATGTTGTAGACTTTTCCAGGTCTTTTTAAACTTAAAAAACTAACAGCACCAATCACACATTTTGTCTAGTGTGCCAACTAAAAGCTTTGAATTCTTAGCATTTTTCTTTGATGAAATATATTTATTGTAATGCATGTATATGTGGCCATTTACATGAGGCTAAGGAGTTATTTCTATTTCTATAGTGTAGTTTAATGATAACTACTGTTAAAAGATTTCATAGAAATTTATGATGAATATTCTGTAGCATTCCGAGGAAACATTTAGAGGTTTTGAAGATTTTCTGTTGGCAAAACCCCTACATTTATATGAATCATTTTCTTTATATGCTATGCTTGGGAGCTTTTAAGTACAGTAGATATATATGATATAAATCCAATAAATATATATTAAAGGTTCTCCCATCTAAAATTCCAAAGGAGTTATTTTTCATATAACTTTCATTTCATAGAAAGGTACCCTTTAGATTTACAACTTCAGCTAAGTGGAAGATATTTTTTCATGAGTAAAACTGGGAGCCAGACATGCAGATGTTTCTGTTCAATAATCCTTTGCACAGAGCTTATTGTCTGCCAAAATAGAAGATGGTAGTATCATAGGAATGGCTCAGGGCTAGAGATGGTGCCTACAAGATTGATTTTTAAGGTGCAGTTCCTGCCTATGTGGATCCCAACACATAAATAACTTTTGGGAACTTATTTACAAGGCAATTAGAAATCAAGCTATTCTTTATTTATATTTATGCCTACAGCAATAGTATAGTTTCACATTTGGAAATGGAATTTCCTAAAGTAAAAATGACTTAGGAGATAGCTTTATGATAATTCTTGATCTTTTGTTATTTTACTGATAGCATTGTATATCCACATCCCATTAAATGAAGTAAAACATTTATTATGTCCTAACACAGTTGAATGTTAAATCTAGAGTACCCAAAAAGCCATTGGTTGAATAAATATTTAAGTCACACTGAAAACAATAGGCCAATTACTCTGACCAATTTACACCCATTGATTTCATTGAATTTCATATATGCAGGCTTTTCTTTGAATTTGGGCCAATATGTAATTTACAATTTATATATGTTGGATAACATTAATATACTGTTATTTATAATGTAGATGAGGTATCTGGAATTGGAGCTCAGAAAAAAGTCTTTGTTCATCAGGTATTTTCAGTTTGTTTTAAAGCTATACTTTCATCTTTGTTGCATCTTCATTTTCTAATAAAGATGGTGAGAGATTTTGAGCCATTTGCAGGATTCCACGAGAGGCTATAATGTATTACAATGAACATATGATTGGATGTGTTCCTTTTACATATTTTTTCTTTAAATAAAGACAAGCAACTTAATTAATCTGTTGGTTACTACTCTGATTCATGATCCATCTTTGAAGAATGTTTTTATCTGGCAATTAACATAATCTCAAAACTGTCTTCCTTCCTCCCTCCCTCTGAATACAAAGATAAAAAGAAAACAATGGCTAAAACTGATTTGGCTCATCCTGCCTAAAAACAATTATGATAATTCTTCTGTTGAAGGAATGATGGGGGAGGGATTCAAATTTTTTTACTACTGGTTCTGTGGGCATGGCTTGGTGGGTATGGCATGGCTTGGTGGGTGTGGCAGGGGAAAGATACTGTAAAATCTCCATTCTCTCCCCACTCCAGGAGAAGGTTACTGCAAAATCCCCACTTCCTCCCAATCAGCTGGGACTCGGGAGGCAGAGAATAGATGGGGCCAGGCCAGTCAGAGATGGTATTTACCGGTTCTCCAAACTACTCAAAATTTCCGCTATCGGTTTTCCAAAACTGGTCAGAACCTGCTGAATACCACCTCTGGTTAAGCTGGTTAAGTAACAGTCTCTTCTTTTCTTCTCAATCTTTTCTTTTCTTATTAGCCAAGTAGAAATTCACAACATATATGTATGATATATGAATCAGACATCTATTGAAGGCAAATTCTATTAAGAAAAGACAATGTAGTTAATAGCCAGCACTTTGAATCATATTCAGAAACTAGATGTAACCATAAATGCCATAAATGCTCTATTTTCTGTTAGCAAACCAATGGCCTCATTTGTGTTAGTTACAGTTTCTGAATAGTTTTCAAAGTAGTCCCAATAAAAGCATGTTATAATATCCCAAGTACAAAGTGATGAGGGAATAGCTATGGCTAGGACATCTTGCTCTAAGAATGAATGTGACTTGGTCATGAGCCATAGTTGTGAAAAAGGTCCATCGGCTCTTCCAAGAGGAGCCACCAATCTGGATGAATCTGATAACATAGACTTTCTCCTTCAAAACATCTCAACCCATCCAAAGCCAATGTAAGAACTTCTTAGGAACCTGATGGTTTGTGGAAAAAATGCTATCTATCTTACAAGAATTAAACTTGGATTGTTTTGACCCATTTGGTCCCTGGCAATTTTAGGTTAATAGATCAAGTTGTCCATTATTCTCCTTTTTGCTTCATTTTAGCAAAGTACAGTTGAATATCACCATCATGGTGATTACTTACCATTGAAGCTACTTTACACAGTATATTATATATTGTTTCAAAGTTTCAGATAGATGTTAAATAAAATGGAGGATAAAACACAAAAGTAATGTGTTAGCTTCTGTTCCATATCCTGGGCTGAAACCAGACTGAATGAATTGCTGATAGTCCACAGGATTCCACCCAAATCTCATCAGATTTTAATAAAAATGCTTATCATATAGTCAATATTCCCTTTCCCTAAATTATTCTTGCCATCAAACATTTATCTTACTTTGTCAGTTGTTGAGATGTCCTTCGGGCGAACTGGTAGTGGTGGCGGCGGGAGGCTCCGCCCACCGACCTGGATGTCATCACAGACGCTCTTGCGCATGTGCAGAAGTTTCTGAGCATGTGCAGAAGTGCTACACACAAGTGAATTGAGTTCCAAACCAGTAGTGAAGGTAAGTAGAACCCACTACTGATGTCCTTGTTCTTTTGACTGACATGAAGACTAAACAATTTTCCAGAAATCTTCAGAATAATTACAAAAGCTATACTATAACATGTAACATGTTTTATTGTTTAAGACTGAATACTGTTAGATAGGTTGTATTAATTATTTTTTCTATAGCATTTAAATTGTTCTATTACACTGTAGCTAATAAGGAGTTATTCTGACTCTCGATTTGCCTCCAAAACAATGGGGTAGGGCATGCTATCAAAATGTGGAAATCACTAATGTGGAAATTACTATGGGATAAAATTCTAGCATCAGAACTGTAAATCAGAGTACTGATTGGTTTGTAAATATACCCCTTCGTGCCTAAAAATACTTTGTAAAAAATACTTTGAATAAAAAAAAAATGGTTTCATATTCAAATTCATATTATATATGAGTATACATGTATTATATGAATAGATAAATGGATATATACATACATATACACACACACATATATATATGAATATGCATATTGTTCATATTATTAAAATAATATATTCAGAAATAATTAATAAGAGGGTTATTAGGTATTAGGTATGTTGCTGTTATTTATCAAAATAATAAAGGCAGAAAATAAATAAATAATATTTAGTAGAAAATAAAGGTGATCTATTATACTATTTCAACTGTATGAAATTCTCATTAATGTGTCCATTTGCATTTTCTAAATATATCCAAGAAATAAGTAGGACTGAAAAACCCAAACCAATGCAGAAAATAGCAGATGGCAATATGAACTAAACCAGTTTGTTAGCTAAATGAATTTAACCGTGAAAAGCAGAGCTGGAAGTATATTAAAACATAAGAAGTGCAAGAAATATCAAATAGTTTTTTCATGTATAAATGAGAATGTAAGCAAAATTTCCCCAGGCAACATAACACTAGCTGAATGTTACTTTTAATATGTTTCAGTTTCAGATACTTTAGCCATTTATTGGATTACATATTTTTTTTGTGTAAAATTATTGTGGCTAAAAACCTTTATCCAAGAGTATGGCCGATGACCCTTGTTAATCCTCTGTAGAAATAAATAGTATTCCTTTGTTAGTCTACATTAAAGAAATGGTACTTAAGCATTCTTTCTCTGCTTACAATAATTCTCTACAGCAGTATTCATAATAATCTAAATATGATTTAGTGCTATATGAACAAGTCAGGAACACAATCTGCATTTCCCCTATGATTGCTGATTGTTGTTTAAGAAATATTCTTAAACAAACTCTAGATTATTTGTTAATTAGTTTATTACAAACTGTCAATTCTTTGATATAGCAAATCAAATTCCTTAATGAATCACTGTTACTTTACTGTATTTCTACATTCACAAGCCCACCTCGTGTATACTCTATAACACTTTCAACATTTTGTCAGTTGTTGTTATTACCTTAGTGTTTTGTTAAAAAGTTAACATATTAGTAGAAACTAGCTTTAACCTTTTATAGTATGTCTGCTTGCAGAGCCACATCTACTTGTGCCTCTTGGTGAACTGGTGATTGGTGGCCCCGGTTCCCCTTAACACAAACTTATAAGTCTGAAAGTTGATCTTGTTTAGTTGACGGGGCTGAAAGGATGCAATTTGGAAATGACAAGATTATTAGAATTCATGGGGAGATAGGCAGTTCTTCTGTAGTTGGGCCCTATACCATGTAAGACTCTATATTCAAGGTGTTGGTCACCACCTTTAAAACGCTCCATGGCTTAGGACCTGGGTATGTATGAGATCGCCTTCTGCCACCAATAGCCTCCCACCGGCCAATATGCTCCCACAGAGAGGGACTCCTCAGGGTGCCATCGGCCAAACAATGTCGACTGGTGACACCCAGGGGGTGCAGGTGCACCCCACTCTCTGTGGGGGTACCTGCCCTCTGGAATGAAGTGCCTCCGGAGATCTGTATGATCCCCGATTTGCGTACCTTTCGCCGTGCCCTTAAGACTCTTTTGTACTAACAGGCCAGGCTGGCTTAGAATATGAATTTTAATTGGGTGTTTGTAGTTTTTAATATAAGGGCCCAATTTTTATATATTTTAAATTGTTTTTAAATTTTGTGGGTATACGTTTGTTTTAATATGGCTGTACACTGCCCTGAGACCTTCGGGAGAAGGCCAGTATAAAAATTTAATAAATAATAATAATATAACCTGCATTTTGAATTGCACCTCAAAGTTAACTTCAGAGGACTAGATCAGAGGACTAGAGGCCTTCTTTGTCAGTGCACTTGCCCTCTGGAACAGCATCTGCTTGGAGATCCATATTGCCTTCACTTTGCCCAATGTCAAGAGGTCTCTAAAATTAGTATTTTCCCTCTGGGCCTTGAGTTAAGATGTAGCTGGGAGATGATGTAGAAATATGTTGCTCTCTCACATTATTTCTGTGTTTAATATTGTGTGGTATGTGATAAATAAATTAAACAAATTATTAGCCAGAAATTTTTTTTTTTGGTTTAATATTTAGTTAACATATATTGTGAAAGATGCCACAAAACCTTTCTCCATTGGTTCAATGTTTATTGAGGCTCTCATTAGATGTGGTCAATATTCTCTTTCACTATTCAGAAAGGGCAATATAGAAATATTTGTTGCATATCAATATTTAACAGCTTTTTATGAATGAAGCCAAAGTGAGAGAGGCAATTGCTACCAATTGCTGTTTTTAGTATATATAAGATGTTGTTTTTGTTTCATCCTTTAGTAATACAAAAAAGAAAAGACTTTGGAATGTTACAATCACTGAAGAAAAGTATGATAGAGAGAAAAGATAGAAAAAAACTAACCATACTGGCTTCTCCCCGGCAGCTCTTTCTCTGCCTTTTGGCCTTGACCATCAAAGATGAGGCTTTTGTGGGCAGAAGAGCTGTGCTGCAATGGAGAAATGGGAAACAGAGCGGCCAGCATGAGGGAAAAACGAGGAGCAGCGAAAGAGGAAAAGCACCCTCCTCCTTCCCTCATGCTGGCCACTCCGTGGCCTGTTTCTCCATTGCAGCACTGTGCCATGGAACTCATCCCACTGACTACCACCCAGATGCCCTCGCTTCTCCCAAGCTTTCTTTATCTGCCTGATTTCCAGCTCCATCGTGCTTCTCCATTGTGTTTCTTGCCATTGTGTGCAGGGAAACAAAAGTTTGTGGGACTAAAAAAAGTTCAATCAATCAATTCCAATTTATCGCAAAAAAAAGAGAGAAGATCTTGCAAAGTTGGAATTGATTGAGTGAACTTTTTTTAGTCCCACAAACTTGTCTCCCTGCACATAATGGTGAGAAACCTGCCAGAGAACTGCAACAGAGCTGGAAATCAGTTAGGCAAAGAAATACAAAGAAATACTTGGGGGAAGCTAGGGCATCTGGGCACCAGGCACTGAAATGGGGCCCAGCAGTTTCCAGCAGTTGCCCAGGCCCATCGGAAGGAAGGCCAACATCTACTGGCACTTAAACGCAGTGGCATTCCAGCTCTGGCTGGGAAGAGGCAGCTGGCATGGGCGCTGCAGGCAGGACGCGATGAGAAATGCAACTGTTGTGGCCAGTCAGCGGCCTGTGCAGATTGTAGCTGATTCTGACAATGAGGAGGCTGGTGTGGTGCTGCACCAGCAGCCTGTCCAGCTGGTACTTGAGTCAGACAATGAGGAGGCTGGAGAAGATGTGGTGCCAGAGGCAGGGATTCAGCCAGGGCCTTCAGAAGCTCCTTTAAGTGAAGAGGACAAAGAGGAGGAGCCTGTTCTCGATGCACGGAGAGCTGCCAAAAGGCAGAAGTGGCTCGTCAGGAGGAGGTCTCCTCGAGAGTAAGGCTTGGGGCTAAATGGCCACTCCCGTAGCCTATTTAAGGAGGAACGCTGACTGAAGCAATTTGTAGGGAACAACTTTAGTTCACTCTCCTTCGTGTCTGGATTCTCTGCAAATTGCTTCTGGGCTTTCTGCCAACCATAGTAAGATTGTGATTACTTTATCTTTGGTTTCTTGTAGGCTGTTAAGAAAGTTTATTAACAGCCTTTGTTTAAAAAAGACTGAGTTATTTTAATAAATTAAGTTTTGTACAAACTTTGTGTGTGCTGTGTTCTTTGGGGTCCATAGCTGGGGCAGAACAGCGACGGAGCTGGAAATCAGGCAAAGCAATGCTTGGGAAGTGAGGGCATCTGGGTGGCGGTGGTGGGTGGGGTAACCTCCATGGCGCTGCGCTGCAATGGAGAAATGGTCAATGGAGCGGCCATTGTGAGGGAAGGAGGCTGCTTTTCCTCTTTCCCTGCTCCTTGTTTTTCCCTTGTGCTGGCTTCTACATTGCATTTCCTGCCCCAGAGTGCCAAGAGAGCATCATGAAATTCGTCTTCTTGGAACTCTGGGGCAGGAAACCACCGGTGGGGAGAAGTCACCCCGCTGAGCCCAAAGGTGAGCTCCGTAGCACCAAAGAAGGTTACCACCAAGGCCGGTCCTGGATGGGCAGGTCTCTCTCCTCACCAGCTGAATTTTGCGATGCATTCTGGGACCTTCTGTGAAGAGTTGGCACGTGGATGAGTCCTTCTGGTGCTGTGCGGTGTGTGTGTGCTTTCTCTGTTTTTCTAACGGGACACCTCCCACCTGCCCCACTTGTTCCCACATGTTTTCACCCCTGTCTTCGCTCACTTACCTTTGCCCAGTTTCCCCCCCTCCTCTTTCTCGACCTTAAACATACACACAGAAGAAACATGCACAAACCTCACGATGAAGGAGGGACTCGCCCACATGCTGTCTCCTCTCAGAAGGTCCTGTAACTCTTTTATTTTATTTTCAGGGCCCTTGCTTAGTCCACCCCCAAAGCTCCTGTTTAGCTGACCTATTTGCCAGTAAAGGGTGTGAGAAAAGCTGGACTTGGCCAGGGTGAGGGTGCTCAGCGCAGGCAGAAACCTTGCAACTCTGCGGCCCCAGGATGGGCCTTGTTGGGGCCCCTACGTCTCTTCCACATGCATCTCTAGTAAGGACCCAGCCTTTGCCAGGGTCCAGAAGGGACCAGCCTCTCCTTGCAGCTTCTGGGACCCAGGGGATCCCCAAATGTGCCCATTCTGTATAACATCTGACCACTTTGTCAGCCTTTGAGACTTGGCTTACTTCTTTTTTGAAGAGTTATATTTATTATTTTAGATAAAAATGCCCAGAATAGAAATGTTGCTCTCCAAAGGTGTGAATGTTCTGGAAAGCTTCACTCACAACATTTTGGAAGATGCGGTTTCCATATGAGCAGTTCCTCTCCCTGCCTCTTTTCCCCACTTCAGCTCTTAGAAATCTTTTCTTAGGGAGCACAGAGTCAGGTACTTCAATGCCCTGAAGGTCCTCAGCCTGCCTAGCTTTCACCTTCTCCCTCCACAGCAAAAGGAGCTTTTTCTCTGTGTGCACAGAGGCCGGGCATTTTTCTGCAAGGAGCATTCTTACACATTCTCATCAAGGGTAATCCTCAATTTATGGCCACAACTAAGCCGAAATTTCCATTGCTAAGCAAGATTTAAGTGAGTTTTGCTCCATTTTGTGATTTTCCTTGTCACCGTTAAGTGATGTTCAGTAGTAGTAAATAAATAGAAATTGTATTTTGTTGAGGCCTTTGAGCCGAGCAGCCGGGAGGTGGGGCCGGGCTTGGTGAGTGATGTCAAGTTGACCAAGCCCAGCCAGTCACATGACCAGACACGCCTACCCAGCTGGTCATTAGGGCAGAGAAACTGTTCTTAAATTAATTGAATCCCACCACTGCCTTAGATGCAATCCTAAAATATCCGGCGCACCACTTCAACACTGTCAACATTGACAAATTCACCATCAGTCAGTTGCAAAAGGCAGCTTTACTGGGAGCAGCTTATATTCTACAATGATACCTTTAATATTATCCCACAACATTTGCCTATCCCAGGTCCTTGGGAAAGATTTGATAGATACAGTAGGTAGATAAAATTGCCAAATGCAGTCTAAACATCTGGCTGACTATACAATGAAACACAATAATGTAAAAAATAATTGATTATTTTCACACACACACACACACACACACACACACACACACACACACACAGAGTGTACAACATGGTATTAACTACACATATTGACTCCATTGTAGAAGGATATGGCTTCTTGAAATAGCAAAATCATTGTATGCTTTGAAGATTTTTTTAATGTGGGGTTTTTGTTTTATATCTGTGGAAAGCCACAGTCCTGTTGAATTATATAGCTTGGTAAAAGTTTGTTCCTATGGTTTTGTTTCATAAGACATTGTGCAGTTTCTGCCAGCTCCTACCGCAATATGCATATATTCCCCATGCATTTTCTGAGGGTTCAGCACTTTGAAGAGGAAAAAGGCAGGGAAGTCCTGCACTGTGTATGAGACCCACTCTCAGCTGGAAGGTTAAGATATAAGCCTATACATTTTATATCAGTAACAGATACTGTTTTCTCAAAATTCCATTACTTCATTATACTTTATATCAAAGTTTATGATATGGTGATATATCTGCCTTTTAAAATATTGCTTTTTTTTTTTTTTTTAAATGTGGTTCTCATGTGAACAAGCCTCAGTGAATCTTAGAAATGTAGTGGTGTGCCGCACTTGAATTTAGATTCAGTTTTTATGGAGCCAATCTTAAGATTTAGGGATGCTTCTCCCACAGAGACCATCATTGTGACTCTCAAGACTGTTATGTGAGCACATCCTTAAACAGACCGAAAATTGTATTGTAATCAATTATCTTTTTTCTTAGTGTTCTGATCATTACCCTTTTTTTAATTTATGGGAAATCCAAAACAAATATATAGATGATTCAAATGTTTGTTTTTTAAAAAAAAGTCATTTAAAACTATTTTTCCACTTTTACTGCTTTCCACGTGATACAGTTATTGCATATGTGTGCACACTATGTCTGTGTTTATGGCAATTTCCCAATTCCTAGCTAAACTTTAATTAAACTGTCTGATTTACATCCCATCTGGATACATGTTGGTTCAAGCTGTAAAATGAAGGAAACAGCTGGAAGATGTAGGGACATTATATCCATTCTATTCTTTAAGGAATTTCATTTATCATATAGTAACCCGGGTTCATAATTTTTATTTTACACATTGTCCTTCCCATATGCCTTAACTTGACTATGATTTTATGGTTATCAACATAAAACACATCTGGAAAGATTTTATAAATGCGATGGTTACCAATCTGAAAAATGCATTATTTTAGTAAGATTTAGATTATCCCAAGTCATCATTTAATATTTTTGTAACGCTCTAGGAAAAGAACCCTTTACTTCCTTAGTTTTCCCTGATTTTTTTCTCAAAGGAAAAAAAAATTAAGTATAATTTCATTAGTTGCTGCGTTAAGTACATTTACATAGGTATACAAATTCAAATAGAAGATAAAGTACAAATGCAATATTTTTTTTAAAAAATCTATATTTTACTGTTATTGCTTAAAATGTTTCATACTTTTCTATCAAAAGAAACTTAAAGTAGCTATTATAAAGAGCTAAATACAATAAAAATCTTCACTAAAGCAGTGGCAGAAGAATCAAAATCAGCAGTGAAGTATTTTAAAGTGTTGTAGGTCAACTTCAGATCCTATATAATCCCATCATCTGGCAAAAGACATGGTTCCTAAAATAAGTCAATCAGTCAGTAACACAATACAACATAACATGAAACCTCTAAAATTGGGGAAAAAGTGATAATTGTATTGTCACCAACTTTGTTTCAGAAGTGTAGGTTTAAAGGAAGTCATTCTAGCAGTTTTTAATGGCTAAAATCATGTGGGAAAAAGCTTAAACCCCCCTAGGGATTTTGATTTCATGTTTTAAAGTTGGCTAATATAAGGACATTATTCTGTGTTTTCTTCTCTTAATTAAGTCAGCATTCTAGTAGACATATGTAGCTTCTGAACAATCTTACTTTATTACAGTGATAAAATAAGCAATAATAAATAATAGAGGGTATTTCTATGTGGAATTAACACTATAGTTACTGTAGAAGCTGCAAGATCTTGGACAGTACCATAAATGCCCTATAATTATTTTCTTAATATACTGTATCACCATGTCTATTAGACAACAAGACAATCCCTTTGATCGTGATCATTGACTGTATCACATCTTTTTTCAAGTCTAACTATTGATACACAATAAGGAAAGGAGGGAGGGAGGGAGGGAGGGAGGGAGGGAAGGAAGGAAGGAAGGAAGGAAGGAAGGAAGGAAGGAAGGAAGGAAGGAAGGAAGGAAAAAGAGAACAGGAGAACATCCAAGAATCATTGAAAACTTTTTAATGGGCATTTGTGGTTCCTCCCATTCTCTTTTGTTTAATTTAAGAGACAGAATGCTATTGCTATACAATGCCAGTACATTTTTATTCCTTTTTTACTTAATGAATGGAGTTGAATAGAATTACCATTCCATAAACAATAGAACTTTGGAACAATGAAGTAGTCGCTATGTGAAAGCTCGTAAATTTATGGCATTAACTAGTAGATTGAATTTTAAAATCCCCTGTTATTCTATTGTAGGGATACAGTATGTATTTCAAGTTACATCAGAATTTAATGTACTATCTCATAGATCAAAATTAAGACAGTTTTAAGATCAAATTCAACTTTTTAAAGATATGTTTTTAAAAAGGAATAACTTACCGGTATATAATGCCAAGGATAAGCCTAAAGAATTTACTTCGATGTATTCTCCATTCTTAGAATAATGTTTATTTTTCAAATTTATATGCATTATATGCATTTCTTATATATATATATATATATATATATATATATATATATATATATATATATATATATATATATATATATATATTCTTTATAGGAGTATTAAACTTATAGTTCCTTTTTCCTTTTTTACGCTGCAGAATTTTAATTGTTTGTATACTCATTTTAAAAGTAAGCTAATTCTTTTGGATTAAAATAAAATAAACAACTTTATTCTTGGTTCACGATTATTTCAGATTCAGATTAACATCTCTTTTATTTCCATACACCCTGATTTAAGTTTAGCAGGATGTATCTAATTGTTAAAACCACATCTTCTTAACAGATTGGATTTGATTCATCTTTCCCTGCCCCCATCCTTAGTTCAATTTTCCTTTTTCAAAGAATGAGCTTTTCTCTTCTTCGGAAAGTTAAGCTTCAGTGATACTGAGTAATTACTTTTACAGCTCACATGCAGTTTGACTTTAAAATTTAATCTGTTCAAATCAGCTTGTATGACAAGTGATTGTGCTTAGCATGTTGCATGAATGATTCAAAGGATCATAATAGCTACTTTAATAATTTCTTCTGCATGATTAAGAGAGATTGCATTACTAAATAGAAGTAGTTAATGGGTTTTTAAGAACCAGCATTCCATAGTAAAAAATTTCTAGATTGTCAGCGAAAAATTCATAGTCTCTCTCTCTCTTTCTCTTTCTCTCTAGTAACCCTGAGAGATGGAAAATCTTTTACAGATTTACTAAGTAATAAATAAGTACTAAGTAATAAAGTAGTAACACTCTCAATAAAGAATCATTGACCACATTATGGGCCAAAGTGCTGTAACTTTCTATATTTAGTAGTTTTAGGAAAAATGAGAATTATTATTTGCATCTACTTTATACACCTAAAATCGGCTCAGACTGATAAATTCAGACTGGTAAATTCAGACTGTGAGTCTTCTTGATTTCTGAACACATGGCAAATGTACCAGTAAAGTTTCTTTGTTATACAGATTAGGCGGCAGAGACCATAACTCTCATTTCAGCACAATATGAGCTGGAGTAAATTTTAGTTTCCTATATGTGTACATAACATATTCATTAATGGATAGTTATATACTTCTAGTTACATATAATTCGTTTTGAAACCCAATAGCACAGGAATAATTTAGTTCAAAAATAAGGGGTACAATTGTAGTTCTTTCAAAACCAAAGACCAAGTTATACTATAATAATATGTTCTGACATTTTTCTCTTTCTTTTTATTCTGCTCATGTGTGAAATGTAACATGCAAACTAGTTTACATTGAAAAGGTAATGTGTTTTAGTTCAGGTATTGATTTAATATTATGGTAATAATGCTGTTTTCAGATATAGATAATAAAACCCCCACAGTCTATCATCTTTCTGAGAAGGGATTTCAGTGCATTGATTGACTATGTTGAGATCTATCAACTCATAATTCCTGAAATATTTGTGAGTTTTACTATTTAAGATTTTTTATATGTTAAATAAGATATAAAATTAATCTTTCTGAAGCATCATATTGTCATCTTTGATTCTGAAGATGTCTTCAAGGAAAGGTTTCAGTTTTTTTTTTTAATAGAACATTTTATTTCAAAGTAGTTTTTAGTTTGCTTCCATATTTCATGGTAATTAGATGCATGCTGTATTTGCAGAAGCCTTCTTTTAATTGTAACTAAGCAAAATTTATGGACCATATTTTTTTTTCCAGTTTAATAGTCTAGCAGAGGAATGCTCTAGATTAATATTAAATTTCATTCTTTTGTTAAGTACATTGTTTTATTTTGAATTAACTATGCAATACAGCTAGATATGAAGAAAAGAGAAATACTATTAAGATCTTCACAGCTCAGAAAGATATCCAATTCTATAGCTATTTCACTTGTACCCTCAGTTGTAGGGTTCAAGTATACACTGTTGTGCAAACTGCTTTTTGCACAAGCTCTATAAATGTAGTATTTTCATTGAAAAGTCCCATGAGCATTTCTGTTACACATAGTATCACCAACCCCACACAATATAGAGATCAGGTCAGGGGTGCACCCCAGATTCCTTTTCACATGGTGGGAACATGAAGCAGATTATTCTTTTAACTAGATTCAGGTTATAAGGGCAATGTATATTTAGGCTCTGGCTGGGTCAGTGGATGAAATAAAGATCAATAACCTTGAAGTTTAACTTAGACAAAACAGACTGACCTTCTAAATTGAGCAACTTGCAGAAGTGGCTCATCTGCCTTATCAAATGGCACACTTGAGAAGTGTGCCATCTATCTTATGCAACATAGGAGTGAGAATTCCCAAAGGAACATTTCATAATACAAATGCTTTCAATCCATTGCTCAAAAGGAACAGGTCTATAGGTTGTATACTCTTCATCCATAATATATGGCATAAATTCCTTGTATACTTTCCACAACCGTGTTTCCCTGAAAATCAGACCCTGTCTTATATTTTTTTGAACCCTGAAATAAGCGCTTGGCCTTATTGCCATGCACTCAAAAGCCCAATTGGGCTTATTATCAGGGGATGTCTTATTTTGGGGGAAACAGGGTAGTTGGGTAGATAAAGCCTGACCTTAATGAATTTATTAAACTTTAAATTAGTCTATTATAATGGGCAATATATGGTAGAGCTTTGGAGGATTGTGCATATATAAAATCTTCAAATGACAGACCTTAGATTTTTGACCCCAGTATTTATAAATCCATGAATCATCCTTTCCAGATGATGGATCAACCAAGAGCAAACAGCAGCAGTTCTTCCAAAGTATATACTGATCCTTTGGCAGCATATTTGTAGAGTGTAAGTGTGTGATACTATATACTTTAGTATTTAAAAATATACTATAAAGTATATTTTTAAATCATCCCTTTGCAAAATTCAGTTTATGAGACAACTTCTCAGCCAAAATTATTTCCTGCAAACTTCTAACACTATTACAGTTTCTACTTTCTAGTATTGGTGGCTGTTTCTGATCTAAATTCTGCTAGCAAAATTTTGTTACCAGTCTTAGAATCTTTAGATTTATTCTAAGTAAAAAAGCAGGATTAAGGAAGTACAGAAGTGAATGATTAATAATCATGTTTAACATATAGAAGATAACTTGGTTCCAAAAATCTTGTTAGATTGAGCAATGGAATTAACACATGCAGGAGATATGCTATTCTTTGAAACATCTCAAAAATAGACACAGCTATTTGTTCCATCCTTCCTCAGTAGGGTGCCCTCCAGAATAGTATATATAATATATAATAATATGCAACTCCTTGAATTCCCAGCAAGGTTGACCAGATATTGACAGATTGTCAATATTGCTTTCATTCTTTCTATATAATAAAGATCCTTTATGACATATTGGAAAATTTCAGACAAGTTTGAGATAACTCAGACAGAAAGCTTGATAGGAATGCTGGTTTATTCATTTTCTATATTTTTGCAAGTTGTATTGCCATTGCTTTGCTAACATTTGTGGGGGTGACTTTTGAATAAATAGGTGGTCTACAGTTATTTTTAAGGATTTTGTTGGATCTCTGTTCTCCATTAAGTTTCCCAAGTTAATCCCACTGCAATGTTTTATTATATGCTGTATGTAAAAGTCAGTTGTAAATATTAGAAACTTAATCTGTGCTACTGATTCATGGTTTCAAAATTGAAAGCCAGTTTAATCTAGTGTTTAAGGCACCAGGCTAAAACTAATACACTGTGAGTTCTAGTACTGCCAGGCCTTAGGTATGAAAGTTGGCTAGGTGACTTTAGGAGAGTCATTCTCTCTCAGCCCAACCTACCTTATTGGATATGTTAACTGCCTTGAATTATGTATAATTAAAAAGTTATGATAAAAATATTAAAAATCACTATATGATCTAAGAGCTGTATTTTAACTTTTATATTAAGTTAACCATTAAAATGTGGGATTTATGCACAAATCTATGAAAGTGTTTTCAGAAATGATTCCTGAACTAGAGTTCATTCTCAAGAGTGTACAGGATTTTCTTTTCTTTTAATGTTGTCTTTTAATTTCTCTTTAAAAGTAAGAGAAAAGCATCCATTTTCCAGTTGTACAGCATGTTAAAATCTACATGAAAAACACTGAAAAATCTTACTGGCAATCTGCTTGCTTCTTTAGTATCTTAATAAAGTGACAGAATAGGACTCAGTGAAACATACTGAATAGAACAACTGGATAAAAGTATGGAAATAATAATCCATTTTAACTGAATAAAAACAGAAACACATCATATAATTTTACAGTATCACTTTCAAGAAAAAAACTTGCAGATATGGTTTTTTAAAAACACATATTACTTGTGAACTTTAAACTGATATTGATTTTATTATAACCGTTGGGCTGACAATGCTTACAGAAATGCCAAACAGAAGCAGTTGAATTTACTAATGCTATTGTATTTATTTCTCCAGAGTGCAATTGCCTGATGGATGTGATTGCATCATGGGACATTTAGAAAGTGGTACAGATAGTCCTTGACTTACGACCACAATTGAGCCCAAAATTTCTGTTGCTAAGGGAGATAGTTGCTAAGTGAATTTTGTCCCATTTTACAATATTAATTGACTCACTGCATGGTTTTTAAATGCATCTGGCTTCTCCATTGACTTCACTTGTCAGAAGGTCACAAAAGGGGATCACATGACCCTGAGACACTGCAGCTGTCCCAAATGTGAGCCAGTGACCAAGTATCTGAATTTTGATCACATGACAATGGGGATGCTCAACGGTTGTAAATGTGAAAAATGGTCATAAATCACTTTTTTCAGTACCGTTTTAACTTCTAACAGTCATTAAATGAAAGGTTTTAGGTCAAGGACTACCTGTACTGGCAAATCCAGCTACTTCTTCTGAAAATTCTTTGTGTCATGGTGTTGTGGGAAGGGAGTGGAGAGAAGATAGATACAACTCTGATTGTCTGTTAGTATAAAGTAGTCTTTTATTGATAAAATTTATCATGTGCTAGCAATGGATGGAGAGTTCTATGTAAGTGTAATAAAACACTTGCTTGGTATGAGACAGTTATATTATTTTTCATTTATTCTTTACATTTTAGCTCTATAACATTTATCCAATAAAATGTAATAAAAACAAACATTTTAAAATAATGAACATTCAGTCCATAATGTAACTCTATAATGGATTTTTTGAGGAAAGTCATAGATATGTCACAAAGGATTATGAGGGCAGGAAAGATAGATAAAATGTCTGATTATAGATTTAACCGCTCCCCCCTCACACACAGACACAGACACAGATACAGACACAGATACAGACACACAGTCACAAACATACAACCAATAATACACTTTCTAGTGTATCTCTTGCATCAGATCAGGGCTTTCTCAAAGTCCATTTCAGGAAGGAAAGGACAGGATGCTTATCATAAATTAAGAGAATCTCTTAGATAGAAAAACACTTTTCCCCCCCGAAACATATTATGGTGCATATACCTAATAAGCTATTCAGACTTTTAAATAGCTGATCAATATTCTTCAGCTCTTCTGAAACAGATGTTACATCTCAACTACTCTATAGTATCATCAAAAGCTTCCCATTGAGTAAGCATCCTGTAACTCTAGTTAGCAGGTGCTTTTGCTGTAGTTTTATTTCTAGGTCATGCTAGAGTGTATAAATGAACATCAGGCTGTACTTAAACATTTTGACAAGAACATTCACAGTTGTCAGTGAACTGATATTTGATGCCTGGAGGACTATGATACATTATATCTTCAAATTTTAATTCACTTTTGTTTCTAACATTAGGAGTAAGGAAAGTATTATTATGCGGTCATGAATACACACACATTCATAATACGGTCATGAATACATACATACAAATTCACACTTTAGAATCTTTTAGGAGAAAAAAATATAATTAAAAAATAAATTAAAATCCATTACATGAATACTAGTGGCTTTTCTTTTTTTTGCTTTAACTGGAAACAATTTTATATTCTAGTATTAACTTTCCACCCAAATATTTTTCTAAACTGGGCTTTTTTAAAAAAACTTCTTTCATTCCTTCTTCCCCCTCTCACTTCATCTGTGAAAAGCAGCAATATTGTTCTTATTTATCATTGTAATGAGTGAACAAAACAATTCAATAATGGCCATGACCTCAATATAAGCAAACAACAAATTGAATTTTGCAGGTCTTTACAAGTATTCTTTGCAAGTACTATGCAGACAGTGATATATTTAAGACTACCATTTTATAGTCCTTGACTCAAATTTAAATCAATCATGCCATGAAAAACTTTGCAGATATAGATAATATACCTCAAACCATGTGATCTTGTTCACCATTAAACCATCTTTCCAAGCAGTCTCCATGTTTCCAGTGTCTTTTTCCCCACTTGGAGCTGAACCCAGAAGGATATTTCATCCTACACTATGATTCTATGAAATTAACTTTATAGTATATCACTCATTCAACATTACACCCTGATCACATGAAGGCATTTTTGCAGGGACTATTAGGCAGCCTATAAGTTGAATTTAACACTACCCATAACTAGAATTTCTGTTAGATGTGGTTTAATAGGGAGCGAGCACTGTCTGAAGAACTCGTAAGCATGCCCGGCTGTGATAATAATATTTGACTGGGACACCAAGTCTGATTGTTCTTTCATTTTTTCACAATTCCTCACTGCAGCTCGCCAAGCGAAACCAAAATGGTGATTAGATACTGCTCAGGCTGCTGAAGAGGAAAAGCAAAAGACAGTGTAACCATTAGCTACAGATCCTAACTATTATTTATGGATGTCAAGTGTTCTTAGTGTCTGTAATCAAAGGATAATACAAAAGAATTAAGATGTATGTTAAACTGAGATAAAATTAATAGCTTTATATTGCATGTGTGTAGCTTATTCTTAGAAAACATATTCTGAGAAAGTATTCTTATTGCTATTGAAAGTTTGGAAATAAAAAAATAGAAAAGATATTGAAAATGTGATATTGATATTGATCTTTGAAGACTAACAGAGCACACTATCTCTGAAGTCAGACAACAAAATGAAAACTCCTTAAATTCACAACATGCATAGACTTAATTGTAGTTTCAGCTGAGAAACTGTGAACAATTTAGACTAAGCTGAATCCAAAAAGGATAGGGTATTCCTGGAAGCATAGCACTCAGACAAATCAGCAATGTATTGGTGTATATAGATAAACAACATTTACAAACAATTAAAAATAAATATTTAAAAAAGCTAAAAAGGAAATAAAAAGATCAGAACAATAATACCTTTTTCAAGGAATTACCAACTTAGACAAACAATCAAGCAGTAAAGAGCAATCTAACCAAGGAGAAATGCCATCATCACTAACCCTGACAGGGCAAGCTACTGAATATGAACAGAGAGCAAACTCCACACTCTTCCAACACTGAAGATATTATTTGGCTTGATAAAGAAATGTTGCAGGCAAACAACCAACCAAGGACACCACATCTCTTTGATATATATATATATATATATATATATATAGTGTAGGAATTTATCTTCCTACCTTAACTTTGATTAGAAGTGGCAGATAGCTGTCAATGTTTAAAATAAATAATTTTCACTGAATTATACTGTGGGAAGTGAGATGATGTTTCCAATTAGATGGTGGCAAATATGCTGATTTTTAGACTGTTTCAAGCTGTTCCTATAACATAGTTGGAATATGCATTGCTTAATTTAAATCAAGTAGCCAAATAGCAGAATTAATTTGAAACAATATTTCAGACATTTCAGCAGTTGAACCATGACCCTTCATACCCTGTTTCCCCAAAAAAAGACATCCCCTGATAATAAGCCCAATCGGGCTTTTGAGCACATGCGCTAAAATAAGCCCTCCCCGAAAATATTTAAACACAGAGCTGGAAATCAGGTAAGATGGCAAGAGGAGCCCCATCTTGCTCCATGCACCCCAAAATAATAAGACCTCCCTGAAAATAAGGCCAAGCACTTATATCGGGGTTCAAAAAAATATAAGACAGTTTCTTATTTTCGGGGAAACACGGTAGTTAGGTCCTCAAATTGCATGACAGATGAAGTAATAGTTGGTATTATAAGAAATGCAATATTAAAAGAAAGGTTCTGAATTTAAATTTTATGAAACATGAGAACCTAATATTTTGTACCCAAGCATCTGAAATACCTTATGAGTGTTTTTGGAATTTTCTTCTTTCATGACACATCTTGTCTTTCTTTGAAATGTTGAGGGTGGAATTGGATGAATTGAGATTGTCCACATGTTGCATCTCCTCCTTTGAATATCCTGGTATGATAATTGTCTCACTGAGGAATTATGGGAGATGAAGCAAGTGGCATGTGAACTTAGAACAGCAGTGAAAGAAATGTGACCAAATATAGTTACACACTGAGATTGGGAATCTATGCCACTATGATGGCAATAAAAGTGGTGAAGTGTGCTAAATGCAAGAGGCTTATTGCATTTGCACATTTCCAGTTGATTTGTGTGAAGTCTTGGGAATTTATCTGGAATTCTCTTGAGCTTGCAGAAATCAAGAATGTGGATAGAGCCTTTTGGCATGACCCGTATCACCTATAATATGAATCTATCGGACACCTGGCTTATTTGAGAGGCTGGGTGGAATGTGTGGCTGGATTTTGGAAGTGGTTAATATGTATTTTGAGGAGGAAATTGTATCAATTGCACTGAAGGAGGTAGTAATGGTCCTTTTTGCATGGCCATCTCTTGATTCAGCTATTTTGGACAACTACTGAACACTCTTCTATATTCTCTATTTAGGAAAAAATCAGAGAAGGTGGTGGCACCTTAAATTAAAAATATTCCAGAGGAAATTGATTTTTTGAACTCTTTTCTGTCAGGATTCAAGCTTGGGTATGGGCAGAAGTGGCATTTGTATGTATGGTGGAGAATCAATTTGAGACATGGATAGACAGAAGAGAGTATATGTAGCTTAAAGTGACCAGATTTTAACATTGGTAAAGAGGGACATTGTGGGCGTGGCTTATTTTGTGGGCGTGGCTAGCTGGTCATGTGACCGGGTGGCCATGGCTATGTGTATAGGGTAAGGTGAACAGATTTTAACATTGGTAAGAGGGACACCATTGTGGGCGTGGCTTATTGTGTGGGCGTGGCTTGGAGGCCATGTGACTGGGTGGGCGTGGCTAGCTGGTCATGTGACCGGGTGGCCATGGCTATGTGTATAGGGACTACTCAGAGGGCTGGAAAGTCATTTCTGACAGGTCCTCGCACTTTTGACTGGTCCTCACACTTATGACCATCCTCACATTTATGCCCGTGCAGCATTCTTAACAACCATGTCACTCATTTCACAACTGCTTCTCTTCACCATTGTGACAAGATAGGGCAAAAAACGTAAAATGTGAGGACAGTTGTAAGTTCGAGGACTGGTCAAAAGTGCGAGGACCAGTCAAAAATAACTTTTTCAGCCCTCTGAGTAGTCCATATGCACAAAAGGACTAACCAGAGGGCTGAAAAAAGTCATTTCTGACAGGTCCTCGCACTTTTGACTGGTCCTCACACTTATGACCATCCTCACATTTATGCCCGTGCAGCATTCTTTACAACCATGTCACTCATTTCACAACTGCTTCTCTTCACCATGATGACAAGATAGGGAAAAAATGTAAAATGTGAGGACAGTCGTAAGTTTGAGGACTGGTCAAAAGTGCGAGGACCAGTCAAAAATAACTTTTTCAGCCCTCTGAGTAGTCCATATGCATAAAAGGATACAGTAATAGAGAGGGATGAAGGAAGGGAAGGGAAATTAGAGTAGGAGTGACGGTTAAGAGGGAGGAAGAGAGGAGGAGAAGGAGAAAGGAAGAGGAAGTAGGGAGGAGAAAAAGAGGGTGGGGGGAAGAGAAAGTAAGAAGGAAAGAAAAGAGAGGTGGTAGGTTTGAGGAGAAAGATTGCTGTACAATAAAAAAGATGAAAGGGAAGAAAGCCAACCCCAAACAAATATAAAGATATTAAGATAAAGAATGAATTGTTAAACTTTAAAGAATAAAAGAGAACAAATATGAATAAATAGCAATAATTAGAAACCCACATACATACAATGTATTTTCTTTGAACAGAATATTTGGCTGGTTCACAAATTTAAGTGTTTAGTCATTTCAATTAAATTTACAATTTCTATATTTCCTTTTTGCCATATTTATTCCTCATCTATTTTTTTAAAAAAACAATATTACCCTTCATCTTCATCTCTAATCTTAATCAAATTCAATTTTTCCCTTCTATTCTATTTTATACCCCTTCCCATTGTCATCTATTTTTATATCCATCCTCACATTGTTTAATTATGTAATTATGTAATACAGTTGTTTAATACAAATTCAACATTTTAATATAAATCAATTAGTTATATAACTATCTTTTTTGTATATTAATCAATATGAACATGAATATTCCAATTATTTCCATGCAATCCAATTTCTTACAAATCAATTAATTATACTTACCAATAATAATAAACCAAATAATTTCCCCCATATATTCCTCCAAACCACAACTTAACCATTTCTGCTTTCAACACAGTATACAATTAATAGTATCTCAATTATTACAATTCCCTAGTTAAAAAGAGCTTTTTTTTCTTTTGTGTTTTAAAATCTTGAACTCTCCTCTTTTGCCCTAAATAATTTTCCATTGTTTGCACTTACCTTTTTTGGTGAGGAAAAGGAAAATAAATCTGCTGCCTAATTTTCCAACGTTGCAAGCAAACAGCAAAGCCAACAGCCAGTTTCACTTTCGTTTTGAGCTTGGTTTGCACAAAGAGAAAAAAAAAACTGCTGGAGCAATTTAGGAAGAGCAGAGCCCTGCGCAAATCAGCTGAGAGGGGGAAGCCGAGCTAATCAACGTAGGGCGGCCCTTTGAAGCCCTGCGGCAAGAGTTTAAACAGGTTTTTTCCCTCTAGCCATCAGCGGGGATTCAGGAGGCAGAATGAAAAATCGGGACTTTTTTAAAACGCCGCGGGACGCGGGACAAATTGCTCAAAAGCGGGACTGTCCCGCCAAAAGCGGGACGTCTGGTCACCTTAATGTAGCTTAAAGTTGAACTGTGAAGTCCTTGGTGCTCTCTGAGCTTGATTGTTTGCTTGTAGACATTTCATTATCTAACTAGGTAACACCCTCCATGCTACATTGTTTCCCCCAAAATAAGACATCCCCTGATAATAAATACAATCAGGCTTTTGAGCACATGCACTAGAATAAACCCCTCTTGAAAATAAGCCCTCCCCGAAAATATTTAAATGGATGTGCAGCCGATCCCCACCATTTCCTCTGGTTAGGGTTAGGGAGACAGAACTAGAAATCAGGTAAGATGGCAAGAGGAGACCCATCTTGCTCCACACACCCCAAAATAATAAGACCTGCCCTAAAATAAGGCCAAGTGCTTATTTTGGGGTTCAAAAAAATATAAAACAGGGTCTTATTTTCGGGGAAATATGGTAGAAGGGAGTGGGATGTGCTCTCTGTTCATGTACCATAGCTGCCATATCCATGTTGCTGGGAATATTTGTTTTCTCCTTGATAGTTCTTTGCTTAGGTTGCTATTTACTGCTTGATTGTTTATCTCAGTTGTTAGTTATTTGATTAGGGCATTGTTTACTATTTACCTGATGGTTTGTCTGGTGTTAATCCCTGCTTTATCTGGGTGTTGTTTGTTGACAGGTGTTCTGTTCTTATTGTTCCCTTTCTAGCTTTTTTATGTTACCTCTATATGTTACCTTGTCTGGTAATAAAAGGTCTGTAAGAAACAATATTGCTTATAGAAAGTTACTTTATCTTCAAATCTGTTATACTCATCAGTTAATACAAGTTATGGGTTAATTAAGGATTAATATACAAATCCTTGTATTAATATATTTTTAACATCTGCTGAAATTAGTTAGGCTGAAAGAGTTATAGATTAATATAAAAGCTACCAAAAGATGGAATTTTTTTTTGTTAATTTAATGGATAATTTAGGGTTGGTTGATGTATGGACACAAAAAATGGTAACTACAGAGAATATGCTTATTTTTTTAGAAAACATATTTCCTTTTCAAAAATAGATAGAATTTGGATTTCAAGAAACTTGGTTACTAAAATTTCTAATGTGGAGATTTTATTAAGGTCTTGTCATATCATAACTCTGTAAATAAGGTTATTTTTTTAAAAAAAACTAGTTACTTCAGATGAATTTTAAATGAAAATCATTATAGAAACATGAAATTGTCAGGGAACATGGCAAGAAATTAAAAAAAAACATTTTGCTGACATTTAGGTGATATAGATACTGTATTTTCCGCACTATAAGATGTACCGAACCATAAGATGCACATTAGCTTTAGAGGAGGAAAACAAAAAAAAAGTGCCTCTGCCTCCCAGGATCCATCTAGTATTCATCTGGCTAGCATCCTTGCAGCAAACAGCCTGGTGTCGAGCTGCCCAGCCACAGATCAGAAGAGCCGAGACCTGGTCAGCTTCAGCACGTTATCGCATTCCCAGCATGTGGCTCGTCAGGGCTCCGCTTTCTTGCGCCCACCACTGGTCAACTGAGCTGAGTTGCTGCTGTCGAGGACTGCTGGCGCCTTTACTGTGGAGCAGCTGATTGGCTGTTGGATCGGCCTCCCGGAATATCGCCGATCAGCTGTTCTAGGCGGTAGGGATTGCCACCACCTATCACTGCCTATTGACACCACTTGCCGTTGCCACTTGCCATTGTTGCTGTTTGCCGCTGCTCGCTGCCACTGCCTATTGCCACTGTGGCCATTTGGTGACAGCAATTGGTGGCCAATCAGCTGCTCAGCAGTGAAGGCTTCAGCATTCCCCAGTGGCAGCGAATGGCAGCAACAGTGACAGGCCATGAATGCCACCGCTGCACCAACCCCCCTCCCGCCACCACGATATTCACTCTATAAGACACACAGACATTTCACCCATTATAAGTGTGCCTTATAATGTGAAAAATTTATTTATTATTGTGATAAAGTTAAAGTAAATGTACATTTAAGGAATCATCATGTCAGGCAGGCTGTTCTTAAAGTATGGAATAAATATACACTTATATTCTATCTGAAAACACCTTTGTGTGTTTAATACCAAGAACCCTTTTATAGACAAGTAACAATAAGTAAACATAAATGGTTACTTATTGTGATGTATTAGAATTCTCTCAAGGAAATTATAAAAGAAAATCAAGACTTAATAACAGAAGGATACTCTTATCAATTGTTTTCTTATTTACAATTAATAGAAAGGTTTTACATGGATAAAGGACTGTGGTTTTGAAGAGAATAAGGCTGAGTTTGTATTAAAGATGAATATGTTATTGCTAAAATATATAAATATTTGTTAAGATATGGGACGGAGAAACAAGTAAAAAAATGTATGACAAAAATGGGATTAAAAAAATCAACTATATTGTGCTGATGGACCAATGGGAAAATATGTGGTCGAAAGGATTGAAATTTGCATTATGTTCTGACCTTTTTATAAAATGATTTTTATTATAAATGACAATTTTTATAAAATGATCTATTATTGGTATTTGTCATCAGAGAAATTGTCAAGAATGTATAAAGATACTTCAAATCTTTGCTGGAAAAAAATGTTTTTTTATCAGGGCAACCTGGTCTATCTAAATATGGGACAGAGCATACTGCTTCTGCTTTCACCTTTCAGCCCTAATCCAGGAGCCTTCATTTAGAGGTTAATACATCTACCTAATATTTAAGCAGCCTGGGTTTGAATCCCAGAAGGGTATGGCTAGCTGATGAGAGCTAAATAGCTTGAAATAGATCTATACTAGTCTCCCTTTATTTCTTTGTCGGTAAATATAAATTTAACACAAAAATTTTACTGGAAATGTAAACATTATCATAACTGGAGGAAATGTTAAAAAGCTATTTTTTACACACACACACACACACACACACACACACACACACACTTGTATTTTTTGGATACAAATTCAAAAGATTTCAAAGGTTAAAATACAACTGAAACCAAAGACCTTTGTTTGGAGTCTAATTGATAAAAAGATAACCGCAGTGAGACTTCTATATGCTAAAAGTGGAAAAGTTCAATAATACCCACAACTGAGAAATGATTGAAGAAGATTGAACTTGCAGAGACAGCTAAATTAACTTCTTTGCTTAGAGAAAAAACAATATCTGCATTTATGGCTGACTGGAAACCCCTTCTAGACCTTTGGCATAAAATGGAAAAATGTACTTCTGATTTGTGGTTTTGATCATTAGAAAGAAAAAAAAACCCTGGATAATAGAAAATAGTGAGCTTTCTTTTGCAATCATAAATACATGTTTTTCTAAGTGTACTTATATTTTCTGCAAAGGAAATTGTAAGCTGCTTCTTTGTAATTCTTTTTCTTCTGCCTTTCTGTACTTCTGTCTTTTTCTTCTTTTCTATTTTTTTCTATTTTTTCTTCTTTCTCTTATTATTCAATTGTCCCAAGGGTGCTTTTTCAAGAGGCAACTGGACTTTGTTTCCAGTTGCCTCTTGAAAAAGCACCTTTGGGACAACCATGACCTAGATGACTGAGAATCTCCATAGACATTATTAAATTGTGTTAATTTTTATGTTCCATATACTGCACAACTTTTAATTTAAAATATTAAAAAGGGGGGAAGTATAGGGACCCGATATTCTATATGGCCAAAGTCTTTAAATACACCTTATTTGTAAGCACTTGCCAGCATGTTACCTATTTCATATCTACTTCTTTTATAGAGTTGCTAGTTTAATAGATCAGGTAATGTCATAAATATAGTATACCTGGACTTCAGCAAAGCCATGAATCCCTCCCTAATATTCTCTTTCATTGAACAGTTAAATATAAACCAGATCAGTGTTGACAAACCTTTTTGGCACCGAGTGCCGAAATGGGAGCATGTGTGCACAGGAGCAGCTCCCCGCCATGCATGTGCAGGAGTGCAGGAAACTGGAAAAGCAGTTCTCTGGTGCACATGCATGCATGCCGGTCACCTGGTCTTCCAGTTTCTGGTGTGCATGCACGCATGAAGACAAGCTGGCCAGTGTGCATGCGTGCACCGGAAATTGGAAGCTCAGCTTCCCAGCACACACATTCGCGCCAGGGAGCTGCTCTTCTGATATCTGGCACTCCCGCGCACGCGAACACCAGCTGGTCGGTGCACACATGTGTGCTGGAACCCAGAAGAGAAACAGGCGACGGCTGGCATGCCTGGAGATATGGTTCGGCATGCCACTTCTGGCAGGTGTGCCATAGGTTCGCCATCACAGAACTAGATTGTACTACTGTTGGATGGTATTACAGTTGATTGAATGACCAATCCTAAAGAGTGTTCATTAATGGATCAATTTCAGCTTGGGTGAAAGTACAGAACTAAATTCTGAGTCTTGAAGTACTGAGTGTTCTATCTTGGGTTTTTTTTTCCTGTTCAGTGTTTTTATCAGTGTTTGGATGGGAAGCTGATAGGGTCTCTTCTCAGTGGTTGTGTCTGAAAAGTCTTGCTTCCTGACATAAGGAATGTCCTTAAAGAAAAAAAATTAGGCTATTTGGATAATGAGAGTAGAAGGCCTGCCATTAATTAATTTTCTGGGGGAAAAATTTATTGTATTTTATTATTTCTGTGTAGTATTTCTTGTATTCTAGGAACTAGGCAGTATATAAAACTGAATTACTTAATCTATTTTTATAGGATCAGATGATATCTGAATCAATTTTAGTCAGGGTTTTGACTTCTGCTGCTGTAAATATTTTTCTGGCAGAAAAGAGGTTTTTTTAAAAAATGACTGGCAAGTATTACACTGAAGAAAGATGATCCATAACTGATTATTGATTATTGTATTGAGATTCATAAAGGAAGAGTCATTATGTATTTACACAAGTGTATTTACATTTTTTTCAAATTTCTTGGGTCACATTTCTATTATTTTAGCTTGTATGTGACACATGCCATCTACTGGTGGTTTTCAGAGTTGTCTGTAGATAAAAAATGTGTTTTTGAAAAGCTGAGCTAGTCGATTTGAATGCCTACTGATGCCATGGAGAAGGTGGTATAGAATAACAGTGGAACTGAATTTCTAAAGTACTTATAGCATTTGAAATGTAGCCTGATTTATTTTTATTATGTTGGGTTTTTTAAATGATTGTTTCTGCTGTAAATAAGGGGTGTTATTAATTACATCATTTAGGGAAACATTAGTAACAAAATAAAGAATCTGAACAGTGATATTGAGCCTGTGACAAACATATTTATTACATAACTTTTTGGATAATGCTAGTATTATATAAAAGTAGCAATGATTAGTGAGGGAGAAAGATTGGCAAAGGTAAGTCTTTATTTAATATAAGTAATTTGTCTTCTATGGTTATAGCAAGGGCTTTAAAACAGAATGTTTTGTACAATTCTGAACTCCATAGGGTTTCTTACTATAAAATTTAATATATTCCTTCCTTTTAAACTAAATAAAATAAACGTATGTATATATCTAGTCTTTGCATAAAACCCATATATCAGCAGAATACTCACTGATTAATAATGAGAAGCAGGATTTATTTCTGAAAGAAAGCAATATCCTTGGATACTTATAATATTCTATTAAATTAGATTTAAATTAACTTCTGCCCAGTGTTTGGTTCCTGAAGCAATACTTAGTTTTATATAATGTAGTTTACTTTTTGTTCTTCTAGGACAGGGGTGTCAAACTGGCAGCCCACAGGCCAGATGCGTCACATGCAGGCCATGCCCACCCCAGCTCTGTGAAGGGAAAAACAGCTGTGATACGTCATATGATGGCAACGTGACATGGCGAGTTTGACACCTGTGTTCTAGGACATTATGGAGAGTAATTGGGTCTGACTCTTAGTAATAAAAATTATTAGAGAAAGGATATATGTTTTATATTCCATGCTGTTCTTTTAATAGGATTAGAGGATTTAACATAATGTAATTGAAATATATGCAAATCCTAGAAAATCATTTGGCATACAATGCAAAATCAGATTGAAATATTGTCATGAGAAAAGAACGTGAGAAAAGAGGCTGTGCATACTATGCTGCACAGACTGTAATACTGTGTTAGATCTAAGGTCTCAGTGTCTTATGTTTATGAAGCTATAGTGATATAATACTAAATTTTTAAACCAAAGGATTCTTTAAATTTGGATTAAGTAGACAAAATTAACCCATCACACTAGATTATTTTTATGTTTAAGTCCAACCTTTTCTAAAAGTGTTTTCTGCTTATTTTTGAATAACTACCATCATGTTTTGCTTCCTTTTAACTATCATTTTGGATATATATATATATTCATATTCTGGATTATTGTTTTACGTATCACTGTTTCAACAGCTCTTTAGTGCAATTCTTTAGAAATAGCAGCTATTCCAGGGGCGAAATGCTCCCGGTACGGACCGGATCACCCGATCCGGTAGCGATGGCGGTGGGTGGTTCGGAGAACCGGTAGCAAAAATCCCTGTGGCCCCCCCTCCACCATGCCCAGCTGAGCCGCGCGATCATCAGAGCCTTTTTTTTTACTTTTAAAAGCATTTTTTCTACAACTTCTTCCGCCGAAAAAATGCTTTTAAAAGTAAAAAAAAAAAGCCTCTGATAATCGTGTGGCTAAGATGGGATCGTCAGAGGCTTTTCAAAGCATTTTTTTCTGCAGCCTCTTCAGCAGAAGAGGTGGTAAAAGAAATGCTTTGAAAAGCCTCTGCCGATCAGGCAACATAGCTAGGATCGTCAGAGGCTTTTCAAAGCATTTTTTTAACCACCTCTTCCGCTGAAGAGGTTGCAGAAAAAAATGCTTTAAAAGCCTCTCTGACGATCCCAGCTGAGTTGCCTGATCGTCAGAGAGGTTTTTCAAAGCATTTTTTTAAAAGCCTCTCTGATGATCCCAGCTGAGTTGCCTGATCGTCAGATATTTTTTTAAAAGCCTATCTGACGATCAGGCAACTCAGCTGGAATCATCAGAGAGGCTTTTAAAAAAATGCTTTGAAAAGCGTCTCTGACGATCAGGCAACTCAGCTCGGATCGTCAGAGAGGCTTTTAAAGCATTTTTTTCTGCAACCTCTTCAGCGGAAGAGGTGTTAAAAATGCTTTGAAAAGCCTCTGAGTATCCCAGCTGTGTTGCCTGATCAGCAGAGGCTTTTCAAAGCATTTTTTTGCATTTGCAGAAAAAAATGCTTTGAAAAGTAAAAAAAAAAAAAGTTGCCCACGCCCACCCAGTCACATTACCCCCCCACTAAGCCACACCCACAGAATCGGTAATAACAAATTTTACATTTCACCCCTCAGCTATTCCCATAATGCAGACAGCTGAACTTAAAAGTTTTTTTTTTAATGTTATAAACATGAATAAGTTAAAAAGAAAATCACAGGTAACCAAATAAGTAATATTTAGTATTTTTAGTCATTATTCACCACAGAAAACAGTAACAGGGAAGCATCACAACTAAATACTAGGAAAAATTAAGAATATCAGGATTATTATCAGTGGAATTAATACATCGTAAACCAGCATAACTCATTGGGGAATTTTGGAGTTGCATCCGTACATCTTAAAATTGTCAAGTGTGGAAAATGCTACCCTAAACATTGATCAAGTGTTGTCATATATTTTGCTTGCCAAGTATGGACAAAATTTAGCTTTCTGCAGCCAGATACATTGATCTACAAAGTTAGATGGCCTTTAAGATTGCAATTCTATAATCAAGTGTCAGTTTGTCAGTTAAGTAAAATTATTGAAATCTATTTGTGAGCAGTTTAAGCTCACACAATGCTGTAAAATAGCATTGTGAGCTTTTTATACTGATACTTTACATTTGAATGGCATTTCATATAATCAAAGAGAATTTTGACTTGCAAGACCTTTTTTCTTTAAAATACTTAATTTTGAAAAATTAATGTAAATAGAGAATTAAGTCTTAACATTTTCCAGGAGACAGGACTGATTTAATCAGCCTCATCCTTGGGTACATAGCTGAGTGAAACAAATCTTCTGATTCCATCTGTTAGACATAAAGGCTGTCAGAGAGCCATGACATTTCAAAGGAGTTTAAAGGAAGCAACTGCCTTCTCTTGCCCAGAAATCTCTTAATAATCTGTCTGCCCAGAAATATTCTTATTGTTAAGGTGGCTCCATAAAGACGGGCAAGAAATATAATCTGTGCAACCTAGACAGATGGGAGCAAATGAAAAATTAATAGTCAATTTAAGGGCTAGATTTTAGGAGTTTGTTGTATATGCATACTTAAATGAACATATATACAACTTTTTAATGCCAGAAATGGGAATGAATAAGTTTTAATGAAACTATATAACCTGAAGGAAATCTGGGTAGCCCTTACTTAACAACTGACTTGTTTAATAACCATTGAAAATTATACAGTGCTGATAAATACACTTTATGACCCGTCTTTGTATTTACGATCGTTGCAGCATTCCTGTGGTCACATGAACAACATTCACATGTTGTTCAAAGTGCAACAACATTCATTGTTGCACTTTGCAACAAGTAGGTGTTTATGATATTTGCAGCATCCGCAATCACATAATTGCCATTTGTGCACTTCATACCTGGCTTCTGGTAAGCAAACTCTTGCAGTGGACCGTCTGATTAGCTTCTGCAAGATCACACAGATTGATTACAAACTATGGCATGACACAGTAGCAACACTGGTGCATTGGAAGATCTGCAAAAAACACCTTTTGCCTACAACCATGAACTGGTGGGACCATAAAATTGAGAAAATGAAGAAGCTAAAGTGCTCTGGGACTTTAAAGTTCAAATAGATGGGCACTGGCCAGATTACACCCCAGATTGTGGACTTGGTAGCACCTGGAGACAGCAGGACAGAGGAGAAAAAAGTAGAGATGGTAACAAAAGACAAAGACCTGAAAATAGAAGTAGAACAACTGTGGCAAAAGAAAGCAAAGGTAGTACCAATAGCTGCTTTGTTTTGTCCCAAAACAACTGAAATACCACTTGAACATGATCAGCATTGGCAAAATCCCCATCAGTTAATTGCAAAAGGCAGCTTTACTAGGAATAGCTTACATCCTGTGACAATAACCTGAAATCTATCAAACATCCATATCTGCTTATCCCAGGTCCTTGGGAAGGACTTGCTAGATTGATAAAAATGCCAATTCCAATCTGAACATCTGGCTGACTGTACAAGGAACTATAATAAATTATAGTAGTAGTGGTATATATTTAGGTTGAGATTACTGTGGCATTTATATATCAAAAGAAATTTAATAATTTGAATATAATTACTACACATTATTACACATTTCTTTCTCCTTAAAAGATGAAACATATGCTGTATATATATATATATATATATATATATATATATATATGTATATGTATATGTATATGTATATGTATATGTATATGTATGTATATATATATATATATATATTTTAATTTGATTTATATGCCGCCCTTCTCCGAAGACTCAGGGCGGCTTACAGTGCGTTAAGCAATAGCCTTCATCCTTTTGTATATTTTATACAAAGTCAGCTTATTGCCCCCACAAACTGGGTCCTCATTTCACCTACCTTAGAAAGGATGGAAGGCTGAGTCAACCTTGAGCCTTGGAGAGATTCGAACCAGCAGTAAATTGCAGGCAGCTGTGTTAATAACAGGGTGCTTTAAACCACTGTAGTACCAAGGCTCTTTTATACACACACACACACACACACACACACACACACACACACACACACCCCACACACATATATATATTAAAATTCCTGTTTTGCCCTGAGAGGAATTGTGCCATCTCTACTGGATACCATTTCTCAGGTTTTTGTAAGATTATGTGTAGAAAACTGTAATATTAATAATCAAATACATAAATAGTACTTCCTGCCTAGGAAATAAGTTTACATTTTTCCAATATTGTCCATAGTGAATTATGATCAACTCTGATTAGTGTCCATTTATCAGTAGTTATTTTAGGATTATTTAATACTACAGCTTTTCCCGTGGATCAACAATTTCAAATTAATAATGTGATTGTCAACTATGGAAAGCAATAATATCAGCTTTTTAAAAATAACAGTCCAAATATATTTCAATTATAACTCTCCTTCAAGGAAATGAAGTTTAAGACCTCTGAGCTGCAGATCAACATGCAGAGTTTAATGGAAACAAATATAGTAGAACACAATAATAGTGTAAATTAATTTTGAGTCAAGAGTCAGGTGATTATTATGAGGGATTATTTAAAAGCAGTATTTTTTTTCATTTTTAACTTCCAATTGGACCATATTTGAATACTATGACAACATTTCTCTGAACATTTTTTATTGAAGTCTGTAGCACATCTGCATTTTTCTGATGTTCATGTGTGTTCTGTGTTGCATTCAATCATATAGATCAGGGGTGTCAAACTGGCGGCCGATACCCACTCTGGCTCCGCAAAGGCAAAAAACATTGTGATACATTATGATACATCACGTGACATGATCGAGTTCAACACCCGTGATATAGATGAATGGAAAAAAGGACAAATATTACATTTGTCTAGTTGTTTAGTTTACGCTAAACTTGCATCCTCCACATATGCTGAGTTTGTAATTTTTAGAATGCCAACCTAGCAAAAAATGTAATCATGTCAATAAAATTTCTTGGTTGTAACTCTGATGTGCATAGAAAATTAATCACATTAAAATATAAAATGCAAATATGAATATAATTCATACAGCAACATTATACTGATAAACTGATATTATACTGGCACTTTCTTCAGAAGCAGCTAGCCGTGTTGGTATGACATGACATGCACATTGCAGATGTTTAACTTCTATGATTTCAATATGACATAGGCACACAATTTTCTCTTTGGTCTACCCTATTACTGGAATAACCCATTAACCATAACTTAAACAACCAATTTGGGTTTGTACAAAAGTCCTAATAAAGATCAACTACAATCTTAATATACTGAGTGAAGCCATGAGTTCTTATCTGTCCCAATTCAAAATAGCATATGAACACAGGTTATAAAAGATTCACATATCAGTGCAACTGAAAAGAAATGCCTTAAATAATTGAGAAATAAATTTACAGTAATAATGCCAGTTTCACATATAATTAACTTTTAATAAACATGTGACTGATGAATGTTGAGCTTAATAGAAAATTTAATTTAATTTAATTAATTTAATTTAATTTATCACATTTCTATGCCACCCAACTCCCAAGGGACTCTGGGCGGCTTACAGCAAAAATAATGCGAAAAATTTACTTTTTATATCTGACTTTTAATATATTATTAGAATAATTTATGTCAATAGCATTTAAATTAGATGTAATTTTACTGTGGGATAAAGTAAAGGAGTCCCTGAAGATTTTACTTTGCTAGTCATTACCAACTATAGGAGGCGGTGCTTATCTGCATTTCAAGGCCATTGAGCCAGTGCTGTCAGAAGACGTTTGTGGCCAGTATGATGTCATGGAGTGCTGTTATTTTCCCACCAAAGTGTTACCTATTTATCTACTCACATTTGCCTGCTTTCAAACTGCTAGGTTGGCAGGAGCTGGGGCAAGGACAGGAGCTCACCTCATTGCATGGCACTTGGGTCTCAAACCTGGGCTGCCAGCTTTCCAGCCAACAAGCCCAGTATCTTAATTACTGAGCCACCCTGCTTCCCTACTGTGGGATAAACAGTTCTAAAATTATCTTTTATTCCATGACATTGATTATTTTAAATTATTATCATGCTTGATTATTTGTTTAGAGTTTTAGGAGCAGAACTGAAATGATTACAAATTAAATCCCACATTGCCAACAGACATATGGGCTTATCTTGTCCAAAAATACAAAATCTATGACTCATTTTCTCTTTGCATTTCCACTCTAAAGAATGGGTGTCAGCTTCCTATGTAATTTGATTTGTTTTTCCATGCAGTTTTGTTTGTCCATGCAGTTTTCTGCATGCCAAGTGTGGTCAATATTTGGTTTCCATAAAAGGTATGTGTTTGCTTTGAGGCTATCTTTTTTCCCTCTCTTGCCAAATCCACAACTGATGCACGATATAACTTTGGCTTTTGTTCTTAATTTAAACTTGGCAGAGTGCTTCCCTTTGGTGTAAAGCATAAAACAGCTTGCTCATGACACTGAAGCTAAGCGGCAATTCTGCTGCTTGTGAAGTGTATGGTTTACATTTTATGGAAAGGACTTCTGTGCTTTAGTCAGATTGCAGAGCAGTGGCGAAATGTGCTTGGCTCTACCTGTATCTCTCTGTGAAAATCCATTGCTTCACAGACTAATGTGCAATTTATGGAGAAGGCTATAAAGAGATTCTCAAAAGATTGTTCCAGTTTATTTTTGAGGCTAAAGTTTCTCAAAACATAACTTTTTGATTACACCAAATCTTGAGCCAATAGTCATCCAGAGCAGAAGCAAAACCTGCAGTACCAGAAAGGGAGGGAGGAAGGAAGGAAGGAAAGAAGAAAGAAAGAAAGAAAGAAAGAAAGAAAGAAAGAAAGAAAGAAAGAAAGAAAGAAAAAGAAAGAGAAAGATGAGATGCAATTTCCTTTGCTAGTGGTGTCTCCCAACTTACACCAAAGAATCTTAGGAGATGTTTTGAAATTTATTTTAATTAGAAGCAAATCTTAAAAAGGCAGAGAATCTCTACAGATCTAGAAAGCTTTCCTCTTTTATTTGTAATGCTTACATGTCAGGTGGATGTATTTATACATTTTAAAATCTTCAATATCCAAAGCTTTCTGGTACAAGTGTAGCACACATTATAACAAAACCAAAAGTAAAGTAACAGTCAAAGAGTCACTTTGATGCTCCGGTTAAGTCTTCAAGTTAGAAGCTCAGAGATCTGGAGTTCTACTTCTACCTTAGTTACAAACCCAATGACCCTGGGCCAGTCACATTCTCTCAGCCTTAGGAGGCAATGGCAAACCACATTTGAAAAATCTTGTCAAGAAAGCTGCAAGGATTTATCCAAGCAGTCTCTGAGAATTAGAAACAATTCAATAGGAAAATAAAACCCTCTAGCAGTTAAAGTAAAGAAACTCAAAGCATTAACAGTAAGTCATAGTTTGGAAAATAAAAGGTCTTCCTTCCTTCCTTCCTTCCTTCCTTCCTTCCTTCCTTCCTTCCTTCCTTCCTTCCTTCCTTCCTTCCTTCTACAGGATATGACAAAAGTGCGGAAGTAGTATTGGAGAGGCATCTACTGTTTTGTAATACTTGCCTTAGTTTATCTGACCGAAAGAACTAGATTATAACTTTGAATGGTAGTTTTACATGTTGCAGTGTAAAAGAGCTTGCTCAGGGTTTGTCTACTGTTTTTATGCTTCTACTTGTACAAATAAAAATAAACAGAACCAAACCAGTTCTCTTTAGCTCTTTCTAGTGCAAATTTAATGCTTTTAGTGGTGCCTACCAGGGGTGAAATGCTCTGAAGCCTGCTACCGGTATGCTTTGCTACTGGTTTGCTTTGCACGTGCATGCACGGCACCCGCCAAACGCATGCTTTGTGTGTGCATGCACATCACAGGCGCTACCGCACAGTGCTGAAAAAGGATTAAGAAGCCTTTTCTGAGTCTGCAAAGGTAAGTAAAACAGCGACGGGGGAAACAGCTGTGCCGCACGATTTAGATTTGCTAGAAAGCAGGATTTCCTGCTTTTTAACGAATATAAATCACGCAGCACAGCTGATCATCAGAAATAACAGTTTGCCCGAACTGATAGCATTTTTTTTACTACTGGTTCACCCGAAATGGTAGCATTTATTACTACCGGTTTGGGCGAACCGGTCCGTACTGGTAGCATTTCACCCCTGGTGCCTACCTACATGAGAAAGAACACTTTAAGGATCCTTCCCATGTCATGTTCTATTTTGTTTTTCCCTGTCTCAAGAGGGTTTTCATTCTCCCAATATTCTCATCATTTCTCTGTGGTATGCACATCTACTCTTCTTGAGTGCAGATTTAGTTTCACGTTGGCTGCTGGTCATAAAATAAATGCAAACCTACTGCATACAGTGAATTGACATAGAAGATATGTTTTACAGATTATTTAAATGAATAAAATCTTAGTAAATCAAAATTAAGTGTCATTAGTGTGATTATAGAAGCATTTTACAGCATGGAATCTAATACCAGTGGTGCAATAGCTCTTCTAGATACAGTTCTCCTTCTGATCTAAGGCAGATATTGCTGACTTATTTATATTTCTTGATAGTCAAAGGCCTATCATCTACTTGCTAATGAAGAATCAATTTTGGGATGGTCTGGCCAGTTGTTTTGACCACACATCAACTGAAGTCTATTAGATATACAAATGGGGAATTTAAAAAAAACAATATATGTATGATCTTCAGTTTATTTCCTGCCACAAAACTGCTGGACATCATGCTATGCAACAAGACCAAGTTTTCCTTTCAAAACAATAGTTATTATTATGTTAAATTTATAAGATGAAACTTCAGCTAATGAACACAGCATTGTCTTCTTAATTGTGAGAGTATTTTAACATTGGCAAATAATGATGCAATTTAATTTTAATGAATTTTTTTCAATATGCTGTTTCTTAGTTAAATATTATTATTCTATTATTGAGATTTAGAATTTATAGAAAAACATGGTTCTCCCCACAACTAGCACAAGCACTTCAGCATAAAATTTGCTTGTACTAGAGCCCAAGGGATTTCCTGGATAGTATCTATGACACTGTTACAGACATTGCTATAACCACAGTTTTATAACCCCTTTAGTATTTGTAACTTAAAACTACCACTGTATAATTATACAAAAGTGCTCAGATACTGTATATCTTGAAAAGTCAGATGTGATAGTATTAATAGCTAAATGTACTATTGTTGAGCTGAATTGAGGGGAAAGAAAACTTAGCATTCCATATGATTCAGATATGCAGAACTTAACTGAACTGCCAGGTGCCTTTTTTAGTCCCATCACTGGGGAAACATAAATCAGCAAGCTGGTTTTGAGATCCAGAACAGGCTGTGTTCCCCAGAGAAGTCCATGAAGAGCAGTGAGGCTACTGTCCATTGTCCTCTAACACGGGCTGCAAAAAATGACCTCTTCCTTTTGCCTACTGCTTTTACAGTATAATCATAGAATGGTAGCATGGAAAAGGCCCATTTAAGCCCCCATGTCCAACTCCACTCTTCAGTGTGGGAAGTTATCTAGTTTCCATTTAAATATATCCGGAGAAGAGATTCCTGCACTGTTCTAGATTAGTTGCATGGCTTTGATTGTCTGGTGGGGTTTGTTTTCACCCTTCACACAGTTTTTCCTGCAACTTAAATCCATTATTTGATTAAGGGGTTACCAATAAAAATGAGATAAATATATTCTGACTTCTGGTAATTACTTCATTGTTTGCTTGTAGCTCAAACTTTGGGGTAATGGTGCATACAATAGGTCTTGATCTTCTGCATGACATCATTTCAGTTTTTTGAAAAATGCTGTCATATCTCCCTTCAGTAGTCTTTCCTCAAAGCTCAATGTATTTAGCTATTTAAATTTCTTCATATAATAACTTTCATGCCCCTTAACCAATGTTTATCTCATTATTTGAATCTGTTATAATTTCTTTGAAACTTTCTTAAAGTATAGTATCCAGAACTCAACATAGTTCTTGAAATATGATCTGACCAACGCAGAATAAAGTAGATCAATTCCGTTGGTTTGTCTTTTTTGCAACCACATCACACATTGCTGACACATTCAATTTCTAACTAGGACTCAAAAATTGTATTAAGGCAGGTATCATTACCAAGCCAGCTATCATTTATCCCATAGCTTTGCTTTACATTTTCATTAAGTGAAGAATTTTGTATATGTCTTATAAACTTCTTTCTGTAACTTTCACCTCATTTCTCTAATTTACCAACTTCATTCTGACTTTTATGCTTAGTTGAAGTTAGATATATTTATGTTACCAAATTAAAAGTGAAATAGCATTTGTCTGGAAATGATACCCTGTTTTCCCCATAATAAGACATCCCCTGACAATAAGCCCAATTGGGGTTTTGAGTGCGTGACAATAAGGCAAAGCGCTTATTTCAGGGTTCAAAAAAATATAAGACAGGGTCTTATTTTCAGGGAAACATGGTAAATCCATGATGAATTCTAGTAATTACTGTATTGTTCGGAGTTTATGGTCTGCTCTAGATGTCTTTCCCCTTTGACAATAAATTAAAATTGACAAGGCAGTAGTGCACTATATCTTCTCATTCCCTCTTTTAAAGAGAGGAATAATATATGCTCTTCTTTAGTTACAGTATATGGCACTTTGCTATTTATCCAGGATGCTTAAAGATAATCCATAATTCAGTTAGACTATTAGCTACTTCCGTCAGTATAATAGGAGACAATATATCTCTTAAGTATATGTAAGAGCTATATGTGCTTTCCCCATTTTTTACTTCTCATATAATTAACAGTAATAGCCTAGGTACATGCCAAATATGCTGAAAAATGTTACTAATCTTGATAAAACTTCATTTTCTTGAATTTAGATTATTTTAAATCTAATTTAATTTAGTTTTTTAGTTTAAAAGTATCCTACCTTTTTTCCCCCAGCTTCTCTTTAATAACAATGTCAGGACCCTTGCCTTACAAAAACCAGTTTTTCCTCTTTTCTTAAATGAAACAGATTCCTGGTATCTACAGCAGAACTTCCAAATAGAGGTGATTCCCTACTTGGAGGAGATTTGGGTACTATAACCAAAACTGAAGTTTCATTCAGTGAATGAAAAAGAGAGAAGCACTTGTATGAAAGAAACTTCTATTTTATTGACATCGATTTCAGATCATTCCAACAGATATTGAATTGCAATTTTAAAGCTATTAACATATTTCTAGCACGTTCACATGCAACTGATCAATAAAAAGTTAATTTGGCTAATGTTTACTAAGAGCTATAACAGCTTTGGTCATTCAACTTATATAAATCACTGAGCAAATGCTTGAATGCAGCAGTTAATGTCTGAGAGCATTATCAGAATCCTGTTTTAGGTGTCTTTGTCAAGTAAGTAAAGCTTATCTCATATAACTATATTTTTACATTAATGAAAGCTTTTCTTAATATTATTGCATATCAATTTACTGTGAAGGCTGGGAAGGAAAAACATTGCTTCTCCAGCGCGCTGCCTGGAGAATCCAAAATAATGGGTTGGTTCCTCAGTTTCATTGCTGGACTGGGTGACTGTTTCTTTAAGAAACATCCTTGGCCACTCCTCCTGTGTTAGGCTAGTCCCCAGTTCATTCACTCAGTCAAGCAAGAGACTGGGTTTCTCCTTGGCTCCAGCAATTTGATTGAAGAACTTCCATATTTTGGATTTCCATCCTTTCTTTCTGAGCGGTGTGGATTCAATTTGCTTATCATCCTTCGAACTGTCCTATTTCTGCTCTTCGGCGGCAGGTGAGTTTGCCCTGGGTTTCTACCAGGGGGGCTCCCCTCCGTTCGTTTTCTGTCAGGTTCCTCGGAGCTCTACCAGGTGGCAACTCCGAGTGATAAAAATATTGCCGCTGGCGGTGTGTTGGGATCCGGTCTGCCAGAATTCCACCTCGCCTTTTTCCACACCGCTCCAACTCTGAAGTTGCAGCCAGGGGTCCCTACAATCATCAGCAAACCCCTTTTAAAAGGATCCGCTTCTCTTTAACAAGCCTGCAGCGCTGGGAGGCTTATCCTGAGCGAATTTTCCATTCGGTATTATCGGCTCTTTTTCCCTCCCGTTAATGGCGTGGGGCAGCCGAGTTTGTGCCGCCCGCCATTTTGGGATGATTGACAGCCTCCCTCAGCGGTCCTTTTATCGGCAATTCGGCGGTAATGGCGCTTGGCGGCTGAACTCGGGCCGCCCGCCATTTTGACTTGATTAGTGACTTCCCGTCGACTTTCTAACACGTACTTTGGCGGCAACAGCGATCGACGGCTGCTTCAGCCGCGCGCTCGCAAATAAGCTTCCCCAAGTGAATTTTGTTTTTTAACAATTGTCTGGGTTTAAATCTCTCGCTAAAGGCGCTCAATAGCCCCCTCTGGCTTCGCGCCCTTTTCTCAAACGGTTCTCTGAGACGCTTGATTGACAGCTACATGGACCTGTGCTGGCCCAGGAGGGCGTTTTTTCTCTCAACGGGCTTTTACTGTCCTGAAAGTGTGCTTTATTTTCCTGTCCTGCTGCAAACCGGTTCTGGGTGTTTTGACACCTTATGCCTTTTTGCTTATGGTTTATTTTACTGAACGTTCTCCTTGGCAGTGGTGCTCCTGTAAAAAAAAAAAAAAAAAAAACCGGAATAAATAAATAAATCAATAAATCAATAAATTGATATGTACATAACGTTATTAATAAAATATTAATTAATACAAATATTAAGCAATCTCTGAACTGTTTTGTTTCAGTGACTTACCTTATCCATTCTTCAGTCATGGCTGACACTGATATGTCATCGGAAGTGGACCAGGCCTACAGTCCACCGGAGGCCAGAAAGCGGTCTAAGACGACTTCCAGGGCTCCAAAGAGTCGTGCTGTCAGGGCTAGATCTGCTAGTCCTCATCCTTCCACGCGTTTGACGGCTACGGATAGAGCGGAAGAACAGAGGCGTAAGGCCTTTGAGAGGCAATACCTCCTTGCCCAGCAAAGGGCTCAATCCTCCCATCTGCAGCTGTCTCCAGATAGGCAATCCCAACCGCCTCTGGATCATTCTATGGCAGCTCAAGGCCCCTCTGATGTACAACTCCTGAGGGAAGCGGCATTTCCTTCAGTGATTCCAGAAGCCGATGTGCCAGTTAGCCAGCCTTCTGTTCGGGCTGCTCCAGAGGCTACCTTTACGCCGACTGCAGCCGGCCTTCGCCCATCTGAAGGCCTCCAGCCCGCTATGTCTCGAGACATCCAGGATCTAGTGTCTCAAACTGTATCTCGCATCCTGGCGTCTGCTCCTCAACACCTGTCTCAAACTCAGGTCATGTCTCAGCCCACATTGGCTCCTGTATGTAATGAACAACGACGTGTCTACTCACAGCGTCCAGAATCCTTCCTTGCGGAGGATTCCTTATGGGAGGAAGAGGAGCTCGAGGAGGGAGAATTGTCTGAGGATGAGGATCTAGCTCCGGAGAGACCTGCATTCATGGGACTCTTCAGACCTTCCATGTTCAAATCCTTGCTCCACAAGGCCAAGGTTACCACGAACATGGGCATTACTCCCTCTCAACCTTTTCAGACCACCGGTCTTAATCCTCATGATGATTTGTTTCACCTGCAGAAGCCGGATCAGGACTTTATCCCATGTCCGGAGTTGTTCACAGACGTGGTTCAACGGTCGTGGTCTCAACCGGCCTACATCTCGGCTCCCACCGGTCTTGACAAACGCTTGTATTGTTCTGATCCTACCTTCCAGGACTTGATACAATTGCCTACTGTAGACCCCTCTGTAGCCCACCTTACGTCTTCCTCGATGATCTCGAACGACGCCCTGGATGGACTCAGGGCCGAGGACAGAAAGTCTGAGCTGTCTCTCCACAAGACACACCAAGCAGCTGCCTGGGCCATCAGGTCAGCTACAGCTACTTCTTTCTTTGCCCGTGCATCACTGATCTGGATGCGCCAATTACAGGAGAGGCTCCCACCGGAGGACAGCAGGCTTCACCACGATATAAACAAACTCGTGGCAGCCACAGAATACTGTGCAGACGCATCCTTAAATGCGGCAAAATTCTCTTCCCGGGCCCTCGCCTCCATTGTCACCACCCACCGCCTTCTTTGGCTCCACCACTGGAGGGCCGATCTCAAATCGAAGTGGAGGCTGGCTTCGGCCCCTTACAAGGGTTCTCTTCTCTTCGGAGAAGCCTTAGACCCGATACTTGTCGAGGATAAGGATAAGCGTAAAATCATGCCATCCTCCTATAGACGCCATGACAGGCGGTTTACCCCTTATGGTCAACGTCAGCCATTTCGGACTGACCCTGGGCCCAGGGGGTCCTATTTTTCCAGACAATATCCCCATGGCGGAGATCGAGCCTTTGATCGACCCTCCTACCGTGATCGAGGCAGAGGCCAGCCTTCCGCCAGACGCCAGTATCGTGGGTCCTCCAACCGATCCTTCCGAAGGGGCAAGTGACTATGCTGCAGATCTCCCTATCGGTGGCCGTCTTCTCCATTTTCTGCCCCAATGGGTCTGCTCTACAACAGATGCTTGGGTTCTTCAGACCGTGCGCTTCGGTCTTACTATAGACTTCCTCTCCAGCCCTCCGGACCGCTTCCTTCGATGCCCTCTTCTGAGCAATCTGGAAAGGAGGGCGTTAATGGATGCAGAGATCCAACACCTACTCGACATCTCTGCTATCGAACCAGTGCCGGTAGACCAATGGGGCTCCGGGTTCTACTCGCACCTGTTTCTCATCCCCAAGTCTTCCGGGGACTGGAGAGGGATCTTGGACCTGAAGGCATTGAACAAGTTTGTCAAATACCATCATTTCAAGATGCAGTCGCTCAGATCGATCCTACAGGGCATCCGATGAGGCGACTTTATGACATCAATCGATCTCAAAGAGGCTTACTTACATGTCCCGATCCGTCCTTGTCATCGACGGTTTCTTCGTTTTGTCTATACAAACAGGCACTTCCAGTATCGGGCCATGCCGTTTGGCCTCTCGTCCGCCCCTCGGACCTTCACGAAACTGCTGGCGTCATTAGCAGCATCTCTGCGACAAGTCCCCATCAGGATCATGTGCTATCTGGACGACATCATCATACTTTCTGCCTCCAGTCATCAGGCTGTCGTCGATCTGAAGGTCGTTTCTCGTGCCCTACGACAGCATAGGTTCTCCCTGAACCTCAGCAAAAGTCAACTCTTGCCTACCACTCGTATCCTCCACCTGGGTGCTCTCATAGACTCTGTCAACTGCCGGGTTTTTCTATCACCCGACAGGACTCACAGCATCCGGTCATTAGTGACCAGGGTTCTTTCCCTCAGGTCAGTTCCCCTGATCACTTTGTCCCAACTACTCGGCAAGCTAATTTCATGCATCTCCATTGTCCCGTGGGCTTGTCTTCACACTCGGACTCTCCAATGGTTCCTCCTGCCCTATCAGAGATCCCACCGGGCCTGTTCAGACACAACCGTTGTCCTACCAGCTACAGTACGGCTGTCTCTGAGGTGGTGGCTCTCCCCGGCCGTACGGAAGGGCTCCTTCTTTCTGGAACCCAATCGCTTAACCCTGACGACGGATGCGAGTCAATTCGGCTGGGGTGCCCATCTGCGATCGTCAGTTGTCCAGGGCCGCTGGTCTTCTCGGGACTTACGGCACGACATAAATTGGCTGGAACTACGGGCGGTACACCTTTCTCTCCGCCACTTCAGGACATCTGTGAGGGGGCATCACGTTCTCGTCCTAACGGACAATACGACAACGAAAGCCCACATCAACAGAGAGGGGGGAACTCGTTCCAGGCAGCTGATGGAGGAGGCAACGAGAATGCTCCTTTGGGCGGAGAAGACAGTGCTCTCCCTGACAGCCGAGCACATATCCGGCATCGAAAACATCACGGCAGATTGGCTCAGCCGGACTCAAATAGATCAGGCGGAGTGGCGTCTAGCTCCTGTCTTGTTCGGGGAGATATCGAGGTGTTTCGGCCTTCCAGCGGTCGACTTGTTCGCAACCCGGCTGAACACCCATCTTCCCCAATTCTTCTCCCGGTTCCCCTGCCCCGGAGCGGAAGGATGCGACGCTCTTCGGAGCAGGTGGCCACAAGGCCTTCTCTACGCTTTTCCGCCTCTGCCGCTCATCCCTCGGGTGATTCGCAAGCTGTTAGAGGAGAAAGCGAATCTCATCCTGGTCGCCCCCAATTGGCCACGTCGCTCTTGGTACGCGGACATTCGGAATCTCTCGGTGGAAAGTCCATGGCACATTCCCAGCGACCAGATATCTCTCAGCCAGGGGGTCGTACTGCACCCAGATCCTCAATGGTTGCAGTTGGCATTTGAGAGGATCAGATTGAGGAAGAATAACATCCCTGCCAGTGTGATCCACACTATGCAATCTGCCAGGCGTGCATCTACTAACCGTATATATGACCACCTGGCGCGCCTTTTGCACTTGGTGCTCCAAGTCTCATCAGGATCCTACAACTGCATCTCCTTCTGACGTGCTTGTCTTCCTACAGGAGGGTTTGGACCGCGGCCTTGCCCCTAACACTCTCAGGCGACAGGTGGCCGCCCTTAGCACAGTTCTGTCTTCTGAGAACGATCGACCTTTGACACAGAATTCTAGCATACGGACATTTTTACGGGTAACATCCAATCTACGTCCTCCTACAGTTCATAGATACCCAACCTGGGATTTGCCACTGGTTCTGTCAGCCCTCATGTCACCTCCATTTGAGCCTTTGGCTTCTATTTCTCTACGATATCTAACTCTCAAGGTTGCTTTTTTAGTGGCGATTACTTCGGCGAGACGTGTGTCCGAGCTGGCAGCACTTTCGGTACGCCCTGACCTTTGCGTGTTCCATCCCAACAAGGTGGTTCTTCATACAGATCCTTCTTTTCTGCCAAAGGTAAATTCTCTATACCACCGTGCCCAAGAATTAATTCTACCTGACTTTTGTCCGGCCCCCAGCCATCATCTCGAACAGCAATGGCATACCTTGGACGTTAAACGAGCTCTTCGCCGATACATCAAGCGGACTGCGTCTTTCCGTAAATCAGAGGCATTGTTTCTATCATTTCATCCTTCCACCTTAGGCATGAAAGTTTCCTCATCCACGATAGGCCGTTGGATTAGGGCCTGCATCATCACGGCGTATCGCTCCAGCCGGACTCCTCTGCCAGGGAGGATACTTCCACACTCCACCCGTAGCGCAGCCACCTCAGCGGCTTGGGCTACCCAGGCCTCTATCCTTGATGTCTGTAGGGCTGCTACATGGACTACCTTGACTCCTTTTGTTAGACATTACAAAATTGACTCTTTTGCCTCGGCGGAGGCTTCCTTTGGACGTCGAGTATTGCAGTCTGTCCTGGCTGTTCCTGCCCGGGGTGACGCAGCCTCCCACCCTTCTTCGAACTACCTTGGGTATATCCCATTATTTTGGATTCTCCAGGCAGCGCACTGGAGAACGAACGTTGTCTTACCTGAACGTTCCTTCTCTGCGCGCTGATGGAGAATCCAACCCATCCCTTGGCTGCTTCCGGCCAGGACTGCCTTGTTTCTGTCTCCTTCTGTTATTTCAGGACTATACCATCCTCTATTGACTTCGCGAATGAACTGGGGACTAGCCTAACACAGGAGGAGTGGCCAAGGATGTTTCTTAAAGAAACAGTCACCCAGTCCAGCAATGAAACTGAGGAACCAACCCATTATTTTGGATTCTCCATCAGCGCGCAGAGAAGGAACGTTCAGGTAAGACAACGTTCGTTTTCATCTGGGCTCAAAAGAGAGTTCTACTTAAGAAAGTTGCAGAAGTTCTTCCAGTTGGGGGAAAAAAATCTCCAACTGTTCATTGTAAAGATATAATTCTTACCGAATTATTCTAGTTAGTAATGTAACTTTTTTGTATGAGAGATTTTATTTTATATTCCATGTTTATTTTTTAAAGATTACCATCAATGAGTAGTATGCAAATATTGTTAGTAAATATTATTGCTTTTTGTTATAGATTAGGGGTGGGATTCTGCCAATTTGCACCAGTTCGGGCATATTGATAGCTCCAACAATCAGCTAAAAGCGAACTGGTTCGCTCCGACGATCAGGTGGCCCTGCCCACCCGCCCCTGCATTATACTGACCTATATTTTCTGTGTTTGAAGTCCAGCTGATCGGCGCAGCAGAGCAGATTGCCACGCCTCAGCTGTTTTACTCACCAGGGCTGAGTTAGAAGGCATATTTTAGAGCTTTTTTCAATTGTACAGTGCACATGGCCAGTGAACTGGTTGTTACACCATTTGAATCCTACCACTGTTATAGATGATTGAAACACATGCATGGTACAATTTGGCTACATCTTAGCGGAATCTTATTCCTGTTATGTATGAATGGGCAAGAGTGTGTAATGTAATATAGTCTACATGTAATATAGAATGTTTAGTGTAAAATAAAAACAGTGGATCCTTTTGCCAGTCCCCCCCCCCAAACTTGTTGCTTATCTTCTAGAATTGGGCTAACAACATTTACAGTAGTTATCACATTAATTAAAATATATGAAGTATTTATGAATACTTGTTATCCTTTTTATTGCATTTTATTGCTGAAAGTGAAATATTTATTGGACATCTTAATGCAACAATTAAATTATTGAAAGGCTTGTAGCGTTACTGTAGTTTTTATTTATTTTTATTAATTTAAATACAAGAACATATATATATCACGATTTCAACAACAATTTTGTATATATATTAGGATAAACAGATTATGTTTACAAAAAAGGATAAATCCCAAATTGAGCCAAAGATAATTTTTCCCAACACCTCCCATCTTTGTATACCATTCCATAAAAACAATTTTACATATTTTTCATACCAGAGAACTAAAGATGGAGACTCTAAGTTTTTCCAAATATTGTGCTATAGTCAACTTTTGTGATATATTTTTTTATTATCTTTAATCACTTCTGTCCAGAATCTTTGTAAAATCTCACAGGACCACCATATATGCATATAAGTACCTTTTGCTTCACCAACTCTTCAATATTTATGTGAGTAATTACTGTATGGGGATATGATACTATCTATTAATCACTTAAGTAATTTTCTCTGTTCTTTGTTGATATACATCATAATGTGTCTTCTAAACTATAGCCCACTGTGTGTCTGTTAAATCTGATTCCCATGTTTCTTTGAGAGAAGTTGATCCAAGCCTAGCAATTACTAAGAGACTATTATATATTTTAAACATTAGACCTTTGGAGAACTTTGAAAGTTGTAACAACAGGTTTTCAAAGATTGTTAACAATTGCAATGCTAACTTCTTAGATTTTTTTTGACAAAGGACTCATTTCATTAATTAGTAGGTAATTAAGATTCATACCTGCCAATTTTGCCTTTAAAATACATTATGGAATTATTTGATCATTTATAAAATAATCTTTTCATCTGACAAGTTTTGCTGCCTATGCACGTTGTTATCATTATTCTCATTGCCCATAGAATCACATTGTCTCCAGATACTTTACAGTAATACACAAACTAGAAATCCGTTTCATAGTGTATTTATACATCAAGCATTTTTTCCTTAATACCAATATTCCCAGGTCTGGTCTTCAAAAATTCATATGATCACACTAGAAGGCAGCAAAGAGATAGAGAAAGCAGTAATTTCTGTAACAAGATCTAGTAATCTATGTTATTCAACAAAGGGTTATATTTAATATAACTTCCTAACATCTATAATTTCAAATGTATTAAGCTTTGAATCACTTATTACCCAATTAAAGATAATTTAAGCCAAAGTACTCAAATTCTTAGAATATTGAGGTTGTATTTTCCAGTCTGTAAAGCGGGTAATTGCTGTTAATGCTAGAACTGGAGTAGTGTACCAATAATTTCTCAAAGTTTAGAGCCTTAGCAGCTAAAAGAAGGGTTAGGATTTAGTAATAGGCCCTCACAGCTGGAATCTCAACCATCTTGAGCTCAAGAAAGGCCATCCCTCTGTATGGTTCCATGGCTATAGTGTACTATTCTCAGGATAATGCATTTGAATTCCACTCTTCTAATATTTAGGAAAATAGCAAACATATCGGAAGATAGGAAGCATTGGGCAAATGCTTCCATGCATTCTTATATTTGCAACTTAATTTAGCTGTAATTATGTACAGGCAACCTGTTCTACAGGCGATAGTTTTTTATCGGTTTAGGTAACATTTCCCTATAATGTTTATTGGGTTGGAAAGCTATTCTGATGCCATAAGAATTTTATAAAACCTTTGAAGCTGTGAAAATCTATAAATCCAAGGCTGTGTTTGAGAGGTGTTGGTAATTTTCATTCCTCTTGATGTCTTACCACACTGAAGAAGTTATACTCACCTTTTATCTTTGATTCTGTAATTTGGTTTCACTACACCAATATATTTTTAAATAAGTTACATGTAACCAATAATGTAACCAATACATTAAAATTTAAGACTTTTCTGCCAATGAAGTCAATAGAATAAAATTTGTTATGCATTCAAAGAAAGAAATAACTATATTAGCATTAATAGGCAATGAAAAAAGAGTGATAAATCTCACAATTTTTTTACCATTAATTATTTTATAACTATTATCAAAATAAATTAAGTGACAAAAATATATAAGCTTATATTTAAACCCTTTCTTTTCAACTGCTTCTCATCTACAGTAAAGCAGTAAATGCAGTAAAGCTGCATAACTAAAATTATAGACAATTTTACTTCAGAAAATTTATTTTGAAAATACATTGAAATTACAACAGCACACAAATATGTTTAAAGAGTGGCATGGAAATAGTTTTTAAAGGCATTTTGCTCTGAATGAGATGTTGAATTATAGTTTTGTATTCTGTGCAATTTATTTTATACGAACCTGCAATGTTTGGATGGAACATTAATGGTAACCAAGAAGAAACTTTTGACAAAGCAGAATTGCAACAAGGAATGTGAAAGCTGAGTCTTAGTAAAGCTTGGACACAGCCCTTCCAGTAGATTTATATTTTCCTAGGAAACATCTACCTCAAAAAATAGATATTAGGTTTTCATTTTAATTTATGGTTGCTTTGGACTACCATTATTATGAGCTTACCGTTTGATGGATATACGTAATTTGAGAAAGGTTAAAGTTAAATTCCCTGACTCAGTTCAAACAATCAGTAAGAAAGTGAAGATTTTTACTGGCTTTTAGGATTATAGTTGACGTATAAAATACTGTTTTGTAGCATCCAGTTTAAGCAGTATTAGATGATAGCAGTCATTATTTGATCCTGTATACTGACTATAGTGCTGGTCTTTTCTGCCAGCTGTTTCTGTTGATAGTTTATATCCTCCAATTCATGCCTAAAAACCTTATCACAAATAAACTGAACTGGTATTTTACTGCCTCCAAGAAATGGGAGGGTGCATTCGTGAATGGCTTTTCTTCCTGAAAACTGTGCTTTCTTTTTTCAAAGACATATCAAATTAGAACTTTGAGAACAGCTGACCTTCTCTCCCTTTGTGTTGAAAAATTTTGGCTGGAGAGATTTGATTCAGTAATGCAACAGTATGTATTACTAAAAAAAACCTGAAATGTGGTTCTTAAAACATGGAATATGTTCATTGATCCTAAAGTTTCTTGATACTTCAGTTCTAAATATATATAGATTTTTCACAGGAATTTTAGAGATTACCTAAAGATAAGGCTTAATTTTTAAATCAATGCTTACTTGCTATACTGCAAAACCTAGTTTTTTTTTTCTTTTAATAAGGAAAGTTTGAACTCAGAGGTTAAATATCAGTTAAAGTATACTTTGGCTTTTTTAAAAAAAGCTACAAAGATACTCCCAAAGGTGCTTTTTCAAGAGGCAACTGGACTTTCTGGTTTTTCTTTGAAGACATTTCACTTCTCATCCAAGAAGCTTCTTCAGGTCTGGATGACCTGGATGACTGACAATCTCTATAGACATCTACAAAGATATGATACTCAATGTATTAATTTTCCTTCCAGACATACTTAATATTTTATAATAGTGGATGGCTTCCACATGGGCTAGGTGTATGGTTTATTATGGCAATTTCATGGAATGGCTGCTGGCTGGGGGATTCTGGGAGTTGAAGTCCACCCAAGGTTGAGAAACACTGATCTATATGGACACATAGAACCCAAGAAGTTGCTGTTGTTGTGAAATGTACATTCTGCTATTCTCCATAAGCACTCAAGGCATTTTGCAACAACTGAACAAAATACAACTAAATTAAAAATTATGATAAGAATCAATTAAAGATTAAGAGTATGTGTGGTATATATATATTGCTCATGAAACCCCCTGCTTCATCATATTTGCCATCTAATATCTTTTTGTTTTTTATTTATTTTATTGTGTTTGATTGTTATGAGCCACTCAAAGTTATTGATAATCAGGTGATACATAGATCTAAAATTTTGTTTTCTTCCTAGCATTTTCCCAGACATGCAAATTTTGCTTTTCAGGTCAACTAAGTGTGGATCCATTAGTTGTGACAAGAATTGGCAAACTGGCTTGACTCCTGAACCTGATATTGTTGGCTGAGAGAGAGGAGTCATAACAATAGCAATCACACGTAGACTTATATACCACTTCATAGTGCTTTACAGCCCTTTTTAAGCAGTTTATAGTTAGCATGTTTTCCCCAACAATCTGGGTCCTCATTTTACCAACCTCAAAAGGATGGAAGGCTGAGTCAACCTTGAACTAGTCAGGATTGAATTCCTGGTAGTTGGCAGAATTAGCCTGCAATATGTATTCTAACCACTGCGCCACCATAGCTCCTTGGTGTAACTTGTCCAAAGGCACCCAGCTGATTTTCATGGCTAAAGTGGAGCTAGAAAAATCTCTGTCTCTAATTCTATCTCTTCATTCTCTTAAATACTGAGAGAACAGGAGACAAACACCGTCTTTGAAAGAAATATACATCTTAAAAGCTTAGTTCCCAAATCCATTATTGAGATTATTATTGAGATTTGGTAATGGTCAGTGCTACTAAAGGTTTCCATGGAGTGAGATAGTAAAGAGCAGTAGGTGAGATCAGCATACTGATGGCATCTCACTAAAGATCTGAACAAAGTCTCCCAAACTAAACAAAAAGACTAGTTTGGTGCTCAACTATAATTTTCTAGCACAGTGACGGCTAACCTTTTTGCCATCATGTGCTATGAGCGGGGGTGGGGGATGTAGCGCGTGCATGTGCCCACATCCATAATTCTATGTGCCCAGCCCCCATGCATGCATGTGTGACCCCCCCGCTCGCCCTGCTCCTGACACATGATGGCCCAGTAGGCCCATTTTTCTTTCTCACCTGGCTCCAGGTTCTCTCTAGGAGTCTGGGGAGGGTGAAAACAGCCTTCCCCACACCCCCAGAGGTCCCCCAGAGGCTGAAAATGGCCCATTTAACAATTTATGGTGGCACCAGAAGGCCCATGTTTTCCTCTTCCCAGCCTCTAGGGCCTCTCTAGGAGTCTGGGGAGGGCAAAAACAGCCTCCCCCACCCCCGGAGGTCCTCCGAAGGCCGAAAATGGCCCATTTTTTCCTCGCTCCCAGATGAAGGAGGGAGCAGGTCACCCTAAACAGGGCTGCTGGGCGGTTCTCTGCAGACCCGATAAGAGTGGAAAAATAATTAGATTTTGCCGCTTTTATCGCCACTAGGTAGATCTTAATATGAGACCTCACCAGTGTTTGGTCAGATTCGGAGCGGCTGGTCCTCCAGTCGCTCTCCAGGCATCTTTTCTGCCGCTTCATCTCTCTCAGTTCCTCGGAAAACCAGGAAGCCAATTGAGGCAGCAAAGGCCTCAGATCCAGAGCTCCAGCGGCCGCCCTATCCCAGGTGGCCACCAGTTCTTCAGCCAGAGCCTCAGGGAATGGCCCAAGCTCTGTCAGGAACCTATCAGGGTCCATCAGGCACCTGGGACGGAACCATCTAGTCGGTTCCATCTCCTGCGGCGAGGGGTAGCGGTGCGGAAATCCATGCGAAGGAGAGAGTGATCAGACCATGACAAGGATTTGATGACTAAATCCCCTATTTCCAGATTGCTCTGCCACTGACCAGAGACAAAAATCAAATCCAGAGTATGTCCCCCCCATGTGAGTAGGGCCTTGAACTAACTGGGTCAGGTCCAAGGCCGTCATGGAAGCCATGAACTCCCCAGCCGCCATAGACGTTTCACCGACAGATGGCAGGTTGAAATCCCCCATAACCATAAGCCTGGGGGTATCCACCGCCACCCCAGCTATCACGTCAGGCAGCTCGGGCAGGGCCGCTGCCATGCAGCAGGGAGCCAAGTACATAATCAGCAGGCCCATCTGCACCCCACGACCCCACTTCACAAGGAGGGACTCACATCCGGCTATCTGAGGTACAGTGGCCTCCCTCGGACATAGACTATCTTTAATAATAACCGCCAACCCCCCGCCCCTACCCTGGGCCCTCAGCTGATGGAATGCCCGGAAACCTGGTGGGCACATTTCAACAAGGGGCACCCCGCTCTTCCAGACCCAGCCAGGTCTCCGTAATACCTGCCATGTCCGCTCCCCCCTCCTCAATAAGGTCGTAAATGAGGGGGGCCTTATTTATCACAGACCTGGCATTGCACAACATCAGCCGATGGCCAGGCCCTGAGGATCTGAGCTGAGTTTGCATGCCCACTGATATGGCTACGTGTGCCACCTTTGGCACATGTGTCATAGGTTCGCCATCATGGCTCTAGCACAACAATCTGAGTGCTTCTCAATTGGAATACTGCAAACATTGCTCTCCCATTCTCAACCCTGCTAAGTTTTTGCATTTTCTGATTTCAAATTCAGCATAAACACACATTGTCTCCTTTGCTTCCTCCATTCTATCTGTATGTGAGAAAATTTTCTCTATGCTTATTGATGTTTCACATTCACACATCTGTGATATTATTCTGAAATCTCATACTTTTAAAATACCAAAAATACAATTTTGAAACCTGTTCTGTACATAATTTTTTATGCTGAAAAAGGGAAACAGATGTATGAAGCAAATTCAAACTTTATAGAAAATCCTGCTAAATGATGGTTCTCCTGGGACAATTCCTTTACACATTAATCTACTGTATTTTAGCTTACCTCATCAACTCTGTAAGCAAAAGACATGTTGCCATTCACAGCTACCATTATTTTTAGAAGATACAGAAATAAAGGCATTACAATTTATTGATTAAAGGGCTATGCACAGAAGAATACTGGTACAAGGATCACTGAGCCAAAAGACATACCAACCCTGTAATAATTTATACTTTTGTAATTCCATGTTTTTTATATGGCTGAGACAAGTGCAGCTGTATCAATGCTGTAACAGGAAATAAACAGAAAATCACATATGAAGTATGAAAAAAGGCTTAATCTTAGAGACAGTCTGAATTTCTATCTTGGAAAGTTTTTTTATTAATATACACACCTAATGTTTCATAAGCTATGATTAAATTGTATTTATTTATTTATTGGACATAAATGCCACTCCAATCATTAACACTATACAATTTACAGATCTCTAGATAGTATAATAGGGTTAAAACTAAAATACAATAATACAAGTTGCTTAAATGACTACAAAAAATTATGTCATGTTTAAATATTCACCCTCTGGAGGGAACTGATACAACTGGTTGGAACGATGAGATATTGGTTGCTTTCTAAAAATTTAATGGAGAGGCCTCATATGATATCTGAGAGATGCTATTACAGAGTAGTGGGACAGTGATAAATACTCCAAGATCCCGTAGATGACATTTCCCAACATTCAGGACTTGGAGGGAACTCACTTTTACAGATCTACAAGGAGACAGAGAGAATGGAGTGATTCACTCATTCTCTGACTTCTTCCAGAAAAAAAGGCAAAACAATATCATTTGGTTTGGATTTAAAAACTGATAGGAACTCATGACTGAATGTGAATCAAATATATGACATAGCTGCAGCATCATTTCCAAAAGCCTAATAATGCATTTGCTTTGTGAAACGTATTTAAAAAATGATTGGTAATATTTAAGAATTCTGCAAGTATCCTCAGACTTGTTTGTTTTCATATATCCCAGCCTGCCAGAAGCTGGGCTGTAAACCTCAAGATTCTGTTGTATGAATGCAAACCTCAAGATTCTATTGTATGAAGACATTTAAACCTCAAGATTCTATTGTATGAAGACGTATCACTGGCCTACGAACATGACAGTGTCCCAAGTTGCTTCCCTAGATGTTACATAGTTGGAATGTGTAATAATAGCAATACGAGCAGCTTTATCCCACCTTGGTAGTTTAACAACTTTCAACAATTTCCCACGGATTCCATTGCAGGGATATAACAGTTTTGATTCATTTCATTCGGATAGTATTAAATACTTGTTTGATTAACTAGTCATTGGATTAATTTAAAAGTAATCAGAGGGTGGTCTTCTAAAATCCCAAGTTGTACTTAGTTCATGTATACTTATTTTGCTAATGCAAAACTTCTGTAGTTTGGTATTTCAGTGAACAATTATTAACCATTCTGTTTTTTTAAAGAACATTGTTTTATACACATATATTCATAATGTATCATTTGTCATTCAACAAAAATATGAAATAGCATAGTAAAGTTGAATCATTACTATCTATGATGAGTAATCAAGATAATATAAACAAATTTAAGTCCCAATGAAATTCAAATGGAAAGTTAGGTCTGATGAGCAGAGAGCTATTTTGATTAGAATGGGAATATATTACTTTTATTTTAGATCTTACTGTGCTAATGAGAAACAACTAATGTATGAAAGGGAATTCTGAACTACAGGCTATTTACAAATTGAGCTTTTTGTGCTTTTATGGCTATCATTTTCTTTTAGTGATATCTCTGTTTACTGTGATATCTCTAGTACTGGAAAGTATTTCACCTTAATTTGCAAGGATGCCTCTTCATTTAAAGTTAAAACAAATCAAAGTTGCATCTTTCTGTCATAGCAGAACTGCTGAAAAGAAGATATGTAATTTATCCATTTTATTTTTTAAAAAAATTCATGCTCTTAATACTTTGAAAACAATAAAACCTTCATATTGCCTACTGACTGCTAATGCTGAATAAATAAGACAAAGATAGAAAGAATGGAGGCCTTTATATATCTTTTGTGTTTTGACAATTAATCTTTGCCTGGGTGAGTTTTTGAGATGGGGAAAGCCAAATCATTATCCAGACTTTATCTTTCCTAATACTTATCCTATCATGGATGTGTTAAAAGTAAAACTCACCAACTCATTCTTAACATAGTCCATGTCAAGAATCTTTCTGATTTTATCGTTTTAACACTGAATCACATTTTTAAAGTAGTATGTGATAATTAATATAAATCAGTATTATCAGCTGCTTACATACATTATCTTTAAAAGCAAAAATATTCGTCTGAAATAATATTAAACAATGTTGCCTTCAGAGCTGCTGTCCAAATGTATCTAATACATTTTTAAATGCAAAGCATTTTTTCTAGCTGGACAGAAAAGAATTTGTAATCACATGCAAATTTTTTAAAACATTCTGTTCAGTATGATTTAAAAAAAACAGATGTTATTCCATCTTGAAAATCAATAAGAAAATTCTTATTAATCTTTAATTATATCAAAGTAGGAATAAAATATTCCTCTTCAGCCAGGAATAAGCTGGCTGAAAAGCTAGCTAAAAACTGTTTAAGATAGCATGCATCAGATGCTCACAGCTTATCCATAATTGTATATTAGATGAATGTGGTTTTTCAGCCCTAAAATGATAAAACATCTTATTTGAATGTAATTGTCAGATAACACAAGAAGGTACTTAACTGATCTAGCCATTTATGAACTATGTCAAGTTAATGTAGATTAAATGTTAACATTTATATGCTGAAGTTATAACTTTTGCTTATGAATCTGGAATTCCTTTGACAAACTTTGAAAGGACTCTGAGGAATGGTTAAAAGTTAAAATGAAATTTGTTAGATTACCATGTTATAAGAACTTACTGAGTTTTTGCTTCCTGAGCCAAGACCTCATAGCTGGGCAATCTTTGTAATTGTGGTCCTAAATTTCCTCGCTAACCAACTGGAGGTGGCAGCTGATATCATAGAAAGATAAAGAAGACAAAAGAAAAAAAGGGGGGTTAATTTTGTGCATCCTTGTTTTCACTTCAGGTAGTTAAGAAAGGGAAAGGACCACAAATACTACAGGTCAGGATCTCACAACCTTTTTCAGTTGAGTTTTACAAAGCAATAAAACTTCTCAAGGGCCTACTCAACAGCTAACCTACGCCTTTAACTTCTTGGAAAGAAAAATATACCAAATAAAACACCCCTTCTGCATTCTATAAGAACAGAAATTCATACAAAATGTTATTATTATTATTTGCTCTACATTCCATTATTATTCTTTGCTACGCTTTCCCCTTGGCACATATCTTCTGAACTTGTACTAAAGTCTGCTTGTAAAAGTTACTTAATGGCCTGCATATCAATTTTATACTTAAAATTGATAGAATTTATATAGGACTATTTAATGTTCCTTGATGTTGGCTCTTATGTGCCTCAGGAGCAATAACTGTGTTGCCAGATATTTCATTGGCTTTTCCCTTTAAATGCTGTAAAGACATTTGAAAACATTCACACTCACAAAACCAGATTAAAGTATAGTCTATGGAATAGCCTGATGAAACTGCTATTTTCTGTTTTTATTTTTAAGAAGTAAGCCTGACAAATAGCATTTCAATTTTTTATTCAGAAGCATGAATTATGTGCTTTGAAATGCAAAGCTTATTTCTTATTACTTTGCAGAGAAACACCCTTTAAGTTTAAAGGCAAAAACCAATGTTTCTCATAAGCAAAGAAAATCTTAGCTGTTCTTTATCCTTGAAATTCTAGTGCAGGACAAGATCTAACAGTTTATGGGCAGTATTGCAGCAGGTATTAACTAATGTACATGGGCTAATATCCTATAAGTAAATAACAGATGGGTTTCTAATTCTAATCTATGAACAAGGAAATATATAAATAAATTCCTATTGGAGCCACACCCAACCAGGCAGCACATAAATACAACACACAGAATAGTACAAAGCACACATTCTGGTAGACAGAAGTTTCCTAGGGATGGGGTCCAGCACGAATCCAAAAGCTTGAAAGACTAAACCTCTAATCCCAGTGAATGACCCAGATTGGATTCTGCAAGAAAACATGTATTCTGTATCATATGTACCCATATCAAATCTCTGTAGTCTTCACCGGATCTGGTAAACAATAAAATTTGTGATGGAGATGGTATGTAACACTATATAACCACAGTAATGGTATCCTATTATTATGGATATGTGCAAGAACAATTCTTCTAGTCCATCTCAATATCTTAACACTTTACACCTTTCCCGTTTCTCCATCCAGAAGGCTAGCATCCAAAAGAAATGACTTCAGTATTGTTGCAAAGGGTATTTGAGGAATGCTGTTTTTCAATAATATAGGACACATTATTTTTCATGGTAAATGATAAAATAAAAAGATCATGGCAGAAAGATTAGAGAAAGGGTGGTCAAGATTTATATATCCTCTGAGGAAGCTTCAATTGGTTATTATAAATTGGCCAAGGATATTGAAACTACATTCTCAGTACTGAGAAAGATGACTATTTGATGGATGGCAATTAACATGCATGTCTCCTGAGGGAAAAGAATAAATCAAAGGGAGGAAATTAAAACTGATTATGCATCAGTGAGCCAAAAAAAACTCTGTAAGGTCCATAGTCAACAAGCTCCAGGGCAGACATGTGGTTAGTTCAGTCTGCACTGTTTCTCAAGGGCTCCTTTGCGTACCAGGGTAATACAATTGGAAACAATTGGCTAAATAAAGCAATGGATAGGAAAAACATGTTGAGCTCCTTTTACATTCTCATGTTCCCTCTCTTAAATGGTTGAAAGCTTATCTTATACAAAAGATGAATGTTCTACTTTGAAGGTAATGTCATGCTGCTACTTTTTTAAAAAATGTCATCTGGACCATTTTGAATTTTGTCATTACAACATTTTATTATAAATTGTATTGACGACAGCTAACCTTTATTGTTGCAACTTTATTTGAAATCTTTGGGGGGAAAAGAAAATATAAATATTTCAGATATTGATTTATTTATATAAATGATTTATATGGGTGCCCATTTTAAGCAACTTTGGGCAGCTCTCAAGAACCATTAAACCAAGGGTGCCTTTTGATTGTGCAACCTATTATTTTATATGAGAAAGGAGTGTATAATTATTATTATTACATTTATTTTCTGCCTATCTCACCATGGGGCTACTCTAGGCAGAATTGCTTTTGATTGGAAATGGTAAACAGTTAACCTTGTTTTGAGCCACGTGGATTATTGAATTTAGAGAGATATTTCTTTTTAAAAAATATTGTCCTTAGGAAAATTGAAATATTATTTGTGTTTACGTGTCTGAAATATAAGTATGGGGGGAAGGATCTTGGTTCATGTGGACTTGAGATGACCCACAATGGTGCATTACAATTTTTTTTTAAAAAGTGAAACTTCAATTGCACTAATTATGACTTTTTTGACCACACCCTGCAGACATCCTTGTTTGGTGGATATGTCCTTCTCCCTCCCCTTTTAACCTCCGTAGCTAGGTTTATTGCTGGTAGCTGCTGTGTTTTCCTGGAGTAATTTCAATTAGGTAATGAAAGTGATGGTACTCCAGGGCTGGAAGTTATATATATGTGTGTGTGTGTGTGTGTGTGTGTGTGTGTGTGTGTGTACCACCTTTCTAGATAAAAATAGCTCACTGTGATAAGAGAATATTTAAAAATTGAAACAGAGAAATAAAATTATTAAAATAAATTTAACTTTTTTGGAAAAGCTATTAAAAGTCATAAGTAGAAGAAGTAAACTCATCCAGTCAGTTCATAGCCATCAACTTACCTAAATATAGCATGCCAAAAGCTTGCCTAAATAATAATAATAAAAAAACCCAAAAAGTTTAACCTTCCCTAACAGGTGAAAGAAATTGAAGCCATTTGAAAATCCTGGAGATGATAAAAAATTCAGAAGAAAGCGGGATATGAGCCAACACTGCAAATGTGAATTTTTCAAAGACTCAGCATTAAATAGTGAATACAGAGTAGATGAAAAAGACATACACAGATATCAATGAAAATGCAAGCACATGTGGACGTTTCATAGCCAAATAATGCATCTTTAAGTTTAATAAATTTTAAGGTTTAATAACTTTTGCATAGCTACATTCCTTAGAAAGTTTCCAGATGATTGACCTAAGCAACTGTTTCTTTGTGATCAACAATTGTAATGGTCAGCAATTTTTAGGTGTGGATTCTGATGCAAAATCACATAGTTGCCGCAATACCTCCCCAGATTAAGAAAGTCCTGCAATAACGTTGAACTCCTAAATATCCTAAGCTTTAACATTCTGACCTCTGAGGTTATATTATTATCCAGAATATCATGAGAATTTGGCCTTCTCTTTTGCAATTTCCTAAAAATTCATGTCAGATCAAAGGCTTGACACTCCTGCCAGATGTTTATTTCATATTGGGAGTCCATTACCAAAGAGAAATTACCCCCTTGCAGTTATAGTAATATCTTGGATGCTTTGCTGTATATAAATGCTATTTTGCTAATTTCTCCCTCGGTAAACACAGAAAACAATGCAAGAGAAACTCAAGACATTTCAGTGAACAACCGTTAGTGTTCCTATGTGGTCAAATCAAGATGCGTGCTTCAGAAGTGACCTAAGGATATTTGTTACATGAACAAGAAAATTCTCACAAAGATCTTTCCCTGGCAGTAATCCTAATAATAATAATGAAAATATTGAACCAGTCTGACCTTGTTACTTGGTTGCCAAGTGGTAGGACCATCTCTGTCCATTAAATGACCTTCCCTTGCAAAAAACATAAAGTAAAATATAATATTAAGTATACACTCACAGGAGCATATATGCTGCATCTGTAAGTACCTCCTTACATTAAACATGTATTTTCATGGGATTCTACATCAATAGTTGTGTGATCTTAAGAAAAGATGTAACTTCTTTCAGAAGAAGTAAGTGCACTCTAAACTCCCTGAGCATTAAATCACCTTCCCTTTTAATCTACATATTGTCAGGGTTCAAAATCCAGCCAGCAGTAGATGCCTTCGCTAAGTGTCACGGGCTAATGGATGCCTTTAAGTCTATGCTTTTGGTTTGTCCCAGCAATTACTGGACAATATGAATTTGGTTTTTTATGTTTTTGTATAGGTAGCCTGCAAATGCCCTAGCCTGCAAGTTGAAAACTGTAAATGGATAAATTACAGTAGATACAAGATGGATGAAAGATCAAAAGGGCTGAAAAGTTATGTGGGCAAATGCTATTTTATATTTTATAAAAAACAAAGATAGAAATTGAAGGTCAAAATGTTATGTGGGAGGAATAATGGGCTTTTGAAAGCATCATTATCATGCCTCATAGGTTTACAGTAAAATGAGAAACTCCTTGAAAGTTTTGACAAGTTTCAGAATTTGCCAGCCAGTTATTTAAACCTTTGGAGATTGCTAGTATCTCAGTCCATCTAAAATTAAGAAAAAGATCAGTGGTTCAGTGAGGGGATGAAACCTCTGAAACAATTTACATTAAAATCAGTGGAATGCATAAGGTCAGGGCTTTTAAAATCTGGAAATATCTGGTCCATAGCTTGTGGCTCTTTCTTGAGCACAGATGGAAGCCGCAGGCAGTTTGGGAATCTTTTTAACTTTGGCTGGCATGTGATTTGTGGCCTTACCTGCAAATATTTTGAGGACAGCAGCCTAACCCTAAACTATTGCAATGCCTTTGAAGATGATTCCATAACTGCAAGTAGCATAGAATCTGGTGGCCAGGCTGCTCATGATGTTGCTGCACAGGCAGGCTCCTAGACCAAGGATAACTAGACCAAATTGAGACCAATTTGGTCTAGTTATCAATTATAGAGACTAATATAGTATAGTAGTGGTATTTATCAGGAACTGACTTCTGCCATCTGATCCAAAGATCTATAGACATTTTCCCTGAGACCTGGCGGAGCCTGACCCTGCTAGCTTTCCTAAAAGCCTTGAAGACCTGGCTCTTCCTACAAGCACTGGGGCAGTGTGTGGCTGGAGCTCAAGAAAATTGTTTGTACCTGTAAAAAAGTGTTTTCTTTTGGGAGACATTTAAAATGTTTATATTGTTTTTTCTGTTCCTAATATTGTTGATATGCTTCCTAAGGTTATTCTACATAAGATGTGTGCCTATATAAATCTTAATTATAAGTAAAATAAGACAATTAAGTTCTACTTAATTGTACCAGGTGATAGTAACCAGTTAGTTTGGTTAGTAGGTAGTATGTATGTTATTGCCCTCTTAAGATTGAATCATTTTAATATTAGGAAATGTTGATTTTTTTCTTCATTAGAAGAACTAAAACAAAAATCTTCAAGGGTTTGTACTCCTTTGGGCTATTTTCCAATTAAGTACTGTACTTAATTGTCTGTCTGATTTCAGCTATAATTCTAAATCTTGTTGTTTTTTTCTTTATGTTTTGATTTAGTGGATTAAAGGAAACAATAATTAGGATTAGGGTCAGTAAACTGTAATTGGAACCCTAGGGGAAGGAATACAAGGTTGGCTTATTCAACCAAGGCTAAATGAAGGACCCAGTTATATCTGGTTGCCCTTATTGGACTTTTGCTAACAATGATTTATGAAGCATTTGGATTTGGGTTTTTTCTCCCAATTAACAGATGAGCTGTGGTAAAAAGCAAAATGTTGTAATCAATGGTGATAAACTATTAACTATTAATAAATTATTTCACTTGTTAAGATGAAGGGGAAGTTACCTTTTCTTTTTTTCCTCCTCATACTTTTTTCTTTTTTGTATTTTTCTGTCTGTATTTTCTGTTGGTTTTTATTTTTTCCATTTATATTCCTTAATAAAAGATATTTGAAAAAATGTAAACCATAATTGAAACTTATACTTTGCAGCTTAAGATAATTATTTATAATTATCTTAAAATGTGATGTGATTAGGACATTTGAATGATTCTTCCCTGACTTAGTATCCTCAAACCTTGCTGTTGTTCAACAATTATTTTGCTAATATACAAAATTGGCTTTAGGTTATTGCAGACATATTGTTAATCATGGTTAAAACAAAACCTGGGTTAACATGATGTCCTCAGTAAATTATTTTGAATAGCTGTTTGCATTTAAACAATGGCTCATAAATAATGCATATATATCGGTAAGTATAAATAGGCAGAAAATATTATTTTTCATACAAGCAGATGTTGTGTCTCTGTATATCTATTTCATGGCTTCCCAATCTTGGCAACATTAAGATGCAGGGACTTCAACTTCCAGAATTTCCCAGCTAGCTGGGAAATTCCCCATACTGGCAGGGGAATTCTGGGAGTCCAAGTCCACATATCTTAAAGTTGCCAAGATTGGGAACTCCTGATCTGTTTGTCTATCAAAATAGACTTGCTTTGAAAGCATCTACACTACACATAGACACTAGATGATTCATATTGCTATTTATTTTCCAGTTTGCACTTTAAGGTTAGTCAGCATAAGAAATTGCTTTAGCATTCATTCATTGAATGACACATTTGTAAGGTGATATCTCTGATCTGAGAAGCTCATTCAGCAAGAATGGAAATGGAAGAAACTAACATGTGCAGGATCTAAAGTTTTCTTTCCCAGCTGTATGCTATTCATATCTTTCTCATTTATAAGGAATAAAAGCATAGAAGGTGAATTACCAAGAAAACAGATGAATATTAAGCATACACATGGGAGTCAGACAGAGTAGTTCACAAGATGATTAAGCAGAAATAGTCCTATTTCCTCAGCTTAGCTATAAAACTAAATGTGATTTAAAATCAAACATTTTGACTAAATTTGCATGTGAGTTTAGGAAGAGGAGAGGAAAGAATAGCATGTTTGTTTGATTTTTTAAAAAATCATAGTTATTAAAATTTCAATGACTTATCCCTTTGGTTGATTATAACTTACTGTAAATAGAGATGGAGGTTGCTTTTTAAAATGTTGCTGATGTATGAGCAAGACAAACAATGCTTATCATTTGGGTGTATATTTCCCAACATAATTCAATACAATGTCATTGAATACCTAGCCCTCCGAAAACATTTTCTCCTACTGGAAAATTTCCATTTTGCTTTTTGATCCTTTGTGAATATAAACTTGCCAGAACTGGCCTACAAAAGTCCAAATGACTTTTATATGGTAACTGAAAAACCCTGTAACCATGCCTTGCACCATGCTTTCCCAAAACACATATTCTCTACTACAGGGATGTCAAACCCAAGGCCCGTGGGCAAGATGCGGCCCATGGGGTGCTTAGACACCCTGGAAACAGCGAAGGACTGGGCCTCAGTGCCTCTGCCAGCAAAAAGGGAGATGGGGAGGGCTGCACGTGGCCCACCCAAGCTCTGTTTTCGGCTGCAATGGCTTCCTGCAACCCTCTGCCAGTGAAAATGGAGCTTGGGAGGACCATGCACGGCCCTCCCGAGCTCTATTTTCTCTGGCAGAGTGCTCGGGCCACCACAGGTGCCCCCGACACAAGTGATGACGACCCGGCCATGCCCACCCTGGTCATGCCCCCCCATGACTGAGGTCAAAAACAACCCTGATGCAGCCCTCAATGAAATCGAGTTTGACACCCCTGTTCTACTACCATCTAATGGAAATCTGGATATTGACGAAATCATTCTCTTCCCCAGCTAGACACAGCTGGAGAATAACTGTTTATTCTCAAAATATATTAAGACAAATTCAAATATTATAACTTAACAAGATATGTGGATTCCACATGCCAGGTGGAACTTAATACTTGCACTCTGTTATTGTATCCAAAAACATTAAACTGATGTTATTTATCATTATTTGGAGGTTGTCTGTAATAAGGAACCATAGTGGATATTTAGTACAACTAGAGATGGTGCTTTGAAGCAGAAATGATCCTAACTTTTAAGAAACAAGTTAGCTGTGTTGGAATGTGTATTGCTGGAATGGCAAAATATTCACCTATAAAAGTGACTTTCATGACATTCCAATAACGTATCATTTTTCTCTTAAGTATTGAATCCAAAGTACTGTGTTTACCTGCATATGGTTGAATGTAGAGGTGAATTTAGATTAAACTTTTTACAAAAAATATTTTGCTACAAACAAGCTTACTGGATATTATCATCTATTTTTGTTACCCACATTGCCCAAATTTTGTATAAATGGAGCACCATAATAAATAGACTGCAGCTTGTAGAGCAAACTCCCTTTTCATTTTTGAAGGTCACTTTCCCATGTTTTGAAGCCACTGATTCATAAGAATAATAGCAAACAACAATTCATCTGCCTTGACATAGTTGGACAAAGAAGAATGCTGTAGACACTCATGCTGGGAGAGCTATTACCTAGTTTACCCAACCATGCAAATAAATCAATAAAATCACCGTATTTTCTTAAGTAGGCATTCATACAGGTCAAACTGCAACTATGTGATTTTCTAGCCTTCAATATTGCTGATATCATTGGTGAGTCTTTCATGAATTTCAACAGCTAACATGAGATGGCAATAATTGCTTGGTTTAAAATAAATGAAGTGGTCAATTTGGACCACATCAAAAGAGATTGTCCTCAGGCATAAAAATGTGCAACATAAGAACATCGTTGATGCTATCATTAAAACATTAAATATGGGACGATGATTGCATAAATATTTGCAACTGAGCCATTCACAGTTTTTTCCCCCTGAGGGAAGGTTGAAATGTCATAGTGCTGCATTTGTGGTTCTCTTGTGTTTTATTTTTTTTTCCTTATTAAGAAAAGCTTATTTAAAAATTTGTTAAGGACAAGGTAGGACAGCTCGTCCTGTGTTCGTCCTGTGCCTTGGTAAAGGTGCAAAAATCATCACCATCATGTTGGTGAAGAAAACTGACTTGATTAGGTTTCCCAAAGTATATTCAGGTAGGACAGCTATATAACTTTTTCTTATTAGTTGCAGTGATGTTTATCTGGAACTACAGTTGATTTCTTTTCTTTGGTAATTTCACCACTGGTTGTTTCTAGTAAGAACTCTGTTTGGTTTGGTTTCTCATATTGTACTGCTAGAATTTTAAGAACTGGACAAACAGTAATTTGTTGGGAGCTGGCCAGAATGTGATATAAGAGAAGTGGCTATATAAATGTTTTAAATAAAGTTGTGGAATATTTGGTAGAATGGGAAGGATCATGATAGAGGCCACATTATTCTATCTCACTCTCATTACTTCTCAGTTTTATTTTAATTGTGAATGTGTGCCTGTTTAATTGTTGTTTTAAATGTATATAATTTTGCATTGCTATTTACTGATATTTGTTTACTGATTTGGTGATTAAATATAAACCAATTTCCTTAAATGGTGTCTTACAATTGCTCTGTTCTAGTTCGTACTGTGCCTTGGTAAAGGTGCAAAAATCATCACCATCATGTTGGTGAAGAAAACTGACTTGATTAGGTTTCCCAAAGTATATTCTGTTTGAAATTTTGCCAGCCCTTCTTTAGTGCATTTATATACTACATTGTTCAACCATACATGGACCAAGATTCTCTCTTGTGATTAAATGTAGAAGGAAATGCCATAGGACTGTTAGAACAATATACTACTTGAATAATCACAGCTTTCCTACTGCTGCTTCTATTGTACTGGGCTAATATTATGGTGCGAAAACCAATGTTTTCACAGTATCAGGCTGTCACCTACCAATTGAACGGAGAATGATCGGTAAGTAAATAAACATGTAGGGGATTTAATTATATTTTTATCAGAAATAGTTAGTTCCAATTTTTAATAGATCTTTTCTTATGATTATACATATTTTCTATATCAGCATATGCTTGTGGGAGTGTTATACATCATCACATGGGCAATATTTTAATGCAATTTATAATTCCTGAGATTGTAAAAAGGAAGCATGACAATGCATTTATATCTAGAAAACACACCTTTATTGTCTCAATGATTGTGTATGTAGAACCAGGGTTTATATATGGAAAAGCTAAATTTTATTTTTTGAGCTAGCATATATTTTCCCATTTAGATTCATTATTATATAATGCATATAACTCAATTCATAATGCCAGTAATCATACTTGTAAATTTCCAAGTGTCAAGCTATTAAAGTAAATCGAACTATTCTACATCTGTACTAACTATTAAATTCTCTCAATCTGTTTTCTTTTTCAATAAGCTGAAATGATTCCCTTCACCTGTTGTTTTGGATATAAGCTTGTATGATTTGTCTTGCAAACTTTTTGCACTGGAATTTCCATTGACAGTTAGGATTTAACTGCTGTTGATAGCAGAGTTGATTGTCTTCAAAGTATTTAACTGCTGTTGCCAAAGTTGGCTAAGACTGTATTCATGACTGCAACAGATGTTTCTTTCTTTCTTTTTTTTTGAATATGAATGGAAACCTTATGGAGCAATTTTGTGAACTATAGTCCAGAAACAAATGCTAGCATAGTTGTGATTCTGAACCTCTTAAACTAACCCACAATAACAAAAATTGATCAGCATGAAATAAGCTTTCTTCAAGATAATTAAAGTTGTATGTATTAGTTTGCCGCCTTCCAGATTTTTGGATAATAGCCAGCAGAATTCTTTTCAGACTCAGATCTTTTAAACGGGTAACTTGGCGTAGGGAGGTGTTTAGATGATTTATAATTCATCAAACATTCTTACTTTCGTATTTCTAAAAACAATGGGCCCTTTAATATTAGTTACTTTGTCAAAGAAAGCCTTTTCTGTATTATGGATATAGGAAGGCTACAAAATGTCTCATATTCATGAAGTTTGGTGTCTCATCAAGATATTCTTGATATGTTAATATCTGATTATGCATATCATGTTGCATATACTGTATCTCTTAAAAGCATAATTTCATTAAATTGAACATCGTGAAGCTTTTGTAATAAAAATGGTAACAATTATGAAAAGAATGGGTGTAAAAAAATTCAATCAAAGTTGAAAGGGATGCAAACACAAAGCAGCATTTTCCTAACTTCTACTACTAGCTGGCATTTTAATCTGTTCCAGTTTGCATGGAGGTGATAAAATTGTGAGATTTAATACAATGCTGAGACTGCATTAAGTTATCTAGATAATCTTACTTCGTACATTTATTGAGAATTTTCCAGTGACAAATGTCTCTAAATGTAAATATGGTAAAACAATTGTCAGAGGAAAGTGCATAAGTGATGTGTTGAAGATAGACATGATATTTGAGTTTAGCACTTTGTATTCAGAATGTTTATTTTAGCTCCTACAGTTGTATTTTCATACCTATGACTAGTTCTATCTTTAGGTTGCTAAATCACAATAATAAAATATTGAAATATTTTTGTCCAGAGCACACTACAGATCAAGATAATATATGAAGTTTCAGAAATCTAATCAAATATTGACCAGCTAATCAAGCACATAATATGACATCTCTTAGAAATATTACTTTCATTTTGTAGGCAAATAGAACATGCATTAACTAGTCTTTTGTGAAGACCACTGTCTTCATTATATTAAATCTATTTATTTCAAACTGTCTATCTCCCTCAAGTCTTAGTGAGATTAGATTTTTAAATTCAAACATTTATCATTAATTACTGATCCTGTAACAAACGGGGAAAAAGTCTTTTGTTTGTGTTGGGAAAGTTCACTTCATCCATTCCCCTTCCAAATTACTTAATTTAAACATTTTAAATAAAGTCCTGATACAAATGATTGTGCAGTCCTTCATAATTTGAAACATACCGCCCAAATTAAAACAGGATTTAGAAAAAAGTCTCAAAGTAGAAATGTAAAAACTGGGCTGTTTTAGCATTTGATTTGTGTGCCTGTGAGTTGGGGGAAAGTACTGATTAAAACTGTTAGAAGTTTATTAACCCGTGTAATATGATTTGGATTAGATTTTTTTGATTCTCAGTTTTCTTAATTTCTGTTTCAAAGCTTTACTCAAGTCTTAGTTGAAAGTGTGCACGTTCAGCCTACTGCCTGCATTTTGATCATCTACTTGTACTGATATATCCCAGCTGCTTTGTACTTCTCCATATTCTAAGCAGCCAGATGGCTAGCCAAGCTTCTCATTCTTATTTTGTAGCTATTAGTTCTCACAATGAAAATCTGATTCACGCTCATTCCTTTGATAGATTCATCAAGGTGATTATAAAACACTCAATATCCCGTTCTTGGCCAGTTTCAATACAGCTTGTTGAAATGGCAATTATACCTGCAAAAGACAGTTGTGCAAACTGATTTCTCAATTTGATCTAATTCTCTGGTCAAAGTAGCCCACTTTCCTATCTCCTGAAACCTAAGGCATGGAATAATGCTGTGGATAATATTCCACAATAATTCGTGGAAGATCTATATTTTGAATCCAGTATCAACCTATAGAATCACAGCATCAAAGAGTTAAGTGGAGCCATTTAGGCTAAACTAAAAACAAACATATTTGTCTCTTCCTTTTGTTGAAATAGAATAAGCTCATTTTATTTGCACGGTCCCCTCTTTTTAAAAAAATCAGAACTCAGATTCTTCTTAACGTATAGCAGATCTTCTGTACGTTATCTCTGTTTAAAATGGTTACATGCAGTGGTGGGTTTCAAATTTTTTTACTACCGGTTCTGTGAGTGTGGCTTGGTGGGAGTGGCATGGCTTGGTGGTGGTGGCTTGGCTTGGCGGTCATGGCAGGGGAAGGATACTGTAAAATCCCCAGTTCCTCCCGATCAGCTGGGATTGGGAGGCAGAGAATAGATGGAGGTGGGGCCAGTCAGAATTTTTACTACCTGTTCTCTGAACTACTCAAAATTTCCACTACCGGTTCTCCAGAACTGGTCAGAACCTGCTGAAACCCACCTCTGATGTACTGTTACAGTATATATGCTAATTATGAGAATATTCGCCTAGTCATTTTTGTAATTTATTCTGGCTGTGTACATAAATTAAAACTTTGCCTTTTTGAATTTGAGTAATAGTTTTATGGCATTGTTCATAAATTTTTGTTAATCTACATGGCTATTTAATTTCATTATTCCTCAATTATAATTAGGAATTTGCTATTCTCCAAATTACTGAAATCCCCAAACCATACAACTGCTAGGTGCATACTACATTTCTGGGAAAGATCCCTAATTCTGACATTTGTTTGAGTTCACATATGTGTGAACAGAGAATATTTGGCATCATTAGGTCTTCTGAGACTTTGAGCCCAAATTTTCTTTAAGTCAGCCATATGCGTTATTTTTATTGTGCACTTGCATAATAATGTCACTGCAAGAATATACAACTTCATTTATACTTACACATGTAGATTTATATTTCTAGAATCCTTATGTTGTATTTGTTGACCATATAGGGAATATAGTATTGCTTGGTAATGTGTAGAATAGTTTTAATGTTATTATTATTATAGGCAGTCCTCAACTTTTGACCACAATTGAGCCAACATTTCTATTGCTAAGCAAGGCAGTTGTTAAGTAAATTGTGCCCCATTTTATAACTTTCTTGCCATGGTTGTTAAGCGAGTCACTGTGGTTGTTAAGTGAATTATATAGTGAATTAAGTGAATTATGTTAAGTGAGTCTGGATTCCCCCATTGACTTTGTTTGTTGGAAGCCAACTGAGAAGGTTAGGATCACATGACCCTGGGACAGTCACTGCCATAAATATACAACAGTTACTAATTGCCCAAATTTTGATCACATGACCATGGGGATGCTGCAACAGTTGTAAGTGTGAAAAAAGGTCACACATCATTTTTTTCAGTGTCATTATAACTTTGAACAGTAACTAAACAAATGACTATAAGTTGAGGACTACCTGTATTATTATTCATAAATCTTTCTATACCACATAAATATTTAATAGTTTTAATAGTAAGCAATACCAAAATAAAACTAGTGTGAATTACAGTTGTTATAGTATTTATTAGTTTTGATCAAGGCACTCCTCTACATATTAAATACTAAACTGTTGATAACTAAATTTGTTGTTATTTATACATAAATCCTACTACAAACCTAGCAGTTCAAACGGATGTAAAAATGCAAGTGGAAAAATAGGGACCACCTTTAGTGGGAAAGTAATATCGTTCTGTGTGCTTCTAGCGTTTAGTCATGCCGGCCACATGACCATGGATACGTCTTTGGACAGCGTTGGCTCTTCGGCTTTGAAATGGAGATGAGCACTGCCCCCTAGAGTTGGGAACGACTAGCACATATGTGTGAGGGGAACCTTTACCTTATACATAAATCCAGAATAAATATAGTATTTTGAAATATAATTTGGACAAAATATAACGATGAAGCATTCTTTATTTTAGTGTTATATTTAAATGAGTTCATATTAACAGAGGTACCGGTAGACATTATCAATGCTGGAATTCATTTTCAGTGCTAGGCTTGGGTGTATTTAATCTGATTTTATGGGAGAAAGAAGGAATGAGTATTGTAGTTTATGGATGTCACTAGTGAAATATTGCTGTGAACAGGACAAACAGCTTCATTACTCTGATTATTTCCAGCTAAAAACACGTTTAGCAGCTGTTTGCTTTGGCCATTGCACTGCCTTTTTTTTTTTTTTATCTTTCAAAATGATTTTTATAAAAATGTGGGTTGGTCATTTTTGTAACCAGGAAGATGTCTGCAATTCTAGTGCTGTAGATTCAGCAGTGTTAGATAGTTAGTATCTGAGAATACTTTTCTTATTCTCACTCTCACTATTTCTTTCTCATTCTTTTGATTAGCGTAAAGAGATGAAACAGAAAATTTATGAGTTCTTTAATCCCAGACAGGCAGCTTTGCAGCAGTTACATTCAAGAAAGGTTCACACTCCAAAGAAATGGTTAGTCTGACACAGCCACTGATTCAGTTGGTATGGTTTGTGTGGAAAAGCAAGAATAGAGATGAACAAAAAAACTTGCCTCTTGGAAAAACTATTACCTTATTTTTAAAAGTTTCAAACGATGACTGCCGTTTTTGCTTAAAGCATTTGTTCTGGAATGCGTTGAAGTTAAAGTCTACAAGACTGAGGTCAGGAGCAATTTTCTTCTTGGCAGAAAGCAGAGACATTTATAAAAGCCATGCCTGTGTTTGGTGTTGCCGCAAAGCTAAAGCACGGACCTATAGGGTCACAGCCTGCTGATACTGTCCACACAATCCCAAATTTTGGCACAAGCGGGTCACAGCAGTATTTATCAAAATCTCTGGAGCTTTCCAGGACAGAGAACTCAATGATTTCTTGTCAGATTACGTTAGAGTCAACCTCTGATTTTGGAGAAGTAAAAGCACTTCCAGGAAAAGGCAAGGATACACAGGACAGCAAGGTTAGTTCTAAACTTTACCTGCAGATTGGAACTCTGGAAAGAATGGCCTAAATATTTATCTTACGTTGGGATGAGTATAAAATTGGGTGTAATAATAATGCAAACATTGGAATCTTCAGAGGGTAAAGAATCTTTTATTTGATGTATTTAATTGATGGCTGGTATTTATATTATATTTTAAGAAACAGTTTGTTCCTATGCTCACCTTGAATCCCCCAAGGATGTTTTTCAAAACTGTCTTGATTTATTATTTTATTTGTGTATTCTTTTGTATCCTCTACACTGCTATTTGTTTTGTAGAGTTTAAAAACTGGGGAAACTAGGTAAGTTCCATAAGATGTGTACTAGTGTGACATTGAATAATTCTAATAACTATGAGCCATAAATGCAATAATTCTTAGTAGTATCATTTGGATAACTAAAATACTTTCAATGTGTTAATTAAAGAGATTAGCTATTGCTTTGGTTTTTCTATTTTAGGTACCAGCAGATTTTTTTTTACCTTCTGCTATATTTTTTAAGAATAAGGACTTAAGCAAAATTAAAAGATGACATTAAGTAGCTTGAAATCTACTCACTCTCTCAGAACTCCTATGTTATCCTAGGTACAGAACCAGAAAAATATTTGCACACACTTAATTTTTCTAGTTTGAGTAAAGGACTTTTCAGGGCTTAATATTACTTGGCAGGTACATAAATATTCCTTTATCCAAATATTACTTGTGTTTATTGTAATTTTTATGAGGATCTCTGAAAAGGCATCCTAGCCCTTCTTTTACTAAATGTGCCTAGGAGAGTGAATAATTTTTACAGTTTTTACTCTCAGACATGAAACTACCAACATAGTAATCAGTTTATAACTTCTTTAGCAATGTAGCGTATCTATATTTTTGTTTGTTTGTTTTCTGCCTCCAGAGACAGAATCCTCCAGAGATTTGCATTGTTCCTACCCTGGAACAATGTTACACTCAAATAGGTCCTTAAAACCTGACTCTTGTCCAAGGTCTTGGGTCAGATTAAGTGGTAGGTCCTTATGGAATGTGGTATGTGTGAGAAAATCAGACTTTTGTGATATTTATTGTGGTATTTGTCCTATTGTTAATCCAATTTCTGTTATTAATTTGTTTTAATTTTTATCACTATGGACTCGTATGACATTTTTCATATGAAAATAGATTTATATATTTTTTAATGTGTTATAGTCTTCTTGTTAAAAGGGACGCAGTGGCTCAGTGACTAAGATGCTTAGCTTGTCAATCGAAAGGTTGGCAGTTCAGCGGTTCGAATCCCTAGTGCCGCGTAATGGGGTGAGCTTTGTTACTTGTCCCATCTTCTGCCAACCTAGCAGTTCGAAAGCACGTAAAAAATGCAAGCAGAAAAAATAGGGACTACCTTTTGCGCCTCTGACGTTTAGTCCTGCTGGCTACATGACCATGGAGACGTCTTTGGACAGCACTGGCTCTGTCCAAAACTCTTGGCTTTTTCACAGCCAAGGCTCTTGGCTGTGAAACGGAGATGAGTACCGCCCCCTAGAGTCGGGAAGGTCTAGCACAAATGTGTGAGGGGACCTTTACCTGTACCTAGGCTTCTTGTTGTTTCTGTTTTTTCCTGCAGGCAGTCTTTCATAAACTATAGCTGCTGGCAATGAATAGACTTAGGGTCAGACTTGGCTTTCCTCCTAACTGCATAGTGTCAGGGTTCCAACGGATGCCCTAATTAAATCATGAGACTTGAGGCATGCATCCCTTACTTTGGCATGGGAAGAAGGGCTGCTTTTATTGTTCTCTGATCCAGCGGTGAAATCCACTTACTTTCACTACCAGTTCGGGAATGGGAGCATGCATCTCTTCTGCACATGTGCAGAGCCTTCTGCGCATACACAGAGGGTCAAAAATGTAATGTAATGACATCCTGGTGGTGGGTGGAGGCTCCCACTGCCAGCGCTACAAGTTCACGCGAGCCGGATAGATCTGGCAGGATTTCACCACTGGTCTGATCACAATAGTATTGTAAGTGTTGCTGCTACTGGGCTCTACCGTTGCTCCACTTATCATCAATATAAGATATTTACATTATTAATATTTACATTATTAATATTAATTATGCTGTTCTCATCTTTTTCAATAGAAAATTTATATGACTGGCCATCTTAAGTACATAACTCTGGGTAATTAGCAAAAGTCATATAGACACATACAAAAATCCCAAATATGAAAATAACCCCATAACCAAAGTTAAAATAAGCCGATCTGAATCAAACCCAAGATGCTCTATAACAAGTTCACAAACCTCATTCAGGTATATTGGATTCCCATAAAATCCTGGCTTTAACACCTGGAAAGAAGTCAAATCTTACTGGTCTTCTTGAATGTCAAGATGTTTCTTGTACTTGGTACTAGCTTAATTCTGAAGTGTGAATATACCCACAAAATGAGATGGGTGTTAGCAATAGCACTTAGATTTATATACTGCTTTATAGCCTTCTCTAAGCGATTTACAGAATCATATTGCCCCCAACAATCTGGCTCCTCATTTTGCCGACATTGGAAGGATGGAAGGCTGAGTCAACCTTGAACTGATGAGAATTGAACTGCTGGCAGTCAGCAGAATTAGCCTGCAATACTGCATTCTAACCACTACGCCACCACTCAGATATATTGAATATTTTCTTTCTTTATCTTTGATTTAAAAAGCATAACCAGCTAATTTCTTTGCATAGCATGGGGATTTAGAACCATCAAACTGAACTTTACTGCATACTATTATATCTAATGGTCCAGGAGAAGTGCAAATTCCAAGCCTGTCTTTCTATTCATTAATATTACTTTAAAAGGACTAAAATGATTAGTTCTGAAATCCTACCTTACTACTATGGATGCTAAAAACTTCTGACAGATTATCTGGTAGTCACTTAATAGCCATTTGATGTCGATCAAATACAACCCCAACAATGGTAACCCATATACATATGTTATTACAACAAATAGCCACTGCAGACTCCTGTTATGGATATTCTTCGTGTTAGAACCAAAGGTGCTTTTTCAAAAGGCAACTGGACTTTTTTTGTTTTTCCTTGAAGATATTTTGGTTCTCATCCAGAAAACTTATCAGAACTGAAGAAGCTTCTTGGATGAGAAGTGAAATGTCTTCAAAGAAAGTCCAGTTGCTTTTTGAAAAAGCACCTTTGGGACAATCATGACTGGATGACTGAGAATCTCCATAGACATCTTTGTGTAAGAATTAAACTGCCCCCAGTTATTTATTTATTTATGGCCACCCATCTCATATACATGACAAAATGTGGATTTTGGACTATTGCTGACCAGACCTTTGTGTAACTTCTTGTGACTTTCTTAGGATCAGCAATGATTAAATGTATAGCATTCTTAGCTCATGGTGCTATATCTTAAGGAATGTTTCCACATATACAGTTCAGATAAAAGAGCTTGCATTCAAAATGTAATGAATACTTGTCAGAATTTCCAAATGCAAGGAAAATCTGCTTGTCTTTGAACAATTATTGAATATAATTGGAAATGTGGGAACTCTCATTTTTAGGAAAAATGATGACTATATTTGTTATAGATAATGGAAAATATGAATTAATCATCTGGTTTACATTTATGCTTGGCTGCTGCTTTCAAATTCTACTTCAGCATTTTACATGAACTGGGAATGAAGCTCTAGCACTTGCTATGCTTAATTTTTCCTGTCCTATCAGAAAGGTGCTATGATTGACATATGGAAAATTCACTTTATATTATACAATTTGAGATATTCTGATTCCAACATGAATGAGCATTTTCCATAGTCAATACTGCAAGCCATTATACCATCCTCCTGATTGTTAAAGATTTTTGGCTTCCAAGTTATTTGTATTGCCAAATAATGTCTTAGAATACAGCTGCAAAAATCAATTCACAGGTCCCTAGATACGCCTTTTATTCTAGTTTATATCTTCTGGATTTGGAGGATTTTCAGGGTTGAAACCATAGAAAATTGTTTAGCTTTTCATTCAGTCTCATATATAAATAGGGTCCTTTTCCTTATAGCTACCTCCCCAGCTTCAGGAGGGATCTCTCAAGATGATCAAAATGCTTAGACAGGTTTCTGTAGAAGGAATCATTCCTTGATAATCACTAGTTTATTCAGGGATTTAAAGCTTAGTATGAACTAGGGTTGGAAATAGACAATACAACTGATTGAAACTGATGAAGCACTAGCAGTCTATGTTTCATTCAATCCCAGTTAGCATGTTATAGTGATTGGAAATATTTTCCAAATGTGCGGTAGGAGACACCCTATACTGAGGAAGACACTCTCATAATAGGCTGATAATGGACTTCAAAGGGTGAATGGGTCAATGATATGTAACAACTCTATTAGTGAAGACATAGTAACCAGAGAAGGAACTTTGAAAAAACAGTGATAAATAAGAATCTATGGTAAAACAATCTGATAGGAAAAGAAGCCAAAAGGGGAAAAAAATCCTTAAAAATGAAATGTTAAAAGTACGATGATAGACAATTCTATCAAAGAAAAAACCAGAAGCCAATGTGGCTGTCTACAATAATTTGAAAATAAAAAATGGATGTGAGGAAAAAGGAATAAGTCCCCAAGACAAGTACAAATTTGGACAGAGCTCAGATTTATTGAGTTAGTGTCAGCAAACTGAGATTGCAAAGGATGAGGTACAACAACTTGAAAGTAAGAAAAAGGAGATATATATTACTGGATCATAAGAGTAACAGATAACAAAAATAAGATAAAATGACTTAACTCTTGCTTTGGCCTAATCTATTAGAAGAGGATATCTATCCTACAAGCAATTATAAAGTATTGGTTATCAAGGAGCAGGATTCCTATCTGAACTTTATAGATAAGGGGATGTCTACTGATTTTGAATAGGTAACTTGGAAATATCAGTTAACAGTGAACAGCAGGGGGTATGTAAAAATCAATTACATTCTGATTAGTCAATCAGTCACACCAGGATTGGATAGCATGTGTATTACAGTCATTCCTTATGGCCACTTTCATGTGTCAGTTCTGCCTGTTTCTGGACCAGGAGGCCTTGTTCAAAATCAGTCATGGCTTGGTTACTTCCTAGTTGAATTAGTGCAGTTCACTCCGCATGGAGCTGCCCTTGAAAGACCATCTGGAAATTACAACTGATCCAGAGTGCAAGAATGTATATATTCATGTGATCTTTGATTGTCGGATACTATACTACTATGGTGAGAGTTGCAGTAGCTTCCAGTTCCTTTCCATGTACAATTCAAGTTGCTATTTATCATATTTAAAACCTTGCATTGGTATGGTGCCAGGTTATTTACAGAAATGTTTCTCCCTGCCTGTTCTACTAAGTCAGATGAGGTGAGCATGCTGCAGATTTCTTCCTTTACATATGGTCATACCAGTGGTGAAATCCAAATTTTTTTTACTACTGGTTCTGTGGGCATGGCTTGGTAGACATGGTGTGGCTTGGTGGGCGTGGCAGGGGAAGGATATTGCAAAATCTCCATTCCCTCCCCACTCCTGGGGGAAGGATATTGCAAAATCTCCATTCTCTCCCCACTCGGGGGCCAGCCAGAGGCGGTATTTGCCGGTTCTCCGAACTACTCAAAATTTCCACTACCGGTTCTCCAGAACCTGTCAGAACCTGCTGGATTTCACCCCTTGGTTATACCTTCTCAATAGCAGTCCCTGCCCTATGGAGCCCCTTTCTACTGAGATCCAGAAGACACTTAAACTTCTAGCCTTCCTGAAGGACTTAAAAACCTGGCTCTTTCTCCAAGCATTGGGATAGGGAAAGTCTAGAACCCTTTGATTATTGGTGAATGTTGTCTTGGGCTGCCAAAAACTGTTTTTGGGAATTGGTTTTTATTGTTTCTTATATACAGTATTTTATTATTGATTCCATGAGCTATCCAGAGTCATAATACATAGAAGGCAGTGGTGGGTTTCAAATTTTTTTACTACCAGTTCTGTGGGCGTGGCTTGGTGGGCATGACAAGGGAAGGATACTGTAAAATCTCCATTCCCATCCCACTCCAGGGGAAGGATACTGTAAAATCTCCATTCCCTTCCTAATCCAGGGGAAGGTTACTGCAAAATCCCCATTTCCTCCTGATCAGCTGGGACTTGGGAGGCAGAGAATAGATGGGGGTGGGGCCAGTCAGAATTTTTACTACCAGTTCTCCGAATTACTCAAAATTTCCTCTACCGGTTCTCCAGAATTGGTCAGAACCTGCTGAAACCCACCTTTGATAGATGGCCATCCATACAAGTTTCATAAATCAATTAATTTGAGTATAATCATTAATTGCTACCTGTTTTGGTGGCTGCCTCAATTTGATGCTAATGTTTGGTGATGACAGAATTTCTTTTCTGGGTTCCTACTTCCAGTGTTACTAATAAGTGCATCTTATATCCTGAATGCATTTTACATTTGCTTTGATGCTTACATAGGAGGTTTCATGTTTTTATTGGAATGAGAAATTTGCTGTAGTTTGCATAACTTATTGAAATTCTCAGTCAAAGATTTCACATTGTTTAGTCTTGGTAAGGCAAGTAATTATTCCCATGTGAAAAACAGATATTTAGTGCCTCTTGGGAAGAATAGAATAAACCAAGTATAGAACACTTAGAAAATACACAAGGTAAATAAAAAGGAACCTATTGTGAAATAGTTAAGGCAGGGTCCTAGAGGCTGTGGTGACAAAGGCTGAAACTTTGCCAGAAGACAGAGAAAAAAAATTTAAAACTGCAATATTAATAGTAACAACCTGGTATATCTGTCTAAGATAGAATGAATGGTACATTATTATAATAAACCTTATTTGGTATAACTTCATATTTCAGTTGATTTCAATATGTTTGGACTGTGGCAGGAAAAATGTATGTGTTGTGGTCCGCCAGCAGCCTGCGGAGTCAGGCAGTGGAGTCAGACAGCGATGAGGCTGAGGAAGAACATGGGCCAGTCCTGGGGGCTGGGGAAGGCCCAGAAGGGGGCTCTGTGTCAGAGGCAGAGATGGGGCCGGGGCCATCGGGGAGTGAGGTGCGGACTCCAGAGCCTCCAGACCCTGATAGTAGTGAGGCAGAGGAACAGAAGGAGCCTGTTCCTAATGCACGCTGTGAAGAGCTGCCAGAAGGCAAGAGCAGCTCAAGCAAAGAGGACAACTCAGGAGTAGGGCCAAGAGATGATTGGCCCTCCCATAAGGCTTAAAACAGACCAGCAATGGTGTTTGGGCTTTGCCAGAAAACAACGTTGGTAGCTTCATCTTCGTCTTCTTCTTCGTCTACGTCTTGTATTTATTTTTGTATCTGTGACTTCTGAACGTGTGCCAAGAAAGGCCTTTGACAGTTTGCCTAATTGGACCAAGGTTTGCAATAGGACTGAGGAATTTGTGTTTGGAGGAATTTGCTTTAATTTAGTTGAACGACGCTGGGAATGAAGTAATTCTCAGCTGTTCGAATAAAGTTTGTTTGTTTTTTCACTGACTGATTTTCCTACTACTTACTTGGCCTGAGTCACAAGAGTATGTGTGCATTGTTTACTGTGTTTTAAAATACTTTTATCCAGTTTTTCAGTCCAAAGAACTGCCACAACAGCTTATAAAAAACCAATGAAAGAAAAGTACCGAGAGAAAATTGATAAAACTCCACTTTGAGTGGAGCTAATAGCAAAAACGTTTGAAATAAAGCTGTCAGATATGGTAAACTAAGCTTTCTGAAGAAGCTGCAATGAAAAGTTTACATGACTTGAGATGGAGATATTTGCCAACCCATATTTTTCTATTCTATGTTTTTACAGAGTTATCCAGTTTCTCAAATCTGAATGTGATTTGAAATAACCTTGCCTGCTGAAATTACTACTTTTCCGAACATGGCCCAAATAGGAATAAATGTATATATTTAGAAAATGCACAAATGAAAATTGTACATGTTTGTACAACAAAAGTTCAGATGAAAGTGCACAAAATACAATTTTTGTGCCAATTGTTCTTAATTAGAATTTGCAAGGAAGTATGGAAATTCCCACAACTGTTTCTACTGGTATAGCACTTCATTCACTACTATCCATTTGACCTTTCATTACAGCAGAATTTTTGTAGGTGTCCTCACACAATACCATTTGGAACTGTGAGAATGCAGATTCCTAAGACTTATGTCTGAAATCTTCAATGTAAATGTCACTATCTTTAGAATCTACTTTTCCATGTTTGTTTTCTGGCTGAATAGCCTGTTTTCTCATTAGAAAAGTCTACTTTTCAACACTTGCTCAAAATCATTGTTTAGCTGAAAATATCCAATTAATGCAGCTGCAGTTGATATGGAAAATGAGTTCAAGGAGAGTCTCTTGAGCATTTTGTATCTTTTTCTCTCCAAATATTCTTATCCCAAGCTTTATTCCATATTTGTAGTACCTTGCCAAGATCTTAATGATGCTGTAATGGACTCCCAAGGTTTTGGCAGCTCTTTTTTCCTGTTGTGCATTATGGTTTGATATATAGGACATCTGTAAAACCACCAGATCTTAGTAATCCAGATGGTCATCCATAAAAACCAAACTTCCTAAGAGTGTGGTTGAATTCTTTTGTCCAGTAATAAAGGTCTGTGGGCTTCATATATAATTTAGGGTGAGTAAGGCATAAATCACCATGCTGAACTTTTATTCTAGCAACAGTGGGATTTCCTGGCAACATATGCCAACATCTAATCAGGATGTTCTTTTGTAAACACATGCTAATTTAAAAGAAATTCTAAATACACTCTAAGGCCTGATATAGTTTTTATACTGTATAACACTTGTTGCAAAGGAGTTATAAAAAGGAAATGTGAACAAAGTACTATTTATTTCTTGTATTATGGATGTGATATCTATATCAGTGAAGGTTAACCTTTTTGGTGCTGAGTGCCCAAAGCGCGTGCGAACACACACACACGTGCCCAACCCCCCAAAATGCACTGTGAGTGTCCCCCTGCATGCGCCCCAGTCCCCCAAGCCCCATTTTGGCTTCTAGGATGGTGCAGGAAGCTTTCCAGACCCCAAACGCCCGCTCCCACACCCCATTTTGGACTTGGAAAGCCTCCTGCACCAACCTGCATCCCCCACACATCTGCCCCTCTCCCACACATGCACGCGTGCATCCCCTGCATGCACCCCACCCTGCACATGCACGGCAGAGACCTGAAGACCATCTGGCCTGCAGTGCTACATGTGCAATAGAGCTGGGCATTTTATGAGACCCCTGAGAATCCTATGCCTGAGAATTTAAAGGACTTGGCAGCCAGGCTTCACCTTCACCTGCCCCCTATTTCCCTAACATGCATACAGTTTCTCTCACAGGAAAAGAAAGCAGAGGAACCATAACAACAGCTGAGGCAGTCTGCCTTCTTGCCTAAAGGCTCAGAAAGTGCTACAACACATCTGGGATCAGCAGGGATGTTATTCAGAAATCCTCCTCAGAATAATGTCTGTTATCCAAAACCAAAAGCAAGACAGCACATAAAGAGTCATCTTCAGAGATGTAGCTAAATAGCTTTGCTATTTTATTTCATTGGCATCAGGCATTCTAGAAGGTTATGGTTTGATGCTATAGTAGACCAATAGTACAGCTGGAATTGCAAAATGGATGGTCCAAAGGAGAAGCCCATGTCCTAGTAGAATGTGGACTGTCTGGTGAGCAGTCAAAGGCTCCATTATTGAAGCTCCATTCCTGCAAGTCACCTTTTTGCAGCAACTGTAGGGTTCTGTGCAAAATGTCATGACTCTTTTCTCATTCCGGAACCATTTAGTTAAGCATTTATTTATTTATTTAGCGTATGGCATAACATACATGGACCAGCAATATATATTAACATTTCACTTAGATTAGTAAAGCACTAATTTTTTTTAAAAATAAATCAGATACTGGATACTGATAAATGCCCTCAGCTTACAGCCAGTCACAATGTGATCTACAGTTTGATGTGGGACCCCGCAGTCACACTTGAGGGGAGGATATTCATTTAAACAGAGAGCCCCGGCAGATGCTGTGTGCAGTGCAAATCCTATTCATTGCAAATCCATTGCTAACGTAATTCAAAGCTTGGTACCTTTTCTGTGGGGTCATTTATATGTTGTCCTATGTCTAGGCCGTGAGCAACCTACTTGGCTTTCTATTGGGGATCATTGAGCAGATGCTGTGCAAGTGGAGTCTTCCTGGATCTGAGTCTTCCTGCTGATAAATGAGGAAGATCAGCATGCACCTGTAGGAGTAAATTAAGCACCATTAAATCTTTCTGAGGTTAATAAACAAATGAAATAACCTTACAGCTAATGCTGAAATTAAAAGGATGTATATTTAACTTTTGACTTGTATAAGAAAACAAATTCTGTTTGTTTGAATGTTTAAAATATGTTGTAAGGACGTGACTTCTAAGAGCTTATGTGTACTGGCTCTTTGCTCCATTGACAACAAGAAGCAAGCAACAATTTCTGGATGGCAGTAATGTACAACTTTTGTGTGTATGTGTGTGTGCAGGTGTTCTGTTTTCTTGACACATTTTTGGAAATGGCTTGCCATTGCTGCCGCTGATTAATTAGGTGCCTTTGTGTAAGGGGCTTTTTGCTGCCCCAGGCAAAAGAAGATTTAGTGCAGTTCATCTTTGTTCAATTGAGCTTTGTGGAACTGCAACAATATGCCCACTGGAAAATGTTAGGCACAACTGATAGTTTCAGATGGTACAATACATATGGATTCTCTGGACTAATATACAGCACTTGTTTCTGAAGCAGTGAAATCTGACATTAGCAAGCTCACACAGCTGGTATTTCAAAAAGACAACTGGATTTTAAAAAATGTGGCCCCTCCATGTCATGCCATCTTTGTGCACCATTGCACATGTTTGTGGTGAATTTGTGGTTTGCACTTGCCTTTTTCCTGGGCCTGAGCATGACTGGTTGAGGTCACCCAACTGGCTTCATGCCTCAGGCCAGACTAGATTTCATAGTCTTCTGGTTTGTAGACTGATGCCTTAACCTCTGCACCAAACAGATGTCTTAATCTCCTTTTCATCATCAAAGCAATCTATTTTTCTGCTTTACCTAATAAAAGGCCCTTTCCATGTTATGTCTGTTTGAATGCCCCACTTTGTTTGGAATAATAAATGTCAGTTTGTGGCAGGCTAAGTGCAGTTGTTTATTGGATATTTTATACAGAAGAAGGGACCCAAGATGGATTTGGCCACACACACATAAAATTATATATGTCCACAGAGAAGGCCCTGGCAAATGGAATAGAAAGGAAGGGAGGGTGGTGTCTCAGCACAAGTATCCCATTGAATAATATGGTAGCTTGCAATCCAGGCTGACTGCTTTGCAAGCTGTTGCTACTCTTATTCCATGCTCATGCTGGATTAAACCAGTTTTTAAAAATAAAATGTGCACACATGCACACATTTGTTAAATGTATATCTACAAGCATTAAAAAAATAGAAAGCTTTCACCTTAACCCTCAAACGGTCCATAGATGATTTAGGCTATTTCAAAACTGAGGGCGAAAGCCTTCCATTTCAGTTGACTGGAAAAAGTGAAATGATGGAAGTATGTTCATAGGATGGGGGAGTGGGGGTGGGGGAGAAGCAGCAAATGGAAAATGAAGATGCTTGGAAAGAAAAACAATAATTTAAAACATACAAAATTTTTACTGCTTATACAGTTGTAACAAGGAAGGGAGGTACTAGATAGTAGAGCTAGTGGTAAGCATCAACTCTTCTGATAAATAGCCAACAAAGTGCTGAGTTAAGGCTGCAGAAATGATAGCACTTGGTCCAGATAGGAGTTCTTGTTGAGCTGATATATGAAGGAAAAGGCTACTTTGGAAATGGAACATTGAGGTGCCCATGGAGGATGCTTTCAGAGAGAGTCGATGACAATATTGCTCATTTTAACCCTCCGGAAACAGTTGCCAGCTAATTCTGCTAATTGGGTAAGAGATAACATTTGTTTATGAGTAGCTATAAGCTTAAGTCAAAGTGTTGTTCATACTCTGAATTTGATGAACAACATGCACCTATTCCTAAATCAAAGTGTCTATGAATATATTAAATGTAACATGATTACATTTTCTAGTACATGAAATATAATGCATAAGTTTGTACAGGGAAATAGTTCTGATTTTTTTTTCTACCAAGAAAGGAAACAGTTTGTCAAAAATTGCATGGACTAGTTTGGTTACCATGCGGAGTTTTAAAAAAAGGAAACACAATAAAAGTGTAGCTGTTAAAACAATGAATATTTAGATTGTTTTTTTCCCCTTCTTTCAGTTTTGTGAGTATGTATTTTTGTTCTGCAAATGCTATATTGCTATATTTTCTCCTCAGCTGCTGGAAGTGCAGTAGACCTTAGCTTCCTGACCACAATATGGTACAATATACAGTTTTGTTTCTGCAGTATATATTTTAATATCTGTATGAATACATACCAAATGAAGAAACAATATTGCATCTAACTATATGAACATTCAGAGGAAATGCTGATCACTATGTTGAAAATATGAAATCTGTTTTTAAATTTAATTCACAATGGCTTCATATGAACAAATATTAAATCTTTTTATTTTATAATATATAAAATATAAATATTTCATATATGATAAAAAAACATAGCAATTAAATCCCAATATTTATGAAAGATTTTAAAACATCATTATTATTCTTTCTAAGAAACAATCATAGAGATTTAAAATGCTTTATCTGTTTCTAACAGATAAAAGATTAGTTAGCCATCTAGCTAAAGATGTTATACGTAAGTGCATAGTTAGGTATAGTTCATGTCTATGTTATGGTGATAATGATATTCTTGTATAGGAATATTATGATGCACAGTGGGCAAAAATAAATAAAATAAAATATCAATGAACAGTTTATTTTAGTAAGCAGAATCATGAAACTGAGGCCCCTGATTTAGCTTAGATCACTGGTTAATGGAATCAGTTGCAACTGGTTATGTCCATGACATGTTCATGCAGTTTCATTGGCAACAAAGACAAGTGGTTTCTCATTATCTCCTTCTCAGTCTTGCCAGAGTTGTATTTCCTGGAAGTCTACCATCAAGTTTTGATGGCCAGAATACTCTGCCAGGAAATGCTCCCTCATGAGACAAATAATCTAGCAGCCTAAAAATATTCTTGGTCAGTCATTGAAAGCTTTTAAGAAAGTAGGCCAGAAATACTACCCTGAGGAAGATCGGTTTTCTTATTGCATGATTAGACAATTAATTTTATAAAGGGGCCACATGAGAAATTGGGACTGTTGTGGAGGACCGCTGCCATCCCTCCATCCCCTTGACATCCAGCTGCTCCTCCCCCCAGAGGCCACCAATCATTGCCACTGCCCCTCTGATGCCACTGATGCCCCTTGCTGCCACCCAATCCGCTGCTGCAGATGTTGCTCTTTCTGTGTGTGTGTGTCTGTATGCCTGTGTGTCTATGCATGTGTAGTAATATACATCCACTTAACAGTATGCTTCAAGAATCTGTGTGCCCTAATTTGTTTTTCTGGACTTTTGAACCTGGCTACCTTTTGATTATATTCTGCACTGAAGGTATTTTTAAAAACCTTTTAAGACTCAGGTCCTTGTCTCTTCCAAAACAAGATTTATCTACTTTTTCTGCAGCTCTCTTGCTATGGATTGTTAAATTTGCTACTCTAAGTGCACTTGGAACAGAAATGTTGGGATCAAGAGTGACATGTGTACTCCTATATCTGTAATGTTCAGACAAGGGCTTTAGTGATGTTTACAGTTTGAATCAGTTTTAAAGTATGGCATTTAAAGTGATTAGTGACACATAAATAAACATTCAAGCTTTAGCTGATTTAAATGGGTTTTTTTTATTACAATCTTTTTCTCACCTTTAGCTTCAGCACAGGTTAACATATCATTAATTGAAGCTAGTAATGGCATGAGGTCAAGTAATAAAAGAACACTGCATGAGAGCATTATCTAGTTATTGTCAGTTGCACATCATGCTTGTAAATTCAAGTTGAACTTGAAAATAATTATTCCAAAAGGCTTAGCCATAACTCACCCTGATATTTGGAACTTGAAAATCCTTGTTCCAACTGTATCATCTCTATTGCAAAAGTGGTTTTATACCACTTGTGCAAATGATTGCCAGAAACAGAAAAATAATGCTGTTGTTGCTTGGGTGTTTTTCCAAAGGAGCCATATTCCATAGCACTTCTCATATTGGAGCAGCCAAACTGATTTGGGTTATTTGAAGTTGAAATATTTATAAAATTATTCTCAAATGTTTCTGAAGGGCAAACCGCACTTTGAAAACCACCTCCCTTTTCATTCATTATATGCATACTCATGCCCTGTGACCAAAGACTGTTTCTGTGCCAACTATGGTTACTGCTTTCTTGGATAAATTGCAAGGCAATGATAATATGATGATAGCTTCTTTTGGTGCAACTTTGAGATACTTTTCTACAGAGCATCCGGAATAAAGTAATATCGTTTTATCCATTTCATTCTCTCTCTTGGAGGACAGAGATGAGTTGGCAAATTGGTCTTTTGTGTTATTAAAAAAGACAATAGAAATCTAAGGTGAAAAGATGAAATGTTGTACAAGTGTAATTTTTTACTCGTTCTGGAAAACTAAGAAATAAGTTATTTCATCAATCAAGGACAGGAACATTAAGCCATCACTGTGACCAAAGAAATTTGAAAAGGAATTTCTAAACCAGCCTCATTTCGAAGTACTGTATGCATGAGATTCCATACAAAAATGTCCTTAAGATAAATGAAATTCCGTTTGGTTCTATGAAATATCAGCAATATTTTATTAGGAGTGTCTTTTTAAGAGGCACTTATGCTACCTCAGATGTCTTAGAGTAGAACTGGCTGCAATCTCAAAATTCTAAGCTATATTGTGATTGGGTCAAACTAAGCTACCAGTATAGTACCAGTTATGATTCATAGCCATTTTATGAATCTGTTTCAATGTATTTTACCTCCTTGCACGCTTGCCAGCTAATTGAGCATCTGTGCATGAGGTAGACAGTTGAATATTGTATGAGGAGGAGGGGCTTTGCAAATGATTGCTAGCAATCATTTGCCATCTCATCTTAAGACCACAACAAAATTAAAGCAGACTTATATTTAAAATGTATTGTGCTGTCTGAAGGCTTTTTAAAAATCGGTTTAAAAACAGTTTCCAAAATAACACTAAACTATTGTTTTTGCTATTAACAAAAATGCCTGGCTGTTATAATGTTAAAGTGCTATCATTTAAGTGCACAGTTTGCAAGAGGATTTCAAATGTGGAAGACGGATGGCTTTCCTAGCAATTGTTTCTGCAAATGACTGGATGCAAGGACACAATATAAATTGAATTTTGTGTTTGTGTTCCTGAGCAGTAGAAATTCATGGTCTTCTGTGAAGCGGGAATTGTGGTGCATGGGGTAGAGGACACCAATTGCATGAGAACAATTTCTGTCTTCCCTTGGTCAGCTAATTGGCTCATGGTGATATCTGCATGTTCTCAGCATTTCAAGAGCTGCTAAAGTGATCCTATTGGCAGACCACTTTTGAATGGATTGATGAGAGATTCAGGAGCCAATGTGGTTTGGTGTCTTTCAGTAATTTTGGGTTGTGGTCCTGTACATATTTTGCTTAGCAGCAAGGAAGTTGGACAGCAATTTGGATGGCTTGACAGTATATATTCAATCCATAAGAATTTTTCTGAAATTCCCTTCTCCTTTGAAAAATATTTAAACAAACTTCTCTTTTATTATGTTGATATAGAACAAATATGAAAAAAATGCAGGACTATTTCTCCGCCTAGTTCTAGTGCCAACAATATTGTTGTTAACAATAAATTGAACATAATTGTTTAAAACTTCATCTTAAATTTTCTAACTGAAAATCTGCCTCTAGTGATGCCGATGTGTATCTTAATATTGATATATGTTTTTTTCCTGGACCTGCTGGATATATCTGATTTTAGTGAGAAAAAAACCACAGTATTCAGCTCAGGATACACAGTTTTAGTATGGCCACATTGTTTACCTGGGGTTCCTCCATAGAATATGTCTTGTCATCACAAATATTAGAATTTCTCAACTATTATGGCTATTATTATTGGTTGCATAGTCAGCCAGAGGTTTAGCCTGGATTTGGCGATTTTATCCATCTATCAAGTCTTTCTCAGTGACCTGGGATAGGCAGATATTGTTGTTTGATGGTACTAAAGGTGTCATGGCAGGATGTACGCTAGATAATCAGATTTCCACATCAGGGATTTTTTTTAAAAAAAATGTAACATAGTATTTTTATCAAATACAGAATGGAAAATTTATAATTACTTGTAGACCTGATATTTTTTGATATATTTTTCAGCATTCAGTCTTTTTAAAGACTTTTTATGTTCATTGTCAGTGTGAATGATATACTCGTTATTTGGTTTTATTTTGTTTTTTGTGCACATGGTTTTTTATTTTTATTATTAGTGTCAGCTTGTTAGTTTGTTTTGCTCCTTTTTTTCTTTTATTTTGTATCTTAACTTTGGAAATAAAAACTAATTTAAAAAAACAGGTAAGAACGTACTTATTAGGTGTGATTTAGGGAAAATGCAAAACCCATGATATATTTTAGAAAAATAATTCCCTGTGCTTTTCAAGACCAGCTGCAAGGGGAAAAAAGCTGATGATTTCAGTGGAAATCTAGGCAGCATTCTACAAAGGTCTTTGGTTCTAATATCTTGGATAAATTGGGACTATGAATCCATTACGTGTTTTCAAATTAAAATAATATGTTTGGGAAATGGAAAGCTTGCTAAGCTGCAGTTTTGGGGTGAATGTTTTGAGTTAGAGTAAATAGAAGTGAATAACATGACCATTGGTGTTTGTTGCTTAAAAAGGAGGAACTCACTCTACTTGAATTCAGCTCTTGATTATGACCTATCTGTGTAGCTGAGTTGGCAACTATATGGATGTGGCTTGTGACTGCTTTTTTCAGGATCGTTTTTCTTCTTTCCTGTCTAGAAATCCAAACACAGTAGTTTATATAAACAATGTGTGAGACAAGAAAACTCATGATCTAAATTATCATAATGATAATCATGTGGCTGACTAAATTTTATACAGCTACTAGTAAATGTTGTTCCATCTACTGAAGTAAAAGAAAATATAGATGATAATAAATCAAAAGAAGCCATAGTATTGATTTTTTATTATGGTTTTGTTTTTCTTTAACTATGGCTTTGTTATTTGATGTTTTAGTTGATTCAGGATTATATTTTATTCATTTATTTATTTAACAAATTTATATATACTGCCCATTTCACAAAACGTGATGCTGGGCAGTGAGAAATATATATAAAGAACAATAAGCATCATAAAACACTAAGTAAAATCACACACACACAAAACTCCCACTCAAGATAGTGGGAGAAACAACCATAATTTAACATCACACAATTATCTCATAGGACTCCCCAAGGGGTCAAGATAGGAACAGGGGTGATGTCAACTTAGTGGGAATTATGTTTCATATGGCAGGGCCCACAGCAGAAAAGGCATGACACCTGGGTTCCTCCTTAATAGATGGGATCTGTAGCATACTCTTCCTTCTTAACCTGATGGGATGGTAGATGTAACTGGGAAGAGACAGTCTCTCAAATAATCTGATTCTTTATAGTTAAAAACCAGCATCTTAAATTGTACCTGGAAGCAAATTGGAAACCAGTGTAGGTTGTGGAACATGTTAGGATCACATATAACATCTGCACTATCTGATACAGCCCCCTGTAGATCACATTACAGTAATCCATTTTAAAGGTGACCAGGGCATGAATAAGGGCATGAGTAGAGTCTTATGGTCCAGGAAAGGACCCAACTGGCACACAATATGAACTTGCACTAAGACTCTCCTAACTACAATTACCACCTGGTCCTCATCTTAAACAAATCCAACAGGTGACTATCTATAGATCCAATTAGGATGGAGAAGTTTTGATACTTCGCCACCCTCACCACAACAAATAGGCTAAATAATGGCTCTCGCTCATGTTCTGACAAGTTCATCCTGTGCTGACGCCAGCAACCCTCTCACTGTGACTTCTCCTGTTTCATCTCCCTAAACTCCTCTTCGAACCATGAAGAGCAACAGGATCCATGAGAAGAGAGTTCGCGTGGGCACAATAACATATGAAGCCTTGACTACTCTTTTACTCCAGGCAACCAAGAACTCAACTGTACTATGTAGCAGATCATCAAGAATAATCCCCAAATCTCACTGAAATCCATTTGGGTGCATTAGTCTATTAATTTAATCATGATTCTACTATTATATTTTATTTTTGTGCCATTTTAGGAGCTAAAAGATATATGTTTAAAGTGTATGTGTGTGTGTGTTGTGTGTGCACACAATTATATATAAATATACACACACATTTAATATTTATACATATCTCAGTGGCTAAGATGCTGAGCTTGTTGATCGAAAGGTTGGCAGTTCAGCGGTTCGAATCCCTAGTGCCGCATAACGGGGTGAGCTCCCGTTACTTGTCCCAGCTTCTGCCAACCTAGCAGCTTGAAAGCACATAAAAAACGCAAGTAGAAAATAGGGACCACCTTTGGTGGGAAGGTAATAGTGTTCCATGTGCCTTTGGTGTTTAGTCCTGCCAGCCACATGATCACGGAGACATTTTCGGACAGCGCTGGCTCTTTGGGTTTGAAATGAGCACCGGCCCCTAGAGTCAGGAATGACTAGCACATATGTGTGAGGGGAACCCTTACCTTTACCTTTACCTTTACCTTTACCTTTACCTTTACCTTTACCTTTACCTTATCCTATCTATCTATCTATCTATCTATCTATCTATCTATCTATCTATCTATCTATCTATCTACCTACCTACCTACCTACCTACCTACCTACCTACCATCTATCCTTGCATTGGGAATCTGTTAGCAAATATACACTTTTAACGCCTTTTGTAAATATAAAATGTGAAAATTCATTTCTTATTATTAATTTTTCCATAATTACAATTGACATTCTGGAAAAAAAATCATTCTTTTAAAAGGTAATTAGGGTGGCTTGTCATGTATTCTGTCAGTGGTTGCATTAATATTTTTTTTTAAATTTGATTTATATGCCGCCCTTCTCTGGAGACTCAGGCGGCTTACAATGTGCTAAGCAATATTGCTGAATAGTTGATGGAGTTCAGTAGATAGTTAATCATTTAGTGTTTTAGTGGATACTTGTTGGAGACTGATCTCACAGGTCCTTAAAAGTGAAAAAAAAAAAGTGAAATAACAGCTGTTTTGTCAATTTCTTAAGAGGCACCTGTTTTGCCCTCTCACTGTCAGTTCAAGGTGCTTGAGGCAGAAAGTTTAGGAAAACGATCATTTCTGGAGACCATATCAAATTCTCATAAAAATTAGTTACATTTTGTTTTATTGTCTTGAGAAAAAGAAAGATGTTGTATTGTGAGAATAGTATGGGCTTGTACGTAAATGGAACTGAGCTTCTCCCCAAAGATATCTGAAATAGTTTCTGCCTGGTTGGATTACTTCAACTTGAAATCTTCCATTAGTGTAATATGTTGCTACTGGGGGGAAATACTGGCAAGTGTTCACTTTATTATATCATTACTCTGGTTGACAATATATTTCTGAACATAATTTAAACTGCTGTTTATGGAATTGTGGTACCTAACAAGTTGAGACAAAGCTGCCTGAAAGACCAAATTTTACACTGAAAACTTGCCTTTAAAATAGGCTATGCCCTTCTTTTTATGTGCCATTGTCTTCAGCAGCGTAGTTTGTACAAACTCAGTTATGCTATCTTCATTAGGGAAGTCCTCACTCTCAAAGGAGAACGTTTGTATTTTTCAGGCAACTGAGCACATGTCTATTTAAATAAGCCTTTGATTCTTTAGTTTGTTGATTGAGTGGGTTATCCCCAGTGGTGGGTTGCTCCTGGTTCAGCCCGGTTTGGGCGAGCCAGTAGTGGTGATGATGTGACATCACTGAACCGGTTCTCTTTAACTCTTTTTTTTCAGAGACAATGTTACAGAATAGTCACGGGCCATTTATCAAATAAGTAAGGAAGTGTTTAGAAGAAAATGAGATAAATTCAAATATTTAATGCAATTTATATAATAAATTGTCTGTGGGGACTGACTCCTGGTACACCCTATAGGTATGTATGCAAATTCACTTAAGTTAACAAGTGAAGTTGTTATTTGATGTGTCCTTCTATCCTGGCCAGTGGTGGCATATATTGGTTAAAAATGTATAAGTGCTTACCGAAAGAAATTAATAATATGTGCCTCATGGTGTCAAATACCATGACTTATGTACTTGGATCAGCTATCAGAACATAGACGCAGAATTTGCCTCATGATATCAGCATGCTTATAACATTCTTTTTTATGTAATAAAAAAATTGCTGTAGATCCCCTAGTATCAGAAACGAATTTGATTAAGCCAACAAGGTCTAATCTCTTCCCAGGTCTCTCTAACAATCTTTTCAATGGACTTACTACCAGAAATGTATAGCTGATATACAGATATTAAATCTGTATATATATTGTACATATATAAATCTGTATATACTGTACATATATATATATATTGTTTATATATGTATGTGTCAGTCTTCTCCCCCTCCCAGTCATCTGTCAATGGAGCAGTGCCCTTGACCTAATAAATCACAAAGACATAATAATATTTAAACAAATAATCCCTGCTAGTCCCTTTGAAAAATGACCTGAAGTTATATATAACATTTGCATCTCTTTCCTCTGCTGTTGAGTTGGATTCCTTCTATCTATCTGATCCATCTGATCTCTCTCTTCCTGTTACTCTACTTCATTCTTGCACATCTTGATCCTTCCACAATCAATGTACTGGGTGATTCTCTCTTTGGTGAAGGTTATTAGCTTGCTTTTTGTCTGTCAACCAAACACTGCAAATGAAATTCTTTTGCATACACCAGATGTTCCTTCTCCCTGTGGCTACAGTAAGTGGAACCCTGGCTAGACAGATTGCAACATGGAGAAAAGCTTCAGAAAGCCTTTTCTGTTTTGCTTCTTCCTGATTAGTCATTAATGCTCTCTTATTCCAGAGATAGATAAAAGGCTACCCAACTGTGTTTCTTATTTCATAATCTTTTCAGGATGCATTGTCTTGTGAGACTAATCTTTCTTTTTCCTAGCTATGATTCTAGTCTAATCTTCTTCAGCTTTTCTTTCTCACCTGGGTATCTCAATCTTGCACAGGTCACTTAATTCATGTTTCCTTATTCTACTAAATTCCTGAATATAATTTATTCCTTTTATGCTTTGGGACAGCCATTCTCTTACCTTCTCCAGTCTGTCTAATCTTTTCATCTGCAGCAGCAGTTTATATCCTCTTATTGTCAATCCACTACTTGGTTTCTCTGTAGGTTAGTATCCTCTTCCCATTCCGATTTCTTGGGTATAGACCCAGTCATTTTGTAATCACATTTTCTTTTTATTTCTTTTCCAGGCATATTCTACCATTTTGCCTCAAACTCTGATTTGATTTGTTATTTATCTACTCCGATATAATCTACTAGATTGAAGTTGTAAAATTCACTGCAGTAATACAACCAGGACTATATCATGAATACTGATACTTGATTTCATTATCTGTCCTAAACTGATAAAAGAAACATCACCTGTGCTTCAGAGGTAAAGATGGGTCCAAGAGCATTTTTATTCTGTTCTTGATTAAAAGCACAAAAGTCCTTCCAGACCAGGCTGAATATAACTCAGCTGGGGAGATGAACCACTCAGGAGCAGAAAATATTGTACAGGTAGACCTTGACTTACAACAATTAATTGAGTGACCATTTGAAGTTACACTGGCACTGGAAAAAGTGACTTATGACCATTTTTCACACATAAGACCATTGCAGAACCACCATGGTCACATGATTGACATTCAGACTCTTGGCAATTGATTCATATTTATGATGGTTGCAGTGCCCTAGAGTCAACTTTTGCACTCTCCTGACAAGAAAGTCAACGAGGAACCCAGGTTCCCTTAACAACTGTGTTACTAGCTTAACAAGTGATTGCAGTGATTCACTTAATATAACAGTGGCAAGATAGGTTATAAAATGGGGCAAAAATCACTTAACAACTGTCTCACTTAGCAACAAACATTTTGGGCTCAATTGAGCCTGTATTATATCTGAATATAATTTCAGGTTATTTCATCTAATATTTTTCCATTTTAGACATCAAAACAAGAGATCCAGTGTTTCATTTGAATGAAATAGAAAAAGTATTATTGGTGAGTTGATTGAAGCCTTACTGTCAAACCAAAGATCACTGTGTATATGTGATATAGAATTCAGACAATGCCTAGCAAAGAAAGAGTGCATCTTATTTATTACAGGTACCCGTGTTTTCCCCAAAACAAGACCCTGTCTTATATTTTTTTTTACCACCAAAAAAAGGCACCAGGTCTTATTTTCAGGGGGGATGTCATTCACTGATGCAGATGCACCTCACTTGCACGTGCTGCCCCCAGCCTCCTTTTCGCTGTCAGAGGCCTTCAGGAACTTTTTTGGCTGGCAAGGAAAACAGAGCTCAAGATCGATCCAGAGCTCTGTTATTGGCTAGAGAGGCCTTCAGGAAAGGCCTTTAGGAAAAGTAGTTATTGACATAACTAAATTGGGACCAGAATTTTTGTTGCTAAGCAAGGCAGTTAAGTGAGTTGAACCCAATTTTATTTTATTTATTTATTTTATTTATTTGTCAACAAGTACAAGGAAACAAGTAACAGTATAGACGTGGACGTGGACACATGAAAAAAATTGGCACAAATAAAAGGATATAAATAGGCAAAACATAAACACATAGAAGGGGCGTTGGTCCTACCTGATACGCCCCTTCTCGTTGAGTGGAGACAGCAGCCAGACGTGGGTTGTGCTCATTGGTCAGAGGTTGGACTGAGCCTGTAAAATCTTCTTAAATCCTCCCCTGTTGCTAGGGCACCCAGCTTTTGTCGAAGGAGGAAAACAGACTCGGTGTGTGGAAAGAAAACAGGAAAACAACAATGAGATAAAACCAATAACAGTAATGACCAGACTGAAAACCAGGGTGGGACTGGCTGCTGTCTCCACTCAACGAGAAGGGGCGTATCAGGTAGGACCAACGCCCCTTCTCCATTGAGGGTGGAGACAGCAGCCAGACGTGGGACATACCAAAGATCACTGTCCCAATTCACGGGTGGGAACAGTCTGGGCAGAACTGTAACATCCTGTAACACCCGAACTGTAACACCCTGTAATACACGCCTCCCAAAGTTAGCCTCCGCAGAGGCGAACTTATCCAGTTTATAGTGTCTAATAAAGGGTGAAGGAGACGTCCAAGTTGCCGCCCTGCAAATCTCGTCCAAGGAAGCCCTCGAAGCCCAAGCCGCCATGGTCGCAGCACTTCTGGTCGAGTGGGCTGTGACTGAAGAAGGAGGGGGCAACGACCAAAGTTCGTAAGCTGTTGTAATCGTTGCACAGATCCAACGACCCACCGTGGAAGAGGTCAATCTCCGTCCTAAAGAAGACGGTAGAAAAGAAACAAATAGCGATTCTGTCCGCTGAATATCAGCAGTCCTCTGGAGGTAGAGACTAAGTGCTCGACGGACATCCAACATATGCAAACGGTACTCCGCCAGACCGGAAGGAGAAGGATAAAAATCTGGTAGAACCAGTTCCTGTAGGCGATGAAACGGAGAGTTAATCTTAGTTACAAAGGTAGGATCCAGTCTGAGGACCACCCTATCCTCATGGAAGACACACAAATCCTCTCTAATGGACAATGCTGCAAGCTCTGAAATTCGACGCGCCGATGTAATTGCAACCAAAAAGGCTACCTTGCCAGACAACAAGCGCAAGCAGACTGACTCGAGAGGTTCGTAAGGTGGCCCCATAAGAGAGTCCAGTACCAAGGAAAGAGGGATACCGATGCAGAACAGGCGGGCAGAGATTAGTCGCACCTCGTAGAAAACGGGGAATCAGAGGCTGTTGAGATAGCGAATGAACAGAATTATACATCAGGATGGAAGAAATTGCAGCCACCTGTCTCCGGAGTGTGTTTGGAGACAGCCCTTTGACGAGACCAGACTGTAAAAACCGGAGGACCTGCAAGACTGATGCTCGAAGGGGAGAAACCCCCTGGGTTTCACACCAAGAGGAAAAGGACCGCCAGGTAGCGGAATAAATCCGTTCTGTAGATGACCGTCGGGATGCCTGGATGGTATGGATCACGTCGGAAGGGATGTGGTCCCGCTGCAGAGCTTCCCACTCAATCGCCAAGCGGTCAGCTGGAGCTACTGAGGCTCTGGATGTACAATTGTCCCTTGGCTGAGGCAATCTGGAGCACATGGAATCCTCCAAGGAGGGGACACTGACAGATGAATGAGGTCCGCGAACCACGACCTCCGTGGCCAATGTGGGGCCACAAGAACAACCTCCGCTCATTCCAATAACAGTTTCCGAATCACCCTCGGGATGAGGGGAAATGGGGGAAAGGCGTACAGCAGGCCCTGAGGCCAAGGGGAGCGCAGAGCATCCACAGCCTCCGCCTGAAGGGAAGGGAAGCGGGAGAAGAAACGAGGCAACCTGCTGTTCTGAGGGGAAGCAAAGAGGTCTACTTCTGGCGTTCTGAAATGGGCAGTTATCTGCCGAAAGAGGAGAGGATGGAAGCTCCATTCTCCGTGGTCCAATTGCTGGCGACTCAGCCAGTCTGCCATCACGTTTGAGACCCCCGATATGTGGTCCGCTTTCAAGGAGGCCAGATGCCTCTCTGCCCAAAGGCCTAGTTTCTTTGCTTCCCGCATTAGCGATGGAGATCGGGTGCCGCCTTGGCGATTGACGTGCGCCTTGGCCGAGGTGTTGTCGGTTAATACCAACACGTGCTCGCCGGACACCAGCCATAGAAAAGCCCGAAGTGCCAGGAAAATCGCCCGCAGCTCCAGCCAATTGATGCTGCGGGCCGCCTCCATAGTGGACCAGGTCCCCTGTGCAAATTGGGCACCGCAGTGAGCCCCCCAGCCGGACTTGCTGGTGTCGGTAGTCACAGTTATCCACTGGGGTTCCAGGAAGAGGCAACCCCTGGAGAGCGCAGGAGACAGCCACCAGCGAAGGGATGAAAGCACCGCCCGTGGAACTGTCACCTTGGTCGAGGAGGATCCCTTGCCCGTTTTCTGGAAAGGCAAGAGAAACCATTGAAGGTCTCTAAGGTGTAACCTGGCCCATGGAACAATAGAGATGGCCGAGACCATCTTCCCTAGCAGTTTGGAAAGGAGAAGGGGGGAAGCCCTCTTATCTCTAAGGACCTTAGCTACCATAGATCTCAACTCAGCCTGGCGATCCGGGGAGAGAAAAACTCTACCTTGTACTGAATCAATAGTAGCCCCCAAGTGAAGAATTCTAGTAGAAGGTTCCAGGTGGCTTTTCTCTAAGTTAACGGAGAAGCCGTGTAAATGCCAGTGTCTGAATAGTAAGCCGGAGATCAGACATGGCCTGTTCATGGGAAGATGACATAATAAGAATGTCATCCAGGTAGCACTGGAGACGAATGGCCTTAAGCCTGAGGTGGGCCGCCAAGGCCGCCAGAATCTTGGTGAAACTATGGGGAGCAGAGGAAAGACCGAAGGGCAAGGCCCTATACTGGTAGTGAACCCCAGCATAGCAAAAGCGAAGGAATTGCCTATGAGAAGAGTGAATGGGGATATGGAGGTAAGCCTCCGTGAGATCTATTGAACAGAGGAGATCGCCCCTCCGTACGCCGTCCAGGATAGAAGACAAAGATTGCATTTTGAACCTTCTATAGACTACAAACTGGTTCAAACGTTTAAGGTCCAGAATAGGTCTCCACCCACCCGATGACTTAGGGACTAAAAAGACCCTAGAATAGAACCCCTGTCCCACCTGGTCAAGAGGCACTCGTTGAATAGCCTCAATGGCTAGCAGATGGTTGATAGCCGACTCCATGCGGGATCGACGTTCAGCTATGTGGGACAGGGGACATCGGATAAAAGACAAAGGAGGGGTGGAAACGAATTCAATGGCCAGTCCAGATGAAATAGAGGCCCGGACCCAGCAATCTGAAGTAGTACCCTCCCAAGCTTTGGCGAAAAGGCCCAATCGTCCGCCAATGGGAGGATCCCTGGTACTACTAATGACGGCGACGGATGAAATGACCCCCTCCCCCTCGAAAGGGCCATCGGGGACCAAAATTCCTCCCCCTAGGTGGTCTCTCCTGAGCTGCCCTCTGCCTAGAATTCAGGGGCCCCGTGTAGAAATTACCCGTGTTTCTGTGGGGACCTATTCCCCCCTCCGGACGGAAATGAGAATGAGGAGGTTAAGGGAAGACCCGAGGTTCCCCCCTACGGAAGACAGCCGGCAGGATTTTTCTTTTATCTTTGGTCTCTATGAGGAACTTGTCCAAGTGTTCACCAAACAACTTAGTTCCTGAGAAAGGCACCGAAGCCAGATGCCATTTATGCCTCGCGTCGGCCTGCCAATGGCGAAGCCACACTAAGCAGCGGGCTGCAATAGAGGAGGCCAGGGACTTAGCTGCAAACCGTGTGGCATGCAATGTGGCATCTGCGGAAAACTGAACCGCCGCTATAATTTTATTCAAGTCCTGCCTCAATCTAGAGTCCTCAGAAGACATCTTTTCCTGCAATTGTTTAAGCCACAAAATCGTTGTTCGATTAAAGAAAGATGCGGTGGTCGCAGATTTAATAGCCCATGCCGCACCCAGGTGAGCCCTCTGAAGAACCTGTTCAGATTTGCACTCCTCAGGATGCAGGCCTTCCTCCGGATCTCCAGGGATGGAGGAAGAGGAGAGCAACGCCGCCACAGGGGAATCGACCGAGGGAACCTGGAGCAAGGACTCCAGGTCAGACGAAACAATGAAGTTCCATTTGTCTGTGGAAGAAGGCACTGGAACAGAAGAGGGGGCAGACCACTGCTTCTGGATGACTTCCATAAAGAGTGGCAGTGTGGGAATGGCCGTCACAGCCTTAGGTTGCTCAGCAAACAATGGATTCAAGTTCGCAGCTGGTGGATCAGGCAGAGGAGAAGGACCCAGTTGAGCTGCATTTACCGCCTTAAAGAGCAGCGACTTAAAGAGAGACTGGGGAAATAGGCCCGTGAAGGCTGGCTGGTCAGGGGGCAATCCCTCATCCTCTGAAAGATCTGGTTCTTGGGGTTCCATGCACACCTCCTTGGAGTGATCACTGACCCCTGAAACGGATGGAGAATCCGAACCTGTCAGAGAAATGGCATCCTCCATATCGAACCTGGTCAGAGATTCTGGAGGTTCTGAAAGGACCGAGCGAGTAAGAGTTGGCCCTGGGGCAGGATTGAAATGGTTAGACAAAGAATGATGAACCGCCACAGCAATCATTCGTTGAATGTCTTCCGGCTGCCAATTGACCGGAGGTTGACCTGGAGCCAGACCGGCTTCCATAGAGGCACGGACCGGAACAGAAGAGATAGGAGGATGAACCATCAGAAGACTGGGAGCGCTAGACTCCACCATAGAAGGAACCCCCCCCAAGGTAGCTGACCCCCAAACTTCTATTGAGGGAACTGACATTGGAAAATCTTGTAAAGACCTTTGATCAGGAGTCAAAAATATGTCTCGCAGCTGATTCCCAGAAGGAAGCCTGGCTGAACTACAATTTGGAGCTCTATTGTCAACCTGCTTCTTAGAAGCCTCATTGGGCAGCTTACCCTGACCCTTAGATGCCCTTGAGGGAAGCGAAGGACGCTTGGTGGCAGGAGTAGGGGCCCTCACCCCTTCATTTGGCGCCTGAGTCTGGCTCTTTCGGAGGGAGGCCTCAGACTGTTCGCGCACTGTGGCCTTACGGCCATGTCTAGACTTGGCCTGTGCCTTAGGCATTATTGAGAACAAATACCACCCAGGTAAGTCAAGGTAAGAATACAAGGTTTTCTAGCTCCAGTAAACTAATATAGAATCAGAAAAACCCCAACTCAATGTTTTAAACCGTCAAGGAATAAAGCTCTTTCCTTATGGCCTGCAAACAGCAACTTCACTTAGAGGTGTGATTCAAAATGACGCCCAAGCAACTACAGGAAGGGCGCGAAAATTTTTGAAGGCTAAACTTTCTCGGCGCCAAGAGCACAGAGCAACAAAATGGTGCCCGAGCAAGCTGCAGGGAGAGCGCGAAGCTCTACTGGGCCCAGGAACGCTCGGCGCTAAATAGATGAGGGCGAAACCTCAAATAGCAAGGGAGGCAGCTCAATACGCCCCCGCTGCTAACATTGCAGGCTAGGGATACGAGGATCCCTTCAGGAGAGCCGACAAGCGGCTACAGCCGGGAGCGCGCTGCTCCGCTCCTTGCGCTGAACAGCTGAGGCGCAGATAAGCAGCAGCCGAAAGCTCCGTTTAGAGCACTGGGCTCTGAATCGGCGAGAGGGAGGCCCGAAAAACAGCGCTATGCAGTTGAGGCAGTTAGCGCTAACGAGGAGAGGCAAACGGGCTTCAAACACCCTCAAAGGAGAAGATTAGCTACAGCCGACAAGCGGCTAGTGCGGGGAAGCGCGAGACTTCACAAATAAAAAGGTAAATATACACGGGCAACCAGGAGAAGCATGTGGGGGGGGGGGCGCAAGGCTCCACAGCAGTCTAAAGGCCTGGTAAATGCCCTTTAAATGGGAATACTGGGCTATTCAATACCCTCCTCCCCAAAAGGGAGCGAATAGCTCCACCAAGGAGTGAGAGATTAACCAATTCCACCGAGAGTGGAAGGAACTAAGGGAGAGGGAGCTCAGTAACTCACAAGGAGCTGTTAAAGATATAATTTACCAAAAACCAATCCAGCAGGCTAGACAGTAGTCACAGGAAATCCAAAGTCAAATGAGCCGAATGAATCCAATAGCAAAGGTTAACAGCAATGCAAAAAGTAGACAGAGCAAACTTTCCACACAACTGTCCAGTCTGAACGACTGAGCAAAAAGCTGGGTGCCCTAGCAACAGGGGAGGATTTAAGAAGATTTTACAGGCTCAGTCCAACCTCTGACCAATGAGCACAACCCACGTCTGGCTGCTGTCTCCACCCTCAATGGAGAATGATTAATATAAATGGGGACAGTAGGCATGCTGGTGTGCTTATGCACGCCCCTTTAGGGACCTCTTAAGAAACATGAAAGGTCCACGGTAGACATTTTAAGGTAAAAAGTATGGGGATTAGTGAGACTAACACTAACAACAGGATCAGGTAGAGTGCTCCAGATATTTATTACTCTATTGCAAAAGTCATATTTCCTACAATCAAAATTAGAGCGAATTACATTGAGTTTGAATCTATTGCTAGCCCTTGTGTTATTACGGTTGAAATTAAAGTATTCATTTACAGATAGGACGTTTTGGTAAATAATCTTTTTTTTTTTTTTTTTTTTTTAAATTTGATTTATATGCCGCCCTTCTCCGAAGACTCAGGGCGGCTTACAATGTGCTCAGCAATAGCCTTCATCCTTTTGTATATTTATACAAAGTCAGCTTATTGCCCCCACAAACTGGGTCCTCATTTCACCTACCTTAGAAAGGATGGAAGGCTGAGTCAACCTTGAGCCTTGGCGAGATTCGAACCCTGCAGTAATTGCAGGCAGCTGGTCTTAAGCAGCTTAATAACAGGGTGCCTTAAACCCTAGTACTACCAAGGCTCTTATGAACTAAGCATAGGTCAGAACGTAGATGGAGTAGCTCAAGGCTATCCAGACCTAAAATTTCAAGCCTGGTGGTATAGAGAATTTTATTTTGAGCAGAAGATTTGAGTACCCTTCTAGTAAAATATCTCTGGACTCTCTCTAATGTATTGATGTCTGAAATACAGTGAGGATTCCAGGCAGGTAAACAGTATTCAAGTATAGGTCTGGCAAAGGTTTTATATGCCCTAGTTTGAAGTATAGCGTTACCAGAGAGAAAACTTCGTAAAATAAGATTGACAACTCTTAATGCCTTTTTTGCAATGATGTTACAGTGAGCTCTGGGACTTAGATCTTTTGAAGTAAGTACTCCTAGGTCCTTGACAGAGTGTGGGTCAACTTTTAGATCATTTCCAGCCAGCAAATATTTGATGTTCTTATTTCTATTGCCAATGTGCAGGACTGGGCATTTGTTAGCAGAGATTTGGAGTTGCCAATTGTTTGACCATTCAGATACATAGCTTAGGTCATTTTGAACGGTAGTAGAGTTGTCTGTGGTGTTGAAAGTTTAACATAATCGGCAAAGAGGGCACAGCTGCTTATAATTTGATCACAAAGGTTGTTGATATAAAGCAGAAAGAGTGTTGGACCTAAAACGCTGCCTTGGGGAACACCGCTGTTAACAGGTGGACGATTTGATAGGGTGCTGCCTATTTTGACCACTTGTTGCCTGTTTGACAGGAACACAGTTATCCAATTATGCAGGGGTCCAGAAATGCCAGAAGATTTTAGTTTCAGTGTCGTGCACTACTGAATCAAAGGCTTTACAGAAGTCTATGTAAATTGCATCTATTGCTTTGCCCTGGTCTAGTTGAGAGGTCCAGATGTTTTTGCAGTGAATGAGTTGCAGATTACATGACAAATTTTTCCTGAAACCAAATTGTTTACTAGAGAGTAGGTTATTTGTTGCTAAGTGAAGGGTGATGGATTGGTTTATGATGGATTCCATGACTTTACACATGACACAACAATTTTAAAGTCTTTTTGCTATGGTTGTTAAATGAATTATGTCAATTTGCAAACTGAACTTCCCCATGGACTTTGCTTGTTGGAAGGTCACAACTAGTGATCATGTGACGCCAGGATCCTGCAATCATCAAAATACATCCCGATTGGCAAGCAGTCAAATTTTTATCACATGACTGTGGGGATGCTATGATGGTTATAAGTGCAAAGATCGGTCATGAGTCACTTTTTTTGGTGTAGTAACTTTGAACAGTTGTTAAACAAATAGTTATAAATTGAGGCTTATCCATGTAGATACTCACCTATTTATGTGTGACTATTATCTGCTTTCTTACCAGAGCCAACCTTTATCTGATTTGTAAAAATAAGAATTGGTCCCTCACCATTTTAAAACACCTCATTCATGAAATAGTTTGAGTTTGAGAGAAGAAAGACGTCTATGCAGAATGTATGTTGATTTTAAAAAAAACAAACCAACATGACATGCTGGAGTGCAATTTAATGCATAAATGCATGTCTTTGCAATGGCACACATGCTGGGAAGCTGCAAATGTTTTTCTTTTAACTGTGCATGCATGTAAAGTAAGATCAAGTAGTAATACAATCCTGTGCCTATGCAGGATTACATAAATTTATAGAGGTGTGGCATGTGAATGAATGTATTTCACAGCAGTTCATCATTTTACATTGGCCTCTAATTTATGTTATTATCATACACATCGAAAATATTTACATTTTTGCACATCTATTCCTAATTGCAGCTTTTAATTTTGAGTATAAATTTTTTTCTTCCTTGAAGACTCAGGGAGAAAAAGCATACATCTAAAAATGCAAGTTAGAAATTTCTTTACTACAGAAAAAAATCTATGGAATTAATTAAATTTAAGATCACCTTAATATACATAAAAATTGAAACCCTGAGTGTTTTTAATAATTTAACAAAGAGTCTAATCCTTCCTGGGAGATGTATGAATGTTTCCACATGTAATTTATATGTTAATCTTGCAGAACAAAACCAATGATCTTATTTTATGGTTGATTTTTGTCTTTTATAAACCTGTAATGTACAATTTTTGCATGCACAAAAATTGAAATGAGTGCTTTTATAATTTAACAAAGTTCCTAACATAAAACATGCCTTGCAATTGGTTATGCTGTTTGCCACAGGCATCCATTTAAAATATACTGTTTGTGAATGAGAAGGGGGAGTTGTTTTAACTGACATGAATAGTTCTGCTTCATTAGTTCAGTTGCTTAGAAGTCTTGTAATGTTGTAGTATCAGACCTCCCAAGTTAAGAAACAAAGCACTGTAAGCCATTCTACATGCAATTAAAAGCTGATTACACTATTCATATGGAAACGAACTGTTCACAATGTGATAGGGAACCCATGCAAGCAACCAAATTACTCCACTGTATTGTCCCAGCAAGTAGCAAGAAGTCTTCAGCTTGATTTAGCTGTAATCCTCCAGTAGCCTTCCCATCCTGCTCAATTCATAGAATTCTGTTCAGTTGGCTTTCCCTTCTAGCCATGCAGTTGTAGCACATTGGGAGAGCACAAACCAGGGTAAGGCTACTCCAGGCTATATTTTGGAACTGTATGTAGAAACCATATTTTTCCCCCATTGGTGTAATTCTTTCATCTTTTCTTGATCTGGTGCAACCAAATTAGTACAATCTCATTTGTAGAGAGAAATCTCAAGCAGTATTTTGTCACATTTAACAAAATAGGAAGCTACTAATTAGCTTCAAATGATAAAAGCAGGTAAGTAATTTCCCTTAGGTGCAAACAGAGATGGGATTGTTGGTTAGTTTTTCGCATACTGTAATTTCGCATTCTATCTATATTGTCCAAGGGGCTTTATTGGGACATGAATGCAATTTTACTTACGTGAAAAAAGCAAGATATTTATGCTAGGACAAATAGTTTATTTGTATATAGTTGTGCTGTCATGTGAACTTTTCAAATTTATATATAGCTATATGCCCAATAAACACCAAAGTATATCTTATCTTAGACTTTTGTACCTATAGGATTATTTCACTTGGTAATTTTTGATATTTCTTAACATATCTTTTGACAACCAGTGTTTCTTTTTTGTATAAATAGTGCCTAGTATGCACCCTGTGTTTATCATGCTTAGTGAAGCTCTGCAGAAGTCTACCTGTCATAAGAACAAGGTAGTCTATATGTTGTCAGGATAAGTATCATGTTGGCTTAGTTTTGTGAAGTCTGATTCTAATAATAGATGCTTTAAATAGATCAATAAATGATTTAAAAATAAATAAGTGTTTGAATTTTTGGGGTGGACCTAATATAAGCTCTACTCCAAAAATAAGCCCGGGGAGATGGGCATGACCAGTACAAGAGGTGGCGATGTGAGGCAACAGTGTCCAGCAGCAGCTGCAGTCTGCCAGGCTCTTGGCACAGCACAGAAAAGTCCAAGTATGGATGGAGAGGCGATGGAGAGGAAACAGATGATCTGGATGTGCTGCACGGTTGCCTGGCTCATGAGCGGCTCGTGGGAGGCTTGCAATGTGGCACCAGCAGCAGGCTGAGACAGAGGCACGGTGGGGATATGCTGATAATCCTGATGCCCTGCACGGGTGCCTGGTGCGGCACAGCTGCAGGCAAGCTGAGAGATGGTGGGACAGAGTAGACAATGTGTTGGATTGCCTGCCTCCCCCCCACCCCATGCCTCTACCTTTGCCTGGCTCTGCTGTGCACTTTTTGCCCATAGGGAGACTGGGCACCTTTGGAGTGCTTGGGAATGGAGCAAATCACTCTATTCCCAAGTGCCCCAGGTGCCCAAACACTTTTCACCCAGAGGGAGATGAAGTTTCGTCTGCTTGCAGATAGGGCTCTTTGAAATGGAGCTAATTACTCCATTTCAAACCATCCTATTTGCAAGCAGACTAAACTTCCAGTCTCCGTCATTTCGCTATCTAGGTGAAAAGTGTTTGTGCATCTATGGGGCACTTGGGAACAGAGTGAATCACTGTATTACCAAGCACCCCATAGGCACCCAAACACTTTTCATCTGGAAAGTGTTTTGCCCCCTAATCGCTCCGTTTCAAAGCACCCTATTTGCAAGCAGGCAAAGCTTCCAGTCTATGCTGGAAGAAAAGTATGTCTGCCCTGGGAAGCCCTGTAAACTGTTACAGATGGTGGGAGGGAGTGGGTGGGCAGCTACAAAATAAGGCATCCCCAAAAATAAGACCCAGTAGATCTTTTGGTCCAAAAAAAATTAGAATACCTGATCTTATTTTTGGGGAAACACGGTATATAGTTTCAAATATTAAAATACTTTACCATAATATTATTAAAATATTATTAAAATAACCATAATAAAAATTTGGAATACTTACCAGGATATCAGCTCTTGGTGCTGAGCTGTCACTGTTTTTGAAAGGAAATTGAGGTTAAGAAAAGGATCAGTAGTATAGTCAGAAAATTTATGTCTGTTAATAGGACACTGCTTTAGGATTGTTACTTTGTTCTCAGAATTCACAGAATAGAGAATGATACATGTAAGATAAATAATGCCGATTTATTTGGGTTGGAATAATTTAGAAATCTTTTACCATTGTATAAAATAGCAATAGATATAAAGTATGGATTTTATCAAAGGATTCCAAACGTTTGCTGCCAAAACTGAAAGTTATGAGTGAACTATTTCCTATCCAAACAACACTTCAAACCGTCATATTACAAATTAATAACCACTTGAAAAGTATTGCCACAAAGGTTCCAGAGCTTTAACATGGTTTACATTTAGAGTTTAACTTCAATAGTAGACCATAAGCAGTGGAATATCTTGAGTGACCTATTATGCAAAACTTTCTCCTTGTCTGATAGCAGACAATTGTTTGATTGAAATCTTATTTACTCTTGTATGCTATATTATGTTTCTCTTAAGAACTGCAGCCTCTAGCAGAATGTCACTACTTGTATAGCTGTATGAAAATGGCCTTGAAGAAGGCGTTCAATAGTCATCTGATTAACACCAATTTAGCCCTGAAAGGGAGGAGGGAATGAAGAAGAAACTCAAGATTGCCCTGCCTTGATTCTCTTAGTATAAGAGTCAAGAGAGAAAAATCTCTGCAGGACTTTCAAAATTTTATTATTATACTTTGAAGGAAGAAGAGTTACCTTAGTTGAGTGTGGGGCCTGTTTTTTGATCTAGCCTATGTCAAAAGACAAATATCATTGCATTCAACATATTAACCTGACATTTGCATTTATCTAAGTAAATTGAGCAAAAACAGTTTTATTACAAATATATTATTAAATTTGACAAATAAAATAATAAAGCTGGATGTTATTTAGTCCAATCTCTTGCAATATGGCTGGCTTGCATTACAGAGACCTGGCTGGGCTCGGAGGGAGGTGTCCCTCTGACTGAACTTTGCCCGCCATGTTTTCGGATGCTACACCAGCCGAGGACCCAGGGGAGGGGTGGGGGGGTGGCTGTTGTTATTAGGGAGGTCCATAGTCTGCAGGAGGTCACTGCTCCCCAGATGGACGGGTGTGAGTCCCTACTCATGAGATGGGGTCCTTAAGGGCAGTGGGCCTGTTGATTACGTACCTATCTCCCAGCTGTGTATCAACAGCCCTGCCCGGGCTGCTGGATGCCCTATCGGGGCTGGTGGTTGAGTTTCCCAGACTCATTGTTCTGGGGGACTTTAACCTGCCTTCCCTGGGTGGGGCGTCAGGGGCAGCCCTGGAGTTAATGGCTTCCATGGCAGCCATGGATCTGACTCAGGTAATTCAGGGCCCGACTCATGTGGGGGGACACACACCTGATCTCATTTTTATCTCAGAGCAGTGGCGTAGTGAGTTCGGTGAGGGTATACCAAGTATGTACCCCCTGTCATGGACCGATCATTATCTTCTTCGGCTGGACTTCCATTATGCCGCCCCATGCCGCTGGGATGCAGGACCAACCACCTGGTTCCATCCCAGGCACCTGATGGACCCTGAGCGGCTCCAGACGGAGCTTGGGACTATACCTGTCTCTCTTTCCCACGCTCCGGTCGAGACTCTGGTGGATGCCTGGGAAAAGGTGGCCGCCGGGGCTCTCGACCGGGTTGTACCTTTGTGGCCTCTGACCCAACGCAGATACTGGTTGGCCCCTTGGTTTACTGGGGAGCTCTGGGAGATGAAGCGGCAGAGGAGAGGCCTAGAGAGCTGTTGGAGATCCAGCCGTTCCGAGTCTAACCGAGCACAGTTAAAATCCTTTACGCGATCTTATCTAGTGGAGATGGAGGCAGCGAAGCGCCTTTACTTCTCTGTCCTCATCGCGTCCGCAGATAATCGCCCGGCCGCCCTGTTTAGGGTGTCCCACTCCCTTCTGAATCAGGGAATGGGGGATGACTCTATGCGGGGGAGGGCCAAGCAGTATAGTCAACATCTGCTGGACAAGATCGCTCAGATTCGGGACGGGCTGGACTCTGACTGGGCAGGGTCGGTTGAGGGGGTGACGACAGGTCTGGTTATCTGGGACGAGTTCGATCCTGTTACTCCCGAGGAAGTGGACAGGATCATGGGGAAGCTGAGTACCACCACGTGTTTGTTGGACCCGTGTCCCTCCTGGCTTGTTTATTTGGCTCGGGAGGTTACACGTGATTGGATCCAGGCAGTGATCACTGCTTCCTTGGGTGAGGGGAGCTTGCCTGCTGCCTTGAAGGAGGCGGTGGTGAGACCCCTCCTCAAGAAACCTGCCTTGGATCTAGCTATCTTGAACAACTTTCATCCTGACTCCAACCTTCGCTTTATTGCGAAGGTTGTTGAGAGAGCATGGTAGCACATCAGCTCCCGTTGGCCCTGGAGGAAGCAGTATACCTGGACCCATACCAGTTGGGTTTCAGGCCCAGGTACAGCACGGAGATGGCATTGGTCGCGCTGCTTGACGATCTCTGGAGGGCTCGGGACAGGAGACATTCCTCTGTCCTGGTCCTGTTAGATCTCTTGGCGGCTTTTGATACCATCGACCATGGTATCCTACTGCAACGCCTCGAGGGATTAGGGGTGGGAAGCACTGTTTTACAGTGGTTCTCATCCTACCTCACAGGTTATTCGCAATCAGTGTTGGCGGGGGGACAGAGGTCGGCCCCAAGGCCCCTTACATGTGGGGTGCCCCAGGAGTCGGTTCTCTCTCCCCTTTTGTTCAACATCTATATGAAGCCACTGGGGGAGATCATCCATGGTTTTGGGGTGGGGTATCATCAGTATGCTGATGATACCCAACTTTTTCTATCCACCCCGAATCAGCCCAGCGATGCCCTCGATGTGATGTCCTGGTGCTTGGAAGTGGTGTGGCTCTGGATGGGAAGGAACAGGCTTCGGCTCAATCCTGCCAAGACAGAGTGGCTGTGGGTACCGGCATCTCGGTTCCATGGGGATGCTCCACCGCTGGTTATAGGGGGTGAGGTGTTGCCCCCTGTTGACAGGGTGCGCAACTTAGGCATCCTCCTGGATTCACGGTTGTCTCTGGAAGATCATGTTATGACTGTGACCAGGGGGGCATTTGCCCAGATTCGTCTGGTGTGCCAGTTGCGCCCCTACCTGGACCAAGATGCCCTATGCACGATCACTCATGCGCTGGTCACCTCCCGGATTGATTACTGCAACGCTCTCTACATGGGGTTGCCCCTGAAGACCACCCGGAGGCTTCAGCTGGTGCAGAATGCAGCCGCGCAGGTAGTGATGGGAGTGTCCTGACGCTCTCATGTTACACCCCTCCTGCGTGACCTGCATTGGTTACCGGTTGCCCTCCATGTGAGATTCAAGGTGCTGGTGATTACATATAAAGCCCTACATGGCTTAGGACCGGGGTATTTGGCAGACCTTCTGCGGCCAGCAACAGCTCCCCATCACCCGGTGCGTTCCCACAGAGAGGGCCTACTCAGGGTGCCGTCGGCCAGACAATGTCGGCTGGCGACCCCTAGGGAGCGGGCCTTCTCTGAGGGCGCACCTACCCTCTGGAATCAGCCCCCCCTGGAGCTCCGGATGGCCCCCAACCTTCGCTCTTTCCGCCGTGAACTAAAAACATGGCTATTTCGCCTGGCCCGCCTGGACTGATGGGGTTTTTTAAAATGGATTTTAATTGATTTTAGGGATTTTATGTGTAACTTTTAACCCAGAGTTTTTGTTTTATTTTTCTGTTTTATTGTTGTGAGCCACCCTGAGTCCTCTCGGAGAAAGGGCGGCGTATAAATCTAAATAAATAAATAAATAAATAAATATTTAATATATTGTAGAATCCGCTGTAGCATCTTTGACAGAGGACCATTCAAACAGTTTTGAAGACCTCTAGTATAGGAAAAGGCAGTACTACATATGGTAGTTGTTCCATTTTCTAACAGTTATATACTCTAAAAATGCAAAATTAGTAAAGCCTCGGTGTTATGGATACACAAGTCAATAACCTTTGGATATAGTAAGAACATTTTGAATTCTGTTGTTTAGCAAATCAATCGAGACAGTGTTCAAAAAGTTCACTCAATGTATGTTTATTATATACCATTTTCAAAAATGTGCATAAATAGTGTAAAACTACATAAATGTTACGTATACAATTCTGGCACTATAAGACATCTAGCATTAACTGACACCCTTTCCCCAACTTGGCCTTAAAATGAGTTTTATTGTTCTAATATATTTTTTGTCTGATAATAAGAATATATTCCAAAACATAAGTACTCTATTAAATTTTGAGATAAGCACAGGTTTTTATGTCTATCAAAAACTATAGCTAAAGTTGACTTCCGGTTTGCTGCTTGTCGCTGCCAGACGTTCCTTTGGGATCGTCAGCTTCCATCGCCTGTCAGAGCTGCCTTCACAACGGAATGGCGGCTCGAAAAAACTCCGTTTCCATGAGGAAACGGAGATAGAGCCGGCAGGGGTGGGTAGAACTCTCTGCGGAGTCCCAAAAGTTTTTTTTTTACTTTTGGGACGGAGCGGATGAGATGCCCCGTATCCCCAGCCGCTGCTCCGGGCTTTGGGAGACCTCTGCTGATGCAGAGCCAGGCGTCAAAAGCGAGCCTGTAAATTTAACAGACTACTCAAAGAAAATGTGAGCTGGACCTGTAATACTGAACCGCAAGTATTTTACTGAATTTTTAAAAGAAATTACTTAAGAGAGAGGAGGAAAAGAAAGAGGAAAAAAAAAGCCTTTTAAAATGGCGTCGGCTGGAGGAGAGGCTGAAAGGGAAAGTCCTTCCGTTTTTTATTACTACAATGTAGCGGAATAAATACCACTGGCTACATTTGTAGACAAAACTTCGCTCCTGTGTTTTTTTTCTCTTTTTTTCTCCCTTGGAGACCTGATATTGTTGTTGATTGGAAAGAAGTCTTTCTTGCTTTTTTTTTAACAAAGCCTGCCTGGGCGGAAACATGGCACTGAGACTCATAAAGTCAGATAAACAAGAAGGGGGGGGATTCCCCCACCAGCAACTTAAAGGAACAAGTCTTAACTCTTCAGTCTGAGAAACCTGATTTTAATATAATAGAATTTTTTATAGAAGAGATTGAAAGAAGGGAGGAGATTGTGAATCAGCAATTTGAAAAATTTAAGCAGGAAATTAAAGAATTGGTGAAATCTAAGTTTGATTTTTTGGAGAAAAAATTCTCAAAAATGGCTAATGGTTTTACAGAATTTATGATGCGGTTGGACACAAATACTAATGTACTAGAGTCTAAAATGGAAGGAACTCAAGATAAATTGGACAATAGAATCCAAAAAATTGAAAATGATTTGATAAACATTCAGGATAATAGCTTAGAAGAAAAACCTAAAATGAATGCTGATCAAAAGTGTGGTAATGCAGAAAATCTGCAACAGAAGATTGAAAAAGAGATTTTAATGGTACAATATAATTTTACAGAATATGCGATAAGATTAAGAGGTTTGCAGGAAAATAATAGAGATGATTTAAGGAAAATATCTTCTGAATTTCTAGCTGGGATTCTAAAGGTTCAACCTGACGAAGTGTTTTGTAGGATCGACAGAGTTTATCGAATTAACTCCTGGATTGCCAAGCATAGGCAATTGCCTAGAGATGTGGTGATTTATTTTACAGATAAGGAAATTAGAAATAATATCGTTCAAAATTCCTTCAATTCTAATTTGCAATTGTATGGAAGAAAGATTTGGATTTACAAGGAACTCCCACCTAAGATATTGATGGAAAGGAAGAAATTTGGTTTTCTGGTGAATGAGTTAAAAAAGAGAAATATCTCCTACAGGTGGGACGCCCCAGTTGGTATTATATTTAGATACCAAGGAGAAAGATATCAGCTAAATACTGTTGAAAGAGCAGAAGAATTTTATCAAAATAGGTTGAAAATGAACTTAACATCTCCAGGTATAATACAGGATAAGCAGAAGGAGCCGGAAATAAAGATAAAATATCGAATTACAGAGACTGTACCAGATGAATTGCCTTTGGATTTATTGGATACCCCAGCTGGACTATCTACAAATTTGAGAGAAGAGGCATCTAATCTTAATGTGATGACTTATCAAGGCAAGGATAAACATGGAAACCAATTAGGGGATATACAAGGGATAAAAAAGAAATATGAGATACAAAAGCAAAACCAACAAGACCAATCTACAAAGCAGAATAAAAACCGACCAGATGATATATATTTTGTAGAAAGGGAACCAGGACGGAAACCGAACCCACAAAAAGAAAAGAAAAAAAGAAATAGGTGGCATAGAAATAGAAATTTCTAAATCAAGCAACAGTGAAGCCAGTGATTTTAAAATATGAACGATTATGTGTAAACACAGAAGAGGCGACGTATTGGTTAATATCATCCTGAGGTTTGTGGCAGATCTCTGCATGGCCGTAATCTGGGGACGTGAAATGAGCCTTAAACTGATGGATTTGAATTATCCATTTTGGAATTTCTTTTTGTGTTGATAAACATATTATATTATCTTGAATCACAAGGCAAGAGAATTATGCTGGGGCATGCAGAAGATCGGGTTGTTACCCACTACGATGATGGGAATTAATAATCCTGATGAAACCCACAATTATTACTATATGGAATATAATTATAATGTCACTCGGGTGGTTGTTTTTACTTTTATACATATAAGAAGATATTTACTACTGATGGGGGCAGATATGATTGAAGATCCTGAATAAACTGTTGCACCAGTAAGCTATGTTACCCGATTATGGATGTCGGTTCTACCAATCCAGTGGAAAGACCTCAAAGAAGATACTATATGGATTATAAATTTAAAGTCATTGTCTTTTCTTTTTTTTTAATTTAGATTTAATGGAAAATATAGACATATATTTTTAAGTAGTGTGGGCAGTGAATCAAAGATGTTAAGAAATGTTGTGTATGGCAATTTTGCATGATAGTGGGTGAATAAGCTAGTTAGTAGATTGATTAGTCTAAGAAAAGGGATTTTTAAGTGTTATATTTAGGGGAGTGGAGGAAATGGATAGAGTGGAATAAATGTTAAACTAGATTTTATGGGGAAGGCCGCTTTGAAATGTTATAGTAATATATATAGAAGATTAAATGTTAAAGTAGGACTTATCGTATAGTTTTAAAGTGGAGAAGTTATTCTATAATGTCATAGTATAGTGTCTTTTTTTTCCCCTTTCTTTTCTCTTTTCTGAAATGTATGGATAAAGGGGGATGTTATAATATTAATAATATTTTTAGTAAGTAAAGGTCAATATCTAGAGGAGGGAGTAAGTAATCTGTTAGGAATTAGGTTTTTTTTTGTTATGAAGAAGTCACAGGGGGAGATGGGTGGGGAGGGGGGGTTAGGGAGGGGGAGGGAGAGGGGGAAAAAAAGGGGGAAAAATTTGTATTTGAAAACTTTTTCAATAAAAAAAAAACTATAGCTAAAGTTGACTCAGTAGCTTGGTTTCATGATTGTAACTTAATTGACTATAGAATCTGGTGGTTCTTTTGCTTCAGGGCTGAATTCACAGCAAGCACTAGTTTTGAGGTGGGAAGGGAGCATATCTTGTATATTTGTTTTTTTTCTTTACATCAAATGGTGTAAGTACCACAATTTCACGGTGGTATAACTAGTTTTAAAAACAAAAAGCCATTTACTGAGCAGTTGCTTAAGGCAAGAATGGACATAGTACATTAAAAAAAAAACATCTGTTTTATTCAAGAAGGCAGAATGGTGTGTAGTGAGAATGGGCAACTTTCTTTTACTATACGTGGAAACTGTTTGGTAATTAAATACCCAACAGAGAGAAACTTGTGTATGGAACTGTAGCAGTGTGTAATATACCTTGAATCTGGACTTCTTTCCATACAAAATAATAGAATAAAAGAAGAGACATTAAAACAATTGCATGTTTTAATTCTGCAAAATGTAAAAGGAATGCAGTCGGAAACAAGGCTGAATTTTAAATTTTTCATCTGATGTATAGAATAGAAAATTGGAGACACAAAATGTGTGTCTGTTAGACACAAAAATATGATTGGTTTATTACTGCAATATTGATTGATTGATTGATTGATTGATTGATTGATTGAACTTATATCCGCCCTTCTCCGGAGACTCAGGGCGTCTTACAATGCATTTAAGCAATAGCCTTCATACTTTTGTATATACCTGCTTAGTAGGGCTTTCGCCCCCCCCCCAAGCGGTGTTCTTTTTTATACAAAGTCAGTTTATTGCTCCCACAATCCGGGTCTTCATTTTACCTACCTCGAAAGGATGGAAGGCTGAGTCAACCTTGAGCCTGGTGAGATTTGAATTTGCAGTAATTGCAGGCAGCTGGTGCTACTTAACAGCACTTTAGTCTGCTGTGCCACCAAGGCTCTTGGGATTAATACACTATATAGTAGTGTATTAATCCCAAGAACAACTTTGTGTGTTAATCGGGAGAAAAATTAGGAATGTTATAGATATTTAATAGGAAAGTTTTAATTCTTTTAGATTATTGTCACCTCCTGGTGACTTCAGAAAACTTGGTGCCTTTAGATGATTTGGGCTTCAGTGATCTTCAGTGCCAATCAGCATGGTTGATGCAAAAGCATTTGTGCATTGTAGAACTGAATCCAGAGAGCTCTCGGTTGTCCATCTGATATTAGATATTATAATGTCTAATTGGAGCATAAAATACAGGAAGCTCCTAGTGAAAACATGAAGATTCTTTACATGTAGTCCTCACTTAACAATGGTAATTAGGGCAGCAACTCTGTCACTAAGTGATAACAGTTGGGGCAGTTCGGGTTGCCATCGCCAATCCCACATGGTTATTAGATGCACCATAATGTGATTGCTATTTATGACTTCTTAATCAGTGTTTTGTGTGCATGTGTGTGTGTAGATTTATGTATTTATCAACTTTGGGGAAGACAAAAATGTATACAATTGAAACCAGTTTCTACAATCTCTTCAAAATGGTTAATCTTGGATTTATAAGAGCTTTAGAACTCCATATGACACATTGCCAACAATAGTTTTTTTTCTCAGTTTATTTAACAAGTTAAAGATTGAGTGTATAGTCATTGTTTTACAATAAGAAACATTCATCTTCTACCACAATGATCCCAAGTGTAAAATGTCTATGTTGTATGTCAACTGGAATGAGTCTTTATCAGAAACTGCTTAGTTATTGTTCCAAGGGAATGCTGGATCTTGACTAAAGCCAATCTGTTTTATATATTTTTAAATGACCAGTTAATCACAGCATATCTCTGCTTAAGATCAGTTTGACAGCTAGTATTCTTTCCTTCCCCCCTTTTAGCTTTTTACTTCTGACACGCAATATCACAGTTAACAGTTGTGTGATGTGTCATTGCCTGAAGAGTCATTATTTATATCCACACAAAATTGGGAATTCTCAGCTATCAGCTTCTTGAGTTTTTTCAGCTACAGATAATGATCTAGCTCCTTCTTGTGGTGCTTTGCTAGACCTGCAAAATAAAAAAGATTAATCTGAGTTTTCTAATGTGGTGAACAGAGTGCAAAGAAAATAATCCTTCTCCTTTCTGAATAATAGAATAAAACACTTATTGTCTATACCACTTTCCTCTAATTTCACTGGATTATAATACTCAGTCACCACGATAGACTTACCTATTATGAGGATCAGTTCAATTTATCTGGACGTAGCCAATGGATAGAGAACTCCTGTATTGCAGAGCATGCAGTAGAATAATATATTTTCTCTCTCTCTTTCTCTGTCTCATCCATCCATCCATCCATCCATCCATCCATCCATCCATCCATCCATCCATGCATCCTGTCAGGGCAGTTTTTAGTTTTTTTAAAAAACTAAAGCCTAAATTAAATATATTTTTTTATTGGCCAAGTGTGATTGGACACACAAGGAATTTGTCTCGGTGTATATGCTCTCAGTGTACATATAAGTATATAAGTATGTATGATACTATTTTTTACTGTCCCGATTGCTTATTTTTGCCATGAATTTATAAGAGGAAAATCAGAAAAATAGCCACATGCAGAATGAGACAAGAATATTAAAAATGATGTAAAGATGAGATTTTAGCAGTGCCTGTACACTATCGAGCATTGGAAAGGCCCTGGGCATGATGCCTGTTTAGGGACCAAGTTACACTCCTAAGAACAATCAATATTTTCTCAATATTTTCATTTTCTTTATCTCCCAGTTTATATTTGCTCATTCTCTTTCATGAATGCATGTTTCCTCCTTCCTTCATGATGGTATGCTTATGCTACCAGGAGTATTCATTTGTATCCAATTTGAAAATAAATCAATTTAATACAATTCTTTTTCACGAATGAAAATCTTGCAACAATTCTTTGTGTTGGGTACAGATATAAACACTATTTTTTAATTCCCAATATAGTTCATGAATGCTATATTACAAATAGACCATTAGTTTTCACTTAATTACCTTGTACTTAAATGGAATATAGTATAGAATGAAAATTTTCAATTATAGAAGACATGGTCCCTCTTGAATTATGATATAGTCTGTTAAATAAAATGTAAGACTAACAACTTTTTATCTAACACACTTCTCCTTCTTGTCTCTTCTTTCCACTTAGTTCAGGGTCAACCATCACAAAAAGCTTTGATGCTATGGATTAGTGACAAGTGACAGAGCCAAACAATTCAACAATTCCTATGATCTGAAATTATTTTAAGCTGCCATAGACCTAGGAAGCATTTGATCTTAAATAATTGACTCGAGCTCAGGAATATTACATTTATTTTTGCCAATTGACTATATTATTTTATATAGTATTCATTCCCAACTATGTACATTTACTCAGACATAAACTCCCTAGTGGGATGCATAGGACTCTAGCCTTCATTTAATTAAATGAATTTTTTGTTTGATTCCATGAAATATAAATAAGACATCTAGTTGGTGTTTAAAATTAACATGGATATGTAATAAAATTATCCTTGAGTTACAAGCTTATTAGAGCTTTCTAACATGCATAACAAGCATCACAGGACTATACAGTTTCTGCTCACTGATATCAAGAATATGTCACCAACTCTGTAGGGCAAAATCCAGTCCTTGATCCTCTATTCTATCTTCCCAATGTCATTTTCCAAAGCTGGAAAATTCCAACCACCTCTCCTGTTCCCCCCCAAAAAAAGGATGGTGAGAGAACACTATGGGACGGATCAAGGATCTAAAGGTTTTTAAGCAAATCCTAAAATCACAAAACCCTCTGACTATTCTCTGTGTACACTTAGATAATTTTTTGTTGTTATTTCAATTCTCAAAACATTGGAGGTTGGAATCCATTTTGGGACATATGTAATCACTGTCTCTAATATTTATCAATATATCCTTCATGGTTGTTTGTAGGATTGGAAGAAAGGCAGAAGTTGTTCCAGGAGTTCTGACATAGGCTTTCTGATATAGTAAAAAGCATACAATTAGTCCCCAAACCCCCCTTTTTTTATTTTAACGGCTGTGAATTCCTTTCATTCACAGCACATACTGAATCACCCAGAGTTTATAAATAGTCCAACAGAAGTCTGCCACAGTCCTTCGGATAAGACTGGGAACCACCCACCTTTATCTTCTTTGACACACTGCCAAAAACCTAATTGGCAATTATCTTGGCAAGGCCACATGGAAACACTGAATCAAAAACGGAGCTTCAAAGTACAAACCAAACCATCCACAACGTTGCTTCCTGCAAAGGCCCATGTGCCTTTGCTCTTCCTTTATGTTTTATGGGAGGGGCCAATAATCTCCAAGCCTTACTCCTGAGTCGTCCCTTTTGTTTTAACTGTTCCTGCCTTCTGGCAGCTCTGCGCATGTGCGCACTAGGAACAAGCTCCCACTGTTTCTCTGTATCTCTGTATCTCTGTGTCTGACTCTGGAGGCTCCAGAGTCCGCACATAACTCCCAGATGGCCCTGGCCCCATCTCTGCCTCTGACGCAGAGCCCACGTCCAAGTCTTCCCCACACTCCAGGACTGGCCCATGTTCCTCCTCAGCCTCCTCACTGTCCGACTCTGCTGCCAGCTCCTCAGGCTGCTGGCGGACCACAACAGTCAGGCCTAAGAAACATGCCCAAATACACCCAAATTGTTTTTTTTTTCTTCATGATTTAAACCAAAGAGAAACACCAACAGTCTTTACAGTCTAGTTGAGCCCAGAGACCAGTGTTCTAGATCTAACACAAATTGTACTAAGAGCATCTCCAAGATTATAAATATATATAAATCCAGGATTTAACTTTATTGATAACAGAATTTGAACATCAAAAAGGAAACTTGAGCTCAGATGTAAGTTTTGGAAAAATGATATAAGGCAACTTAAAACAAGGTCAAATGAATGAACAAATAGTTTCATTTTATACTTCCTAATTTAGGAAAGGGGCAACCTTTTTTGGGAGGCAGAAAATAGATGGGAGTGGGGCCAGTCAGAATTTTACTACCAGTTCTCCGAACTACTCAAAATTTCTGCTACCGGTTCTCCAGAACTGGTCAGAACCTGCTGAAACCCACCTCTGCTCCTCAATCTTTATGATCTAGGACCCATCCTTTCTGTCAATCTTTCTTAACTCCCATTCTTGCTTTTCATTCAGATTTCTCTCTTGAAATTGTTTTCTAGGAAGTGGCTCTTCCTCCTGTGTCTTAAGTTTTTTCTCATAGTCTATTACAAACAGATAGTGTTTTAGGTCATATTGATGCAGAAATAAATAGTGTTTCCTGGTTATATTGCCAACAGGCTAAATATTTTGCTCTTGTGCACCTTGAATTGGATGTTTTAATTTTTTTTAACTGGTTTTAATGTTTTTTTTACTGTTTTTATTGTTTTAAAATGCTTTTTAAAATTTTTAATTATAATATATATTCTGAATTGTAAGCCTCATAGAGTCATTAACTGAGATGGATGGCTATAGAAACTAAACAAACAAACAAACAAACAAACAAGCATTGAAAATGTAAAAGTTCACCAACTTTTAAGTAGCACTTTATCTCCATTTGGCTCTTACCTTTTGGAAGGGGCATGACTACCAGGCAGCGTTCTATTTCTATTTGAATAAACAATTAATAATGCAATAATGACGATTATACTGAATATTTGGAAACAGAACAAAAAAACTTTTCTTCTTCTTATGACGATTATACTGAATATTTGGAAACAGAAAAAAAAACTTTTCTTCTTTTTAATAAGCTGACTTAATTATTACATGCCTATTTCTATTAAAAAGAAAGATGTGAAAGTGAGTTCAGTGGAAAAACAGCAAATGGTTCAGTTTGCAAGTCTTAATTATAGATAACACAAGTATAAAATCTTTTGAGAGTCATATTTCACAGTGGTCTAGTTACCTAATTGCTTTCAGTATGTTCAAGTAAGTAGAATATCACAAAAATAATTGCAGAAACAAGGGGGAATATTGAGATTTTACAGAATTAAAAAAAAAAACAACTTATGTGTATCTACTATACTACTTGCCTTTAATTTATAAACTATTATTGAAATATAACTTGGAAACAAGTAAGGATTGTATGATTAAATGCTGCAGAAATTGAATACTGTAACAGATATGCAATAATGGAAAGTTCAATAGAGGAATAATTAAATTTACTCTAAGTATATTATATTCAGAGAAATTGGTATAGGATATTTTATTGTTGGTAGTTTATTCCAGTTTTGATCTCTAAAACAAGTCATTTTCAAAGCAATAGCAACAACAACAACAACAACAACAACAACAACAACAACTATTGTTTCATTTTGTTTGGTATAAGTGGGAATACACAGGTACTCTTTCAAGATTCTGTTATTACATTTTACAACAGTACAGTAACATTCCTGAAATTCTTGTGTTGTCTCTTCCTTGACCTGGCCTACCTCAAAAGGCTGAATCACTGATGAAGCAGAGCAGTGCTACATTATTGTAATTCTGATTATTGCACAATGATCTTTCTCAGGCACCTTTGTGTTAGCTGAAAAGTCTTATAGGAATCCCTAGATGTATGCAACCAAACAAAATTCACGTGGCCTATTTATAAGTAAATAGTGATTCTCCATTAAAGATGGGTCTACAGCAGGGATGTCAAACTTGATTTCATTGAGGGCCGCATCTGGGTTGTGTTTGACCTGGGGGGGGGGCGAGTGGGCATGGCAGACTCGACATCACTTGTGTCGGGGGCATCTGTTGTGGCCCGAGCGCTCTGCCAGAGTAAATGGCTCCTGAGATCCATTTTTTGCTGTGATGGCCTTCTGCAACCATCTGCCAGTGAAAACGGAGTTCTGGTTTCCTGGCAGGGGCACTGAGGGCCAGTCCTTTGCTGTTTCCAGGGCAGCCCCAAGGGTCAGATCTAAGCACCCTGTGGGCTGGATTGGGCCCCCGGGCCTTGAATTTGACACCCCTGGTTTACAGGAAAAGCTATTGCAAATGGGTAAAATCAGACTACCTCTTCATCCAAAGAGCTGCTTCTGCCCTTCTCCAGCCTCCCCATCCTATCCTGCTTCACTCTCTACAGTCTTTAGGTTATTGCTCCTTGCACAGGGCTACTCTGTCCACACTACTGGCTCTGTCCTGTTGCCTCTCCCTAACCAGGTTCAACAAGCTCTCTTCAACAGGAGAAGTATTGCTTTGCTATCCTGCAGTACTCACCCTGCTCATTGCCTAGCACCTGGATCCCAGTTGGCAACAGGAGGAAGAAGACAGCGGAAGTGGCAATGGCAGGGGGCAGTAGGGGTATTGGCAAAGTGAAGGGTAGCCAAAAGGGAAGAGATAAGGGAGAGGTTTATGGGGGGCCTGAGCTGAAGAAGACACCATTCACTTAGGGCAGGAGAAATGTGAAATCCTTGCCTAACAACCACATAGTCCTGGCCTAACCACTGCGTCTAGGGCTGCCAGAACTGCCACTGCTAAGCAGCATGGTCATGATGCTTAGTGACTGTTTCACTTAAAGAAAAAAAATGTTCATCTCAAAAAGAGTCATGAACTGAAGATCTATATTGAAGAATGAGATTATTACACAGATTCAGAAAAATTCACATAAAATAGAGATTTTTTTTTTCTTTTAGTCTAAACATAAGAGAGACGTTCTTTAAAATTGCCATTTCCATGATGGGAGTGAGGAGGCTTCTGGTATATAAATTAAATAATTATGTTGTTTACATCCTCTCATATTCCAGATTTATGGTGCAAAATTTATATTAATATTTGAGTTTCAAAAATAGTATACTTTTCTTTTGTTATTTTACAATAGAATTAAAAATAGTTTAAAAATGATAGATGTCAAATGTATTGAGAAATTACTTCTTTGCACAAATAATTTTGACTTATATAGTACTTAACAATGCAAGTCATTAAGCTTTGCGTCTTGCGGGGGCTTCACAAATGCAGAACATACTCTTATACTGTCATCTTGTTGAGATTATTTTAACAGATAAATTTGGCCATAGACAATGTAAGCAATTTGTGGTCAAAGCTGTTGTTTAATGGAGAATATAGATGAGGAGAAAGATCTCTCTAAGGAAATGAGCAATGTGATAGTTGGTTACGGAGTTCAGTCAGTGAGATACATCCACAAAGTTCAGTGATGACTCCGTCCTGACAGTTGTCAGTGACTAATACTCTGAATGTTTTTCTGTAGAAGTGACATTTAATAGAGTCTTTCTGTTTTTATAAAGTGTTTCATATCAAAGTGTAAATGAAATGTGTATGGGAAACTGATAAAGGCCCCATGCTTTGCTTCTCAGCAATTTCTGTTCAGGCCCGGTCTCACACAGCAGTTGGCATTCTAACAAATTCATAATGGTTTTACTAAATTCCTGTATCTGCATCATTGTTCCTATTATTTGCATGCTAGATGTAGGAGTGCACATGAGTTTATTTATGTATTGGCTTGCAAGGAATTTATTTCAAAATAGAATAGTAGAAGAGCTCACTGGAATTCACAAAGCCATGTTCTCACTTTGCTTTGCCCTATTATTTCCTACACTATAACTGGAATCTGAAATATAAAACTGTAACTTAAAAGCATTAGGCAATTATCAGCTGTTGCTACTGATAGTTCTGTTTTAAAATAGAAGCCAGAATGGAAGATACTTATTAAACAACTACCACATCTGGAATGCAAATGACAGCAGCAATGAAAGTCAACAGTGAAATATTTGAAGTATGTATAAGAGGCATGGATGACTTAAACAAGTGCTTTTTTCAAACTGCACAAGCTATTATAAGTACCATATTTTGTATGAATGAATTAGTAAAGCATAGAAAGAAGCAACATATTTTATAGTCTTGGACACGGGTTATATGTTAAATTATGAAAGTCACTAAGAACTCCAATTTACTTATTTATTTTTATGTATTCAATTTGTATGGCCTCCCATCTCAAACAGGTGATTCTGGATGGCGAATAATCATAAAATAAATTAACACCAATTAAAATCACAATGCAGAATGAAAAATTGTTACTTTTGATTCAGGTGACATCCGAAATACAAACCCATGCTTAAATTACTGAGAGGCAGAGATACTATTATCCAAATCTAAGGACAATCAAATGATAGCAAATCTTGAGAAATGCAAATGTTTGCAAGTTCAAACGTAAAGCTGTACTGCTTAACAACTGGTCTCCTCACAAGTTATTCAGGGATAGAATCTTACAAAAATAAGGATATCTGGATCCAACAGTCCTCAGTTCTGATTAGTTAGTAATTGACGTCTGCTAAGCTATGATTTGCTTGATACACAGTTGGGTTGTGACACAATGACTGGTCCTAAATAACTTGTGATTGTAAGCCACCCGGAGTTACTTAATATGGGTAGCCATATAAATCTTTTAAACCAACCAACAAACCAATGAACCAATTAATCACCCAGTGAACTTCCATGGCTCAGAATAAACATGAAGTTGGGTCTCTGTTCTGCCAGCCCAGAACCTTAAGCATTATTGAATCTTTATTTGGACAATGTATAATTTAATTCAGGGAAGCTCAGAACAGCTTACTCCTCCCTGTTTTAATTCCTGTTGCTAAGAAAATATGAAGTTAAATTCAAAAACATTGTCCAAGGGAAATTTTAAAAGTTGCTATAAATATACATGTTGTGAGCCATTGTGTGAAATCTTGAGACAACACTATTGATGGTCTTTCTTTGACTTATGTTCTTAGTCCAGCCAATTGTTTACTATATTTCACTTTATTTGAGACCTTGTTCTACAAGTAGTAAATAAAACAGAAGCCTGTTTCTGAAAAGGGTAAATGTTAACTCACTGTATGTGTTCATTTGGTTCTGTGTATCTTACATGGGACTAAGATTTTAGTGAATGCAGTTCATTATGCAAAGTTTGCAAGATTGGTATATAATTTTGTTGCTGTTTTTGTCCCGGTGTTCATTCACTGTAATTGAATTTTACTCCATGTAAGTTTATGCTAAAATACTTTATTTTTTTAAGATGACCAAAACCTTGTGTTTTTCTTGAAACAAGAAGGCACACAACCACTGTCATAATTCTTATCTGACAGCAATGTTTCTTTTTTTCTAAAAGTCACCTCTGGTTCACTTTATGTCCTTTCCAAACTGCCAGTGTGTTTCTCTTGTTCAAGCTGCCAATGTACTCATCGTTGCTCTGTCTGTATAGTAAGAGTTCTATAATAGAAGCCATTATTTCAACATTGTGACTTTTTTGTATGTGTAATTTTTACAGCCCTCCATAGACATTTCAAAACATTGAAATGTAAGGCAAGTAACAAAGCAAATGAACTCTTACGGGAACCAACAGTTGTGTGACTTTTTTCCCCCAAATGCCTTACACAAACATGCCTTATCACTTTTGAAATTGCTTCAGAATAGGACATTTTAGAGATTTCCTTATGAAATTTATATCTGTCACAATCCAAACATTCTCTTAGCATCCCACAGTAATTACAAGGGGGAGGGGGAGCACTGAAAGTAAAACATCCATGATAAAACCTAAAATAAAACAATAAACAAAATCCTGACCTCAGTAATTCCAGATCATAAATCACACATAGACATCCTATCATTCACCCTAGACTCTATGGAGCAACTTTATTTTCAAAAGTTTCCAGACAGCCAAAACTACAAGGGCCAACATAATTTCTCATGGGAAATTATTCCATAGCAGTGCCAATGAGCCTCTGTTCCATATCCATTCAAATGCTGGTGACTGGGGATCACCAGCAGTTTCTCAGTTTCAGCAGAACATGCAAGCTAGATGTGCTGCTTGTAAATGGAGACCAGAATGCCAAAGTTAGAAATATTGCCCAAGGATCTGCTGATATAGTCTACAGAGGAATTATTTAGTCTGTCATTTGTATCTCAACAACTGTCTGATTTGGTACAGCAACCAAACAGGACAGGTACAAATTTTAACAGATAGTTAGGACTGCATAAAAAAGAATCACAACCAGCCTGCCTTCCATTGACAATCTGTATACTGCATGAACCAGGAAGAGGGCAGAGTAAATATCTACAGACCCCTCACATCCTGAGCACAATCTACTTTAACTTCTCCCCTCAGGATGCTGCAATAGAGCATTGCATGCCAAAACAAGTAGACACAAAGCTAGTTTTTTCTCCCATGCCATCACTCTGCTAAACACATAATTCTCACAGCATTATCTCATTTCTCATCTTTTCTCATCCTCTCATCTTTCCTACTGTCTTCTTATGATTTATCAATTGCTGTTTGTAACTTGTAATTATGATTTGTGATCTATGATTTATTATTTACTGTTTATATATGCATTGTGAGCTTATGCACTGGAGACAAATTCCTTGTGTGTCCAATCACACAATAGAATAAAATAGAATTCTATTCTATTCTATTCTATTCTATTCTATTCTATTCTATTCTATTCTTCTTATTGAGCAAATTTTGAGGGGGTTGGTGCAGCAGTGGTATTTGCCACCGCCACCTGTCACCGCTACAGCCGTTTGCCGCTGCTGCGGGATGCTGGAGCCTTTGCTGCCAAGCAGATGATTGGTGGTTGGATCAGCCTCCTGGAATACCACTAATCAGCTGTTCTAGCCACCTATCACCGCTGATCGTCACCCCTGCCTATCAATACCATTCACCACTGCTGCCTATCACCGCTGCTGCTGTTTGTCAGTGGCAAGCGGTGGTGATTGGCAGCGGTGGTGGTGAATGGCAGCGGTGATCAGCAGGTAGAACAGCTGATCAACGGTATTATGGGAGGCCGATCCAACCACCGATCAGCTGCTGGGCAGCGAAGGCTCCAGTGTTCCCCAGCGGTGGCGAATAGCAGCAGCAGTGATAGGCAACAGTGGTGACAGGCGGTGGTGGCAAATGCCACTGCTGCACCAAGCCCCCACCCCCCTGCCACAATATTCACTCTATAAGATGCACAGACATTTCCACCCACTTTTTTGTGTGTCTTACAGTGTGAAACATATGGTAGTTTGGCTAAAAAATCAAAGTGAATTTTGGCCAATCCACTGATTTATTTTCATTGCTGTTTTCTAGTAACCTAGTAGCTTTGTAGTAGCTTCTTTTCCATGAAAGAGCAAAGTCACCCAAGTTATTGGAAGGTTACAAAAGTCATCTAAGCAGCCAACAATGAAAATTTAATTAACTGCATTAAATACCCATTTCTAACATAGTCAGTTTAAGCTAATTATGCATTTCTGAATGACTAGTTATATTATTGGGATGGGAGGTATAGACAGAGTTCACTATGGTCACAGACAAGAATTCAAAATAAAACATATTAAAAATAAATTCAGTACAAATACACAAAACAGAATATTGAAGCATTCTAAAGTTAATATTCTTTGGAATTTGGAAACAGTTACATAATGCAAATATCTTGTCGATTTGAAATTGCAGGGGGGCGGGTTTTGAATGTTCAGGAAAACATTATTGTTGGGATTTGACTTTGACATTTAGATTGAACATGATTTTATTTAAATAGGAAGTTGTACATGGGCCTACGAACCATATTTGTATATTTCTTATGAATATTGGTATTTAGTTAAGCAGCTTCCACTAGTCTTTATGACAAGCCATTCTCACATTTCTGTCCAGCTATCTTTTCAGTGATTGTGGGTATTGATGACTTCCTAGTTTATTTGTGGGACAAGAAAGCAATTAATTTAAAGACTTTCTCCTCTCTGAGGGCACCTCTCCAGGTTGCCTTACTGCTAAAGTCTGGCTGGTGTAGTCCTATTACAGTTGGCACTAAGTTTAGTTAGCTTTTGGTGTTAGCTAAAGAGCTCCTTGCCAAGACTTTTGGCTGAACTTCTGCTACTGTGTCATTTAGCTTGTTTCTGTCTTTTGTTGTCATGCTGCTACTGTATGGTTTTCATGTTTGTAATTTAGTATATAGTTTTAATTTTTAAACGGTTTGATGGATTTATCTGGTTTACTCTAATCCACTTTATTTCTGAGGAATTGTGAACCAAAATGATTACTTATAGGTGTATAGATTGCTATTTGCTTCCAGGAAGCAAAGGCATTTGCAGAACCAAGATATGTAAGGCACTGTACATCTTACACTTGTTTGCATACTCTGTATGGATAAAATGTTTGTTTCCCTAGAAAATGCTGGTACAACTGTTTGCACATGGTTCTTATGAAAATAAACACAAGAAGCAAAATGAAAAAAGTAAAAACATTACATGCAGTGCTTCCAGTGTAAGTCTCAGATCAGACTGAAAGTGATTTATGACAAGAATTTTCTTGGCATTCCTGAAGGGGCTTTTTTCCTGATCACAATGATAGTGATGTTTCATTGTATAATAAAATGAATCATTCAAGGTTAAAATGCAGAAAAATGGCACAGAGGCTGATTAAAAAAAGTAAAAACCATTCAAGTTTTGGTAGTGACTCCTTAAATTGGAATGTGCTTTATAGAGTCTACTCACATGTAAGCCAACACAAGTCTTTCTAAATGTTATTGTTTCTCTCTCTTTCTCTCCCTCTTTTCCTGTTTCCCTTCTCTCTACTCTGCAGATTTACACTGACTGGGCTAATCATTATCTAGCAAAATCTGGCCACAAACGGCTGATCAAAGATTTGCAACAGGACATTGCAGATGGAGTTCTACTAGCAGAAATCATTCAGATTATTGGTAAGTCCCATGCATAATCTGAGAGCTGACATCTGGGTTAGGATATAAAATACAACAGAACTAGAACTAAGTGTTGTGAGAGATGAACATTAGATAGTTATGATTCAGTCTCTTTATTTCTCTTCTCTATACTTATTTTCAGAAATAGAGGCAATACTTCTAATTTTTTTAAATGTTCAGAAATTTTGATAAGGATTTGTCTGAATCTATTTGTATGTGGTTCATCCCCTTTATAGCCCAAGGACTGTGTTTCACACACTTGGCAGACTAAAGTGAATGCTTCATTAAGCCATGTGTCTCCAATGTGTGCATTTTATTAACTGGAGCGGTTTATACTTTCTGAGATGACTTGAAACTGTATCTTGATCCCACAAAAACAATTGTGGAAGATTTCATGTCAGCAGGCATTTGGCAGGGTCTGGAGAATTAGCAGCAATGTTCTCTGCACTTTCCCTTTGCATGAGGGAAGGAACTGCCGCTAACAAGAAAGACTGTTATTGTACATTTCAGCCTGCTGAGAGCAAAGTTCAGTATGTGCAAAATACTTGTGTGCCTATTTGCTTTGTCTCATCTTGTCTTGTTGCCTATTCTCAGACATGACTTTTTTTTAAAAAAATTCACTGCTTTCTTTTAGCAAATGAAAAAGTTGAAGATATCAATGGTTGTCCTCGAAGCCAATCTCAAATGGTAAGAATTAAATGTATGTATGTATGTATGTATGTATGTATGTATGTATGTATGTATATGTGTGCATGTGCACACACTTATTTTATATATATTTATACTATAGTATATTGATAACTGTCACATTTGCATTATACTGAATGTATACTCCTGGAAAATACATATCAGAAAATTGTTTACGGGATATCAAGAACTTAAGGAAGAAACATCATTGATACTTGCAAATAGATTGTCAGTGTGTTCTTTTCCTAAACTTCCGTGTCTTTCAGATTTATACAGATCATTTCATTTCAGAACTGCCTTTAAAACAGTAAATGGCAGGACCAATTTTAAGTGGTGTCTTTGTGTCTGGACTATTGGTTTGAAATATGGGGCTTGCCAACTTTTAATGAATATAAATAGTCTTTTTACTTATCCACAATATAGTCCAGTGAAATAGCCTGACTGCAGAGCACTTTTTGAATCACATGCTATTCCTGTTGGAAGAAATGAACCTACAGAATGCATTGAAATACAGTTTATCATCTGAGGGAAATTCATCTATTATCCAGAATGAGTTTTAATTTTGGTAGCATTTTAAAATTACTAACATTTATGATTATAACATAATGGAAATGATACTTGGATTTTTTTTGTCACTCTGTTCCTTCAGTTAATCTACTTTATATTGTTGCTGGGTTTTTTTGTTTGATATTTTTAAGCTTCTATTGATTAATTTTAATTGCTTAGATATTTCATCTGTTAACCACTGTTTAGGTAGATATTTGAGAAAGGAGCCTGTTACATTCATTCTCTCACAGGAAGCTACTAAAATTAACTCTTCACTGCAAGAAGGTGAAGAGCTTCTTGCTTGCTAAAGCAAACTCAACAGTAGCTGTTATCTTCTTTAAAAAATTATTTATTCAAGTAGTTTCTGCAACCTTGCTTTTTTATCATTTGTATTTTCTCAAGAAGTCTTACAAAATAGGTTTTGCTCCCACTGTAACACTGCATTACATCAGAGGTCAATAATATATTGCCAATAGATGTCAATAGCAACCTTTATTATTATTAAGCCATTTAAAAAATAAAAACAGCTGAACATTGATAAGACTCCAAATCTCATGAGATGTGAAAAGAAATCTCTCTTCACTTAATAGGGATAAGGGATTTCAGAATACTTAGATATTATTGTGAGATTCCCAAAGGTGCTTTTCAAGGGCAGCCTGACTTTCTTCTTTTTCTTTGATATGTTATTATGAGAGGTTTTGGATGGGAGGGAGAAGTAAAATTGCTGTAATTTCAAATATCATGGAATTTTGAGTCCCTGTCCCATTGCACAAGCATTATGCAAAACTTCCTGATATCTGGAGAAAATGCCAAATTCTTGCTTTTTTGAAAACATAAGATGATCTCTGCAAATAAAGAGCCAGTTTAATGGACTGATTAAAGTGTAGGGAAATGATTGAAAACACCTAGTTTCAAGTCATTCTTAATAACAGAGACTTGCTGGGTTACAGTGGACAATCAATCATTGTCAGCCCATGCTACTATACATGTTTTTTGCTATGTATACCACCATACAGTCTTTTTTTTTAAATAAAAAAAATCTTAAATGTGATATAATATTGTTGTTCCTGATAAGAAAAAAAGATTTTTAAACCTTCTGCATCAAAAAGGTCCATTTTCTTGCCCATCATGATCCTATTCTTTAAATTGTTTTTCTATAGATGTGGATTACAGTTACTAATGAGCTATGATGCCGCTGGATAACTTTGATTAGATGATGTATTAAGATAGTAAAATTAAAACGAAGCAGGGGGATTTCAAGAGAAGATTCCCAAAGGATCTGTCAAAAGTAGATTAATGAATGTCAACATTTTAATGCAGCTAAGGAGAGGAAGAAGAAAGTATTCAGAAAATTTTGGAGTCATAGTCGATAAGTCAAGGAAAATTGCCCAAAGTCTAGCCGCCATAAAATTCTATGTCTGGAAACATTGAAAGAGAACTAACAGAAATGCAGCCAATATTATGATGTCCTTATAAATCTACTATGTGACCACATTTGGAAATAATGTATGCAGTTTTAACTATCACACTTGAATATTGTATTTAATATTCTACGAAGTCTACATCAGTGTATTTATTGAAGAGTTGAAAAGAACCCTTCCACCCAAAGGGCAATCAAAACAATTTCAGTGATAGAGCAGCTTATCCATTGAAAAAGACTATAGCATCAGTAATTCTTAATTACAAAGGGGATATGAGGATACTCAATAGACAGCAGGGAAAGGAAAATATAGATTTTGTCCAGCAGTTCTACTGGCTTTGTTAGTATTCTTGGTAATTTTTTTTTTTTTTTTGCTACCTTCAGAATCAGAAGTGGCATATGTTGAATACTAGCTGCCAAGGAATAACAGTGATAAGAGATAATCATCTTCTTATTAAGTCTTCTGAATACAGCTGATTGAGTATTAAGAGATAAATTGTTGGCTGTTCCAGCAGGGTTTTTTATGAACCTCTGGCTTTCCAAACATTGCTGAGCTACGTTCCCTGCATCCTTCACATTTTATTTGAGATGCTAGCACAGAAATAAGGCTAATTTTATAAATACTTTCCATAGCAAATTAGCTTTAGACACATTTTTTACTTTTTACATCTTTGGATGCTTTACAATAATTTTTTCTTTTCGATTTTAGTATCTTTGTATACAAGAACAGGTTGCTGAGTGGGAACTATGATACCAAAATGGCATACAACAATAGGCATATTAATATTAATATTATTGTCTTTTTTGGCTTAAAAATTGAGAAATTAACATTTTTGAAGAAATGTTTTGGGATCTGGAAAAACTTAAAAATATTGTGTGACTTTTGTGCAGTGAGTCTGCTTCTTATTAAAGGAATATTGTCAAAGTTAGTCATCCGTAGAACACGTTGTTTTTCAAAGGAAACATTTAGCTTCAGAAAAGCCACATCTTCAAAGTTCTGCAGATTAAAGCAGGAAATGGCCAGATTTCAAGTTAACCTTCTAATATTGATGATGCATTTCCCAAGAGGGTTACTTTTTGTTCAACAACAGAATTACAAAAATATATCCTATACCTCAGTGGTGGGATTCAATTTTTTTTACTACCAGTTCTGTGGGCATGGCTTGGTGGGCACGGCATGGCTTGGTAGGCATGGCCTAGTGGGCGTGGCAGGAGAAGGATACTGAAAAATCTCCATTTCGTCCCGATCAGCTGGGACTCAGGAGGCAGAGAATAGATGGGGGCAAGGCCAGTCAGAGGTGGTATTTATCAGTTCTCTAAACTACTCAAAATTTTTGCTACCAGTTCTCCAGAACTGGTCAGAACCTGCTGAACACCACCTCTATATATCTATGTGCACACAGAGGTCTGTCTCCATATTGAAATGGTTTCTGCTGAATGAGAATGGCAAAGCCAACTAATGCTGTATGCTGTCATTAATTAATTTGATCCTCTGAATTTCCAATCAAATTATAAATTAAACAATTCAAAATGTAACAACCCAGAAACCTTATTAATACAGTCCAAATCTGCTCTTTTTCCCTTAGCTTTTTCTAGGCAACAGTACCATCCATCATACAAAGCATTTTCAGATGCAGCCTCTTTGACAGTCTTCTCCCATCTGGTATCCTTCAGAGATAGTTGAACTAGAACTCCTTATATACCCAGCCAGCATTCTTGGTAATAATTGCAAGACATCTTAATTTCCCCACAAGAATACAGGATAGATATAAAAAGGTAGTGCAATCTCTCCTTTAGTTTTACTCCAGATCTCAACATGCCCTATACAGGATTTAGGTCATATAGAAATCCCTTTGTAGTATTGTATGTCAGTTCTTTCATGTTTCAGATGAAATTGTAAACATCGTAAGTGTGACCAGAGAGTGTACCTTCATTATAAACTTGGACTGACTTCTCTTTCCATCTGTTGCATGTGTTTCTCAATCTGAAAAAGATTACAATACTAAAGGTGATATATTCAGATTCATTTCAGTGCATAGAATTTGAATTAAAAATCAGTTTCTAGTCTGTATCACTTCTTCTTTTCCCTCCCATTCAGTTCTGCTCTTTTTCTGCATTAAGCTATTACATCCATATATTGTATATCAAAATATGTACAACAATGTATTTTCACTTTGAAGTTGTCATGGATGAGTAAATTCTTGAGAAGTATTTTTAATAAAAAAATTGGAATGGAAATTAATAAATTTATTTATTAATGAAATTTATATGCCGCTCTATCTCCAGCCGGACTCAGGGCGGCTCACAACAGTTAAGAAACATCTAATAAAAAGTTAAAAAATTGAATCCAAATCTCATAATTTAACAGTTAAAAGTACAATTAAGACTAACAAGTTAAAATTAAATTAGAATTAAAACCCCACCAGTTCAGGCCGGCCAAATGAAACAGCCACGTTTTCAGGTGTCAGTGGAAAGAGTGGAGGTTGGGGGCCACCTGGAGCTCCAGGGGCAGTTCATTCCAAAGGGTAGGTGCACCCACAGAGAAAGCCCTCCCCCTGGGGATCGCCAGCCGACACTGTCTGGCTGACGGCACCCTGAGGAGGCCCTTTCTGTGGGAACGCACCGGGTGATGGGAAGCTGTTGCTGGCTGCAGATGGACCCCCAAATATCCCAGGCCTAAGCCATGTAGGGCCTTATAGATAACCACCAGCACCTTGAATCTCACTCGGAGGGCAACTGGCAACCAATGCAAGTCGCGTAGGAGAGGTGTAACATGGGAGTGTCGGGATATTCCCATCACAACCCGCGCGGCCGCACTCTGCACCAGCTGAAGTCTCCGAGTGGTCTTCAAGGGCAGCCCCATGTAGAGGCATTGCAGTAGTCAATATGGGAGGTGACAAACGCATGAGTAACCAGGCGTAGGGCAATCTAGGTCCAAATTATTATATGTATTATACCTCTCCCAATTACATCTTGCAGAGTTGAATGAGGGATGCATTATAGCTATGAGACTTATTACGAATACTTGTTGTAGGAGTTTAGTATCAGTAGTTGGTATTGATATTTAATTCAAAGCATACCCGGTGTTGGAAAAATAGATAAAATAAAATATCGATTTTTGTTGCTGTTATACATTAAATAGTATTCAAAGTTCATTGAAGCAGTAAATATAAAAAAGATGTAAATACTCTAGCCACACCTGTTTGCTGAAGTAATAAATACATTTTTGTCAACCAGAAGGATTAGAAAAAAATGTTACCCCGGAATGGTATATTTAGATTATCTTTTTAAGGGAAAAATGGGAGCATGCTAAAGATACAAGAATGTTGAGAATGCTTCCCACTATTAAAAATAGCATCAATAAAAGCATCTTCCTCACTAAATATGACTAAGAGAAAGATACAGAACCAACTGAAATCTATAACTGGATGAAATTGTTCAATAAATAAGATGCTGCTGAAACAAACATTTAGCTGTTGTATAAGTGCTAGGGGAAATATTATTTAGTACAGCCTTTCCCAACCTATGTCTCTCTAAAGATGTTGAAACTCAGTCCCAATATTTTCAGCTAGTGCATTTGATTTCTCTGCTGGTTGGGAAATCTTAGACCTTGTTTTGCAATTCATCTAAGGGAAGAATGACCTATACATATTTATTCCATTTGGAAAAAAAAAGTAAGGTTCTGGAAACTGGTAAATGGCAGCAGTCAACATATAGCAGCAAAAATTCTGTTCATGTGGAAATCTGACTATAGTTTCTGCCCCATAATCTGCACAACACTTTACACTTTTGTAATGTATTCCATAGTGTACTGCTTTGTGCAGGGGCAGATCTGAGGTTAATGACACTCTTAGCAAAATAGAGTTTTCCATTCATTAGTTCTGTCAGGTTTATTTGAAAGTAGTTGGGTAGATCTCTCTGAAAACTACCAACCATTTGGACTAGTCACATTTTAATTTCTGAATGCCAGGAAAAAGTTCTATTCAAGACATTTGAGTCATGTCAACAGATGTAATGGTATGAAGGAATGTCTTTGGGAGACAGGGCAAAGAAATGCAACCAAGAGAATGTTCAGATAAAAGGCAGCTGAGCCTGCAGCAATAATTTGCGTGGGGCAAGGAGCTCAGAAAGGATTCTCCTTAGTTTCTTGGGCTGTAAAATGGAGGGGAGGGAGGTACTTTCAGATGTGCAAGAGTCTATTAATGTAACCTTAAAATAAAATAGAATTAGCTGATTTGGTTGTGTTATCTGTCTGGTCTATCTCATAAGGCTGACTCTCTAAAACACTGTATTGCTTCTGAAGCGGCAGATTGGGCAAGGATCATGATGGGTCTGGCAATTGTCCAAGAATGCTCAATGTTGAAGCCATTTGAAGACATGTTACCCTACCCACTTTCTAGTGTGCAACAATCCAAAGATGTGTGCTATATTTTTTGGAAGAATATTTAGTTTAATATAATATAATTTAAAATATTTATCTCTCTCCTAGACTTCGAGGCAAATAATAAAATGCTTTCCCCCTCTTTCCTTCCCTTCTTTATATGCTAGTATTTTGAACAGGGAACATTAAAAGAACTTGTCTGAAACTCTGTTGATGTTCTATCATTCATTATAGGTGGTACTTAGCTAGATGCAGCAATAGTATGACTCATGAAGTAGCTTCTTATATTCAGTGGAAGAGCCAAGCCATCTCTTAACCTCAGAGAGCTATAAATCTCTCTAAAATGAAAGCCAGCTTATCTGTAGCCACAACTATGTCAAAAACATAAAAGGGAACTTGGTACTTGTGGATTGTATTCACTGTTTTACATAGTTGGTTTAAAATATTAGTCAGAATTAAAGTTGGACGATACTATTATATTTTTGCAAACACTTCCTGAAAAAGGAAACTCTGCAGTAAATTTTCCATGTTGTAAAGATGTTAAAGAATACTATCTAAAACTAATCAAATCCATTTGCCTGCCTTTAAAAGAAGCTGGAAAAAGCATATTTTTATATATAACAGTAAGGAAGATAGGGCATAATAACTCCAAGTCCACATAAATTCTGGTGGTTACAAACTTCCACAAATTTTACTGGTTACACTCACCAAGCTTTAGTTTGACTTAAATCTAAAGAACCCATTGACTGGACAGTTTGAATGCAGGCAACAGCATCCCAGGTACTGATAGAAGCAGAAAGAAACTGATGCCTAGAATGGGAGATTCAAATAATATGGCCCCATTATTTTCCCTGTGGGTTAGGCAGCCAAGCTGGGGTTTTACAGCAAACCCTGTATCCCCAAATTATCCTATCCCAGTGCTTGTATCATAAAATAGGCAGAAATTTTTTATCCTGCTGTAAAATGAATTAAATGATTATGAAACAAAAAGATCAATAGGGTAAGTTCTTCCCTTGGTTCTTCTCTCAAACTTGGCTCCCAGGAACCAATGGATTTCTGCAGTGAGAGCTTCAAACCACACAAACCACTAAGATTGTATTGATACTTTCCACCTTCCTCATATAACAGCTACAAATTTGTTCCGCCTTCTAACACCATAGTGAGGTGCCAATGCTTCAAATCTCAGCAAAGCACACATGAAGTTCAAAGAAAGCAATCTCTCTCAGTAGAAAAATGAAGGGTATTTTAACTTCATTTAAAATGGAGTTAGAAGCCTAACTCCAAATTAAATCCAGATGAGTATAACAAGAAGTATCTTTAGCTGTCTCAGTCTGAAAAAGCTGCTCAAGATACTTGACACAGGATAGCTATGCAAGAATTGTTACTGCATGGTAGGATAAAACCACATAAAACAATTCATTCTTGCCTATCAATGTGAGAGTAAAAAGCTCTTTCTTCTCTCCACAGAATTTAAATCCAGTTCTTTTCGCCTTTTTCATGAATTAGCAGACATCTAACTTCACATTTTTCATCCTTGGACCCAGATGACAGTTAATAATTGAAATAATCAATAATCCTGCTGACAATTATAGGACTGATGCTTTGGAAAGTGAGGTTTAGCAGCAACCATAATATAAAATGATCTCTATTCCCATAGTATAAATATAGCTGGGTGACATTTGCTCTAGTTTTAAAATCCCTTTTAAATGGCCTTTTTAAAATGAACATTGTTTTAAAACTTGCATTTTAAATATTTTCTTAAAGGATAGGTGGCTTTGTTATTTAAGTGTTGTTGTTATTAGTACTAAAGCACTCTAGATTCTTTTTTCAAGATAAAAAGTGGCATAAAATAATAATATAATCAGGGGTGGGCTTCATAAATTTTAGCAAGGGGTGGGCTTCATAAATTTTAGCAATGCCCAGTTGCTGAGTGGGCATGGCCATGGTGGGCATGGCTTAGTCGGCCTTCCTGCACCACAGCGGTGGTGGCGGGGGCATTTCTGCCCTCCCTGGGCTCTGGAGGCTTTCATGAAGCCTCCAGGAGGGTGAAAACAGCCTACCCAGGCTCCGGAGTCTCTCTGGACTTTTCTAATCCTTCTGGTTCCCAAACTTCCAATAGGCTCATTTTTCGCCCTCCCTGAGCCTCTGCGCATGCCCTGCACTTACCTATATCCAAAACAGGCCACCTGGGGACTCCTGGGAGGGGTGGATGAGGCCAGCCAGGAGTGGGATTTTGGGGTTCTCCAAACTAGACAGAATCTTAGCTAGAGGTTCTCCCCAACCCCTACAAACCCCCAGCAGCCCACCCCTTAATATAATGTTTACTATATAGTGATTACTAGGTAAGCCTCGACTTGACTCTAATAGAACCCAGAACTTCTACTAATGGTCATAAATTGAGGCACTCACATGATTGGAGCCAATTTTATGACTTTTTTGCAGCAGTCACTGAACAAATCAATGTATTCTTATGGCTGTTCTTTTCCTGGAGATTGGGCAAAAGGCTGAAAACTAGCAAAGAAAGTCATAAAAAGCAGTCAGGACATCTCTAAGCCATGGCTGTCAAACTCATGGACCATGGACCGGGAACTGACCAATCACACATTGGCCATGACCACGCCTGGTTTAGCAAAGGGGAAAAGTCTGGATGGGAGTCAACAGGCTCAGACTTAACCCAGACAAGACCAAGTGGCTGTCGGTATTGCCTCCCAAGGACCATGTCAATTGTCCATCCTTAGTCCTGGGGGGGGAAGAAGCTGTCCCCCTCAGAACGGGCTTGCAATTTGGGTGTCCTCCTTGACACACAGCTGAGATTAGAGCAACACCTAGCAGCTGTGGCTAAGCAGCTGACCTTTGTACAGGTTCGCCTTGTACACCAATTGTGACCCTACCTGGATCGGGAGGCTCTTCTCACAGTCACTCATGCCCTTGTCACCTCACGGTTGGATTATTGCAACGCTCTACATGGGGCTACCCCTGAAAAGTGTTTGGAGACTACAGCTGGTCCAGAGTTGGCCTCCTCCGGGTCCTGTTAGCTAAACAAAGTCAGCTGGCGGGTCCGCAGGGGAGGGCCTTCTCTGTGGCTGCCCCGGCTCTCTGGAATCAGCTACCTCCTGGCCTGGACTGCTCCCACCCTACTGGCCTTCCGGAAAATGGTGAAAACCTGGCTTTTCCGGCAGGCTTGGGCCGTTGATCTCGCCGCTGCAATCTTGTGAGATCCGGCCATGAGCGCTGTGTATGGTTTTTTTTTAAAGTCTCTTATTGTATATTGTTCATATTGTCTTTGTTGTAAACTGCTCAGAGTACTCGGAGAGTTGGGCAGCATAGAAATACGAATAATAAATAAATAAATAAACAAATAAATAAGTTGCAATACATCATGTGACACTGCCGTGATAACCTGAGTTTGACATCCCTGTTCTAAGCTGTTGCATAACTCACTGAAACTGCTACTAAGGACTAAATTAGTAAAAGAAATCTCTAGACTGCTTGAGTTGATTTTGCTAAACAGAATAAAGGCTATTATTTTCTACTCTATTTTAAGCACTGGTATGTTTTAGAAATATTAATATGTTAAATTTTATGAAAACAAAAAGGGTTTATTCAAGCAAAAATAGCTGTATTTTTTAGAATAAAATAATATTATATGAACTTGTGCTCCATTGCTTCATTGTCATTTGATATTTCTAAAGCTGTACACTGTTGCACAACAACATAATTTATAGATCTTCAGAAGTCAGTCAGACTTGTCAATTTGGCTAACAAAATAAATGAATGAGAAGATTTCATTTTCATTTCAAAGATGCTTTGCTGAGGATTCCTAGCTAAATTTTTGTTATGCAGAATTTGTTTTATGTTATGCAGAATGTTGTAATGTAATTGGCAGTAGTTATTGGTTCACAAATATTAAATATTTGAGTATGGGGTGACATATGAATTTTTTGTCTAATGCATATACATAAAAGTACAAGCACAATATAAACATGCAATCTAATGCATGCACCAGAATCCCTCAGTTTTTTGGTTTTTAGTTGTCTTGTACTATATCTCAATTCCCAGTAAGAAAAGCAATGAACATTTGATAGGAAAGATCAGAGTCCATTGTTTCTGAAAGATGGAAGTTGGGGGAAAATATAATATATGCCTTAAATGACATTTCCTTCTGAGTAACTCTGCAGAGCATTGCATAAAAGTTCTTATTTTGCACCTGGAAATTTCTGTATTGATGCTATATTATTGGCAGGGCTTCTTCTTCTTCTTCTTCTTCTTCTTCTTCTTCTTCTTCTTCTTCTTCTTCTTCTTCTTCTTCTTCTTCTTCTTCTTCTTTTTTTTTTTTTTTGCTTTTTCTTATTTGGATTTTAGATCAACAATATTGATCGTCAGTGAAGTACTCCATTATATGGAACCAAAAGGATTACAGTCATAGACTGTTTCTAATCTCTGGAAGGTTTAAATTCACCATCTTGATAAACTCATCTTGAGACACACGCTCTTGCTTTAATAATTATGGTCTGCAATTTGGAAATTATTACAATAGATGAAAAACCGCTTCCGTCTTTATCACCAGCAATGTATTTGTTAAATATTTTCTTAGTTCTGCTTTTCTATAAGATAGTATCTTTGGTTGGAGGAAGCTAGTCATTTTGATAGTAGGAAGAAAAAAAGTAAGTATCAGCAATGATGGAAATCTTAGAAGATCTCCCTTTGTTAATTATTGAGAAGTTTACCTACAAAATTGAAAAAGGACTTTATATTTTATCTTTTGGAATCCAATGCTGGCTTGGATTGGCAATGCTAATTTTTAGAATCACTGCTTCTAGTATCCTTAGAGACTAAGGATTATCTGCATAATTGATTCATCAGATTCATCAGAATTAATTATGCAGATAACTTTACTCAGTTTTTTTTTTTTACAAACTCCTCTTTAAAAGCCAAGCATAACATCACAATATTTTTCTTTCTTCTACCTCCTCCCCACTCATTGAACTCTTTCATTACAATGGAGATAGTATTTCCTGGCATTGAAAATTCTGAAAAGTAATTTAAACATGAATAGTTAAAAAATTCAAAACTTTCAAAATTATTTCAGAATGATTGATTTCACTCCTACAAATCATTGCAAAAATAATTTTATTCATTTCATTATGAATTATGTTCTGTGTACCTTTATTAGTTGGTCTGTTGGCGATTCCCTGTTAGGAATCCCTAACCATTAGAAGAATAATTTCATTTTTAGTTTATAGTAACGTATCAAAGAAAAACAGAAGTACAGAAATGCAAATAAAAGGAAAAAGACAAAAGACAAAGAGGAGTGCTGTGAGGCAATGATGGTTTTATTACTCAGTATTAATTACCATATGTTCAATCTATAATTAATTATGTTTGGAAGAAGGATAAGTAATGTCTACCAGAGAATGGTGATCAAAGTTACTTTTAGTAATGCCAAGATTAATGATAATAGACATTTTTAAGACAAGCCAATAGAATTTCTGTTCACAAGTGAATTGTTCATTTAGTCTATTAATTGAAAATCATACAGCATTGACTTCCAATCCTTCATTTCATTTAATGGTTTCCTTTTGTAAAATATTAACACAATGAATTCACTCACAACCTTGAATATTCAAGGATTTAAACATACAGACATACAGACATCGGAAAAAAAACAAAGATCTTTGTGTATGTTTTTCTGATGCTTATTACCAAGATTTGTATTGTTGGAATTAAAAAATCACTACTTAACATATTGCAGTGATGGCTAACCTTTCATGCACATGCAAACCCGCCAATGCAATGCGTGTGCACCCCCCCTGCATGAGTGGCTGGCTGGCGGGAGGCACGCACACATGCATAGCAGAGCTGAACTGGGACGATGGCTTGCATGCCATCTCTGGCATGTGTGCCATAGGTTTGCCGTCAAGGACATATTACTTATATCTGTCCAAAATATGCTAATATATTTATTAGTTTTATACTCTGGCTTTTTTATGTCATATACACATGGTTGCATATGCAAAATTCATTAATGTCCCTAATCACCATTCAGATAACCTTCAATAAAATTTCTGTGTCACCTTTCTTCAAACTATGTATTGGTTTTTTAAATGTGAAATTTTTACATACAATGATTTAAATAGATATTTTTTACTCAAAGATTGGAAGCATCCTGAACTCTCAACGAATGCTAATGCATAAAATCATCAATAAGCCTTGCATGTGTGCTGGTATAGCAATAGATCTAATATACAGATTTATTGATAATGTTTCTCTTAATGGCATTAGGCTCTTATAATAACAGTGTAATTTATAAAATTTTTATTTGCATGGGAAAAACTCTTTGTGTTCAATTTTAGCAGCAAACAGCCATATTTTAGTTTCAGATAGTCACTTTAAATAGAGAGCCTGTAGAGATTCTCACATATCGATGCAGATATTTTATTCACATTATTGATGCTTTTTATTCTTTAGAATTTCAAGTAAAGGTTCTTAAATTTGGACTTTTTTTCTGAATAGTTACCCAGAAGATTATACTTTTATTGTTACATTAGCTATAGCATTGCAAAATAAGTATTTCTTGCCATATTTACATTGCTGACATTTGCATTATGAATTTTATAGGTTTAACTTAACCAAAAAGTTCAAGCTTAATTTTAGTTTGCACTAAAAGAAATATAAATTTCAACATTTGTTTGTTTGTTTATTAGATTTCTGTGGCTGTCCACCCTAATCAACTCTGGTGGTTCATAACATTTTCTTCCATGCAATCTTATTCTAGAACCTTAATAAAAAGCCAAGTCTTAACAGCCAAGTCAATTTGAACAACTAGAAGGCGGGCCTATTGAATCACCAGTGGCAAGGTGTTTCACAAGGTAGGGGGGAAACCTCAAAAAGCCCAATTTCCAAGAATCCACAACATTGCAAAATTTTAGGTACCTGATCTAGTAGGATGGGAGATGTGTTTAGGGAAAGGTAGTCCTGCAAGTACCCAGGTCTTGCCATGTATGGCTTTAAAGGTGATAACCAGCATCATGAATTGTGTCTGGAAGAAAACTGAAAGCCAGTGCATCTCACAATAAAGATGAAACATTTATAAATGTCTGTGTACAGTTGCATTCTGGACCATTTATAACTTTTAGTGGTCTTTGAATGCAGCCCTATGTAAAGTCCTAATAGAGGCTCATACCTGTGTTTAGTTGCTTTCGATGCTTTGTCTTCCTTCAGCAACATTCTAGGCATCTCTTGCATTGCTTCATTTCATAAGCTACTCATTAAATCAAAACTTTCTATGAGATCCATGTGCATAGAGAGTCCACATAGGCACAATTCAGTCCAGAACTCCAGTTGCCTTCTCATTTCAAGCAGCAATGAGGCATCTGCTGAACTACCTGCCAGGACTTAAGGAAAAACTCTTAAGTTCCCTTTGAAACTTCATAGTGTTCATTGAGGACGTGGGACAAACCATTTCAAAAAGTTCCTAAAAAGACAAATCTACCTTTAACATACAGTATTTTTTCAGAAATAAATATCTAATTTCTGAATTTAGAACTTGAACTTGTTAGTGTTGATTTAACAGAATCATTTGAAAGAAAAAATTAAATAGAAATTCAAAAGTATACAATACATTTTTTATTCTGCTTATTCCAATTCCTAATATGAAAGGCAATATTACTAAGCAACATTGTAATTAGTAAAACTTTACCCGATAATATATTAGCCTCATAATTTGTTAGATGGTTATTATTGATTTCAGAGAGCTATTCCAATTTTGATTGAAACAGTATTGAGGCTTGAAGGCTGACTAAAATATAATGGAACTTATATATGCAACCACAAATTTTAAGTCATTTTCATCCATTTTAAAGTAAAATGTGTTTGGGACTATTAAGTTTTGAATTCAAAGAATAGTTGTGAGTTGCCAAAGCAAAACGAAGGTAATTAAAGCAAATGACAATTTGTGGTAAAATTGCAAATAATACATTAACTTTTTTTTAAAAGCTGAGTGGGAATAAAAAGGGGAAAAAAAGACAAATAAAATGTATTGACCAATGATTTATTAAATCTTCTAATGACATTCCCACATCGTGTGTTCAGATGATCCATCAACTGTACATTATTTCAGTGATGTTTCTTAAATGAAGCTGATGGAATACAATAGTATTGGAAATGATAGTGGAAACTAAGCAACAATTATTTGCTTTAGATCAAAGAATAAGTTCATGTTTAAACTAAGAATTATGTGTGAGGACTAGTAAGCCAGTTCTTGTATTATTATGTGCTTGTCACAATAAATTCTAAATATAGTTTATTAGCAGAGAAGTCAAAGTTATGAATGCCTTTCACTTGGTATGGTTTTCTGATTCTAATATCTGCTACTCCCCATCTTCAACAAGATAATGGAAGAAAGGAGTCCTCAACAGAAAGATAAAGGTCAGTGAACTGTCAGTTCCATTCATCTCAAAAAGAAGATAGCACAAATTGAAACTGGAGCTAATTTTAAAAAAAATATGACTGAAGGCTTGCATTTCTTAGGCTCTTTTGTCAGCTGCCTGAACTGAGTGATTATTTTCCAAGCCCGATTTCCACATACTAGTTTCAAAAGATTTATTGAGATGAAAAGAATAGGTATAAAAGAATTTCAGCAAATCCACTATTTTCAGGTGAGATTTATTACATTTATGTACATTAACATTAAGCCATTAGACCAGAAATAGAAGATTGTGACTTTTAGTCCTGTCTTTAGGTATGAAGCCAGCTTGAGATCTTCAGTCCTAGGAAAAAGGCAATGGCAAACCACTTCCAAAAAACTTTGCCAAGATAACTGCAGGGTAGACAAGTGTCAGGAGTCAGAAAATCACTTGAAGACACAATAAAATACATTAAGACGAGAGACTCTTTTTTTCAAAATCTATCTTTGGTGAATGACAGGTCTATGTCAACAGAGGTGTTTAAAAGCCAATGTTTACAAATCATTCTCTTAACTTCTATAATATTTTAGGCTGCATTCCAGTTTGAATACTTTACTAATATCTTGGAAAAAAATTCTTTTGATATTTAACTAATGTATCAAAGAAATAGCCAGTTTAGAAAATCTTTGTTGTTGCATCAAAACAACAAGGATGCCCTGAACTAGATTTAGAGTTTTAAAAAATATTTCTTCAGGTAAATAAAAATATAATTTTCATATTGATGGCATTGCAGCTTTTAATTTACTCTAAAATACTAGGTTTGTTCTTAATTATTTTAAGTAAATACCATTTAATATGAAAACGACATCCTTTGATCTTTCAGGCAGTAGGACTATTTTGAATTCAGTCTTTGTACCGGTAGCTCAGGAAAACTAGTCTATTTTTTTAAAAAATAAAAGCAACATTAAAATATAGACCAATGTGTTTATTTTAAAATGTTAGCTATCATATTATTTACATTTTGTAGGTCTTAAAAAAATAAACTGGGGAGAGGTGTTTTACCCCCTATCTGATAGATGATAGTAGTCCTTTAGACACTGTGTTGATACTATATGAAGAACTACTTTGATAAATGTTTGTTTTTTACTGCATTAACTGAGTGTGTTTCTTTTCCACGTAAATATAGCTGTCTAGACTCTTGGCACATTCCCTTAGCTCTTAAAGAAAGAGCCCATGTATTAAAACCAGATTTGGTGCAGGTTTGGAAATGTTTTCTTTTATATGTTGTATTGGAGAAAATATTTCTAGGTTTTCATTTTGCAAAGTTAGTTTTCAATAGCACCATAAAGGAATTCTCAAGTATCTTTCCCTTCTTTGATTTCAATTTCTATATTCAATTTTCCTAGAAGATCCAGTTGTAGAGCCATATATAAACGAAGTTATATTTTCAGTTCATTTTTATTGTTTTATTTTCCAACAAATATTAATAATTATTATCAATACAATTAAAGATGTACCAACATAATGAAGAGCAAGTAATAGGAAATATGAAATAAATCAGTTTACCCTCCAAACTTCTAATATCTTCCTACAACAAAAAATTCAGCTGCCAATTAAATTATATATAGAAGACAAAGATTTTTTAAAAAAGGCAGACTTGATGGAGCACTAGGTCTTTTTTTGCCATCAGTTTTCTATATTTGTATAAGGGGTGGGGATGAGAGAAAACTGGAGAAAGGAAGAAATTAAAGTAAATATTAATTGCTGGCAAATTCTGCTTACTGTAGTTGAAAATTTGTTTGCAGTGAATAAATGAGATTTTGGCCGGCCCAAAGATGGTGTTTATAAACTTTTCAAATCTTCCAGAAAAACGTAATAAAATAACTATTAGACTATTCTGTGAGTCTTTATATAAAATATAGTGGTAAATTGTTAGGCAATGATTCAATTATTCCATTACCACAAAGTAGAATATTTTGGCATAAGGTATTTTAAATCTGCCCTCAATCAGGGTAAAATATTAAAGCATAGTAACATGAAAGCTTTGTGATATTTAGGTACAGCAATTTCATTAAAAAATTCATTTTCCATTTATGGTTTTTGCCAGTGCATTGGCTTCAAATGATGCAGAAATTAAATAGCATTAGGAAAAAATGCAATGTTTTGTGCTCTTAATTCTTGCTTCCAAGAAGTGCCCTGCAGTGTTCCATTTACTCCCAAACTAGTATTGTTGTTCAGTTTATATATGAGGTTATGAGTGTAAGCAGACCATTTAAGACAATTTGTACCAAAGGTTCTCCCTGAAGAGTCTTGTCTGAAATCACAAATATTGTGACAGGGGCTGATGGATATTTTTGGATATAGTTCTCTCCTAAATTGCTTAAAAACAAACTTTGATTTTATGTGGAACATTCAGCTTTTAAAACCAGCACAGCAGAAAATTGAATGAGGGCAGTTTTTCAACTAGGGAGAAATTGTTTTGCACAATCACCTTACGCAGGAAATTCTGATTTTGACCAAATTGAAGTCTTCAGAAATGGGTTCTGGAAATTGGATCATAGACCACTTCTAGATGGTCACTATTTGGGCAATTCTTAATTGTGAGATTCACAAATTAGTTTAACAGAGCAACATATATTTTAGTGTATCAGGTAATAAATACAGGAACATACTGTCTTATGCCCTTTCCAAACACAAAATAACAGATGTGTCCATTGGCAGAATGCAAGACATATTATCTTCTACTTTAATCTAATAAAATTCTTCTTGTTCATGTAAATAAACTTAAAATCTTCTATTGGGGAGTAAACATAATTTGTGGACTGAAAAGATATTTAGAATATATTAATGAGCTCCTAACTTCCTTTTTGACTCAGCCATGATTTAATTGAAAGATCCAAAGAGGTCATGATTTGATTTGAGTTTCAGTTTGAGATTTAAAGGCAAGGCAGTTCACTTTGATCTTTCTGAGATTTTTTTTAAAGCTACACTTGGGAATCATCAAAACACCCTTCAATTTTGGCAGAATGGGATAAAAATTATATGGATGATTGATTCCTTAGAAAACCAATTCTTTGTGATACCTTTTTCTGCAATATTTTCTGCATATTTCTCATGCACATCTTTTAAGACAAAGAAAGCAAGGATCGAATATAGATGTCCATGTGTGGGGAAGCATGGGAAGCAAGTGTTGATATGTTCATTATGACATTGCAAAACAATCTCTTCCCCTTATGCATTTGTGGATGTCACTTAATCCTTTTGACATCATGGTGGCTAACTGTGAAGGCCTATGGATGACAAAAGGATAGCAGATTAGGAAGAACATCTTCAAATTTTCTAGCAAGATTACACAGACCCAATATATTAAATGAAAGACAAAAAGGACAAGGACAAAAACTGGAAAGAAGGACACATAACTAAGGCAGATATCAGCAGATAGCCCGAATCTGCAAAGATGAAATCAGGAAATCAAACGCTCAGAATGAACAAAGACTAAAACAAAAGTCAAAGATAACAAAAGAAGTTTCTTTCAACATATAAATAACAAGAAAAAAGTCAAGGAAACAGTAGTTCCAATAAAAAGAGAAGATTGCAAGGAAGTAACAGGCAGCAGAGAGAAAATAGAACTACTTAGCTCATTCTTTGCATCATTCTTCATACAGAAACTATAACCCAATTTACCAAAAACTTAACCATAAAAGACTCTTTTCAGAGTTCTGAAGGAGCAGGCAGATGTTATTTGAGAACCATCCAAAAATCCCAAAAACCATTTCAAAAATCCAAAAATACCAGGAAATTACCTGAGGGTTTGAAAAAAGCTGATGTGGTTTCCATCTTCCAGGCCTTGGAAACTACAGACCAATCGTCTTAACATCAATACCTGAGAAGATACTGGAAAAGATGATAAAAAAATAGATCTGTTAACATCTAGAAATAAATAAAGTTATAACTAAAAGCCAACACGGGTTTGCTAAAAACAGATCATATCAAACCAATCTTATTTCATTCTTTGACAAAGTGACCAAATTGGTAGACCAGCAAAATTCTGGGGACCTAGTATACTTAGACTAAGCAAGGCATTTGACAATATATGCCTCGGTAAGCTAGAAAAATGTAGAATAGACAGCATCACCACCAGATGGATTTATAACTGGCTGACAAAACTGTACTCAACAAGTAGTCCTTAATGATACTACATCTATATGGAGGGAAGTAAGCAGTGGAATACCACAAGGTTCCATCTTAGGCCCAGTACTCTTCATAAATGATTTAGATGAGACAATAGAAGGGGAACTCATCAAATTTGTAGATGATACTAAGCTGGCAAGAATAGTCAACACTCCCGAAGACAAGTTCAGAATCCAAAAAGATCTTGACAAACTTGAATAATGGGCCCTATCCAACAACATCAAATTTAATGTGGAGAAAAGCAAGGTTTTACACTTAGGCAGGAAAAATCAAAGGTACACGTATAGATTAGGTGAAACCTGGCTCAAAAACAGTAACTATGAGAGGTACCCTGGAGTCCTAGTGGATGAACACCTAAATGTGAACCAGCAGTGTGTAGCAGTAGCCAAAAAAGCTAATAAAATCCTTGACTGTATAAACAGAGACATAGAATCAAAATCACGTGAAGTATTAATACTTCACGTGATTTTGGCCACACCTGACATGCTGCATCCAGTTTTGGTCAACACATTAGAAAAAAGATTTTGAGACTTTGGAAGAAGTGTAGAGCAGGAAGAAGAGAAGAGCAACTAATTTGATTAAAGGCCTGGAGACTAAAACATATGAAGAATAGTTGCAGGATTTGAGTTTGGCTAGTCTAGAGAAAAGAATGACTAGTCTAGAAAAAAGAAGGACATGATAGCAGTATTCCAGTATCTGAGAGGCTGCCACAAAGACAAGGGGAGTCAATTTATTTTCAAAGCACAAGAGGACAGGACAAGAAACAACTGATGGAAACTAATCAAGGAGATAAGCAACCTGGAATTAAGGAGAAATTTCTTAACAGTGAGGACAACCAGTGGAACAGCCTGCTATCAGAAGTTGTCGGTGTTTCATCACTGGAGATTTTTAAGAAGAGACTTGATAGTCACTTGTCTGAAATGGTATTCTGCTTGAGCAGGGGGTTGAACTACAAGATCTCCAAGGTCCCTTCCAGCTCTGTTATGATTGCTTGATCAAGATTTCTTCAATACCTTTAAAAGAACACTTTGCAGAAACAGCTCTTACTTTCCACTTGCTTTTCTTAAATGTCAGACAATGATGAATGATCACCAACTTACTCTTTTGGGAGTTATAGTCAAGGCATGTTTAGTGGAGGACCAGGAGGTCTGACATAGCTGACTTGCAATTTTGATCTTCTTGGGATCCATAATACTCATTTTGTAGATGTGGAAGTTTAGGCACATCACATTGTCAAAGCTTATCTTCTTCTGGGCTGGACTCAGAAGAATTACATTGATTTGCTTTTAAATTGAGGTTTAATTTTTCAGCTTTTCTTTTTTCTTTTTGTTTCTTTTGATGGCTAAAGGCTATAATAAAATAGCACAGAACTGAATTAAATTATATTACTGCCTCTGATCATCATGTGATAACTGGCAAGGTAGCTGCCAGTTGATCCTCTTGGTCCCTCTTAGGAATAATTCTTTAATTAGTAGTAGAACTAAAATGTATCAGGTTTGTTGCCTGCTACAAAAACATTTTTTGTTAAATTGAAGCAAAAGAAGACCATGAGAGGGATTGGCATACAGGAGGGGGGTGCGGACCTGACGGGTGTTACAGAGACCTGGTTGGGGCAGGAGGGGGGTCCCCCTCGTAGAACTGTGTCCACCAGGTTTCTGCGCGTTCCATCGGCCGAGGGCTCAGGCTAGGGGCGGTGGGGTGGCGGTTATTATTAAAGAAGATCTAGTCTGAGGGAGGCCACTGTTCCTCAGATAGCCAGATGTGAGTCCCTCCTTGTGAAGTGAGGTCATGGGGTTCACATGGGCCTGCTGACTGTGTATCTGGCTCCCTGCCACGTAGCAGCGGCCCTGCCCTAGCTGCTTGATGTAATAGCCGGGGTGGCGATGAATACCCCCAGACTTATGGTCATGGGGGATTTTAACCTGCCATCTGTCGGCGAGACGTTGGAAGCGGCTCAGGACTTCATGGCTTCCATGACGGCTATGGACCTGACCCAGGTAGTTCATGGCCTGACGCACACAGGGAGACACACTCTGGACTTGATTTTCATCTCAGGTCAGTGGCTGAATGATCTAGATATAGGGGATGTAGTCATCGAACCCTTGTCATGGTCTGATCATTCGCTCCTCCGACTGGACTTCTGTACCACTGCCCCCCACCGCAGGGAGGTGGAACTGGTTAGGTGGTTCCGCCCCAGAACCACCTAACCGGTGGATTCCAGAGGGAGCTTGGGCCATTTCCTGAGGTTCTGGCTCACGATTCAACCGAGGACCTGGACCCTATCCCGCCTGGGATAGGGCAGCCGCTGGAGCCTTGGATCGCATCATGCCTTTGCGGCCTCTGACCCGGTGCTGGTCCCGTGTGGCTCCCTGGTTCTCCGAGGAGCTCAGGGAAATGAAGCGCTGGAAAAGATGCCTAGAAAGCGGTTGGAGGGCCAGCCGATCTGAATCCGACTGGACACTGGTGAGGTCTTATATTAAGACCTACCTAGTGGAGATAAAAGCGCTAAAATCTGAGTATTTTTCTGCTCTTATCGCGTCATCAGATAATCGCCCAGCCACCCTGTTTAGGGTGACCCGTTCCCTACTCATCAGGGAGCGAGGGAAGACCCCTTACAGGGGAGAGCTGAGGACTTCGTGCAATATCTGTATGACAAAATCGTTCAGATTCGGGAAGGATTGGACTCTGACTGGGTAGCTTCAGGTGGGGTGATGGAGGCGGGCCTTGAGAATGTCATTTGGGAGGAGTTTGACCCTGTGGCTCCCGAGGACGTGGACAGGATTCTGGGCAGGCTTAGTGTGGCCACATGTTTACTGGACCCATGTCCCTCCTGGTTGGTACTGGCCTCCCGGGAGGTTACACGAGGCTGGCTCCAGTGGATTATCAATGCTTCTTTGAGTGAGAGTAACTTCCCCGCCACCTTGAAGGAGGCAGTGGTGAGGCCCCTTCTTAAGAAGCCTTCCCTGGACCCGGCTGTATTAGCAAATTATCGTCCTGTCTCCAACCTTCGCTTTGTGGTGAAGGTTGTTGAGAGTGTGGTGGCACGACAGTTTCCCCGGTACCTGGAGGAAACGGTTTATCTAGATCTGTTCCAGTCGGATTTCAGGCCTGGGCACAGCACGGAAACAGCATTGGTCGCGTTGGTGGATGATCTCTGGAGGGCTTGAACAGGGGTTGTTTCTCTGTCCTGGTCCTATTAGATCTCTTGGCGGCTTTTGATACCATCGACCATGGTATTATGGGGGGTTGGGGATAGGGGGCACCGTGTTGCAGTGGTTCTCTTCCTTCCTCTCCGATCAGTCACAGTTTGTGTTGACAGGGGGACAGAGATCGACCTCGAGGCGCCTTGTGTGTGGGATGCCGCAAGGGTCGGTTCTCTTGCCCCTTCTGTTCAACATTTATGTGAAGCCGCTGGGTGAGATCATCCATGGTTTTGGGGTGAAGTGTCATCTGTACGCTGATGATACTCAGCTGTCCATCTCCACCCCGGACCACCCCAATGATGCCCTTGATGTGATGTCCCGGTGCCTGGAGGCCGTGCAGATTTGGATGGGAGAAACAGGCTCAGGTTCAATCCGTCCAAGACCGAGTGGCTGTGGCTTCCGGCATCCTGATATAGTCAGTTGGTCCCATCGCTGATTTTGGGGGCGAGTCGTTGCCCCCCAAAGAAAGGGCTCACAACTTGGGTGTCCTCCTGGATACACGGCTGTCTTTGGAAGAGCATATGATGGCTGTGGCCAGGGAGGCTTTTTATCAAGTTCGCCTGATCCACCAGTTGCACCCCTTTCTGGATTGGGATGCCTTACGCACAGTCACTCATGCCCTCGTCACATCCCGCTTGGACTACTGTAATGCTCTTTACATGGGGCTCCCCTTGAGGAGCACCGGGAGGCTCCAACTGGTCCAGAATGCGGCCGCGCGGGTGGTGATGGGGTGACTCGGTGTTCCCATGTAACACCTCTCCTGCGCGAGTTGCACTGGCTCCCAGTGGTCTTCTGGGTGCACTTCAAGGTATTGATTACCACCTTTAGAGTGCTCCATGGCTTAGGACCCAGGTATTTACAAGACCGCCTTCTGCCGCCAGTAGCCTCCCACCGAACAGTACTCTCCCACAGAGAGGGGCTCCTCAGGGTGCCGTCAGCCAAACAATGTCGGCTGGCGGCCCCCAGGGGGAGAGACTTCTCTGTGGGGGCACCTACCCTCTGGAACGAGTTGCCCCCGGAGATACGGCAGATCCCGGATCTGCGCACTTTCTGCTATGCCTTAAAGACATTTCTATTTCATCAAGCCGGGATGGCCTGACCTAACTTTTTAAATTGTTTTAATTTTAAATTGTTAAATTATGGGTTTTAATATAGGAGTGTTTTAACTATGGGCCAAATTAATTTATTTCAATTTTAATATTGTTTTAAATTTTGTATTTTCTGTATTTTATCTGTTGGCTGTTCACCGCCCTGAGTCCTTCGGGAAGGACTGTGAAATTGTAACATTAAGTATTCTCAGTAGTACCAGAAGGGCTATCAAATCTGCAAAACATTTGAAAGATTATTAAGTGCTTTAATCTTTAATCTGATAAATTCTAAAACTTGTCCAATTTAATATGGCATTTAAGAATGAACTGAACTTCAAAGCAGTTTAAACTGTTGACTTAAAATGTATTTATTTTATATCTTTAGAACTTTAAGGCATAGAAGAGAATTAAAATTTCCCCAAATTATCCAGCTAATAAATCAACAAATCAATAATCAATTGTAGCAGGTCATAAATCCTATAGCTATTCTGCATTCATTTCATTGGTGGGATAGGGCAATTTGATTCACTGAGCATTTAGTTTTATACTTCAGCAATTTTTCCATGTCTCATCCCTTTGGTTCTATCTCGTATTATCTGTCTTGTATCTTTCTAGATATGTAGAACATTTCCTCAGTAGTGATTGACAGTGTCTTTTAATATCACTCAGCTATGTCTGTAATGAGGAAAGATTTTTATATCAGTGCACCAATGTTTAAGTAACATTAGAAAGTTCTTCAAATCACTACAGCAGTGGAGAAATGGCTCTAATTTCTTTCATAAGTATGACTGGTTTTTAAGTAGTGGAAGGCCACTAGATTTTAAAAAATTGTATCTTTCACAAAATGAATATCATATCTACAAAATGATATATTTGTATATATTTTAAAGTTATTGTCAAGTAGGGTACTAAGTATAACATAAGCAGGCTTTGGGTTTGAGGTCAAGAAGCTAGAAGGCACAAGGCACAAGATACTCTTGTCCTAAAAGTATCCTGCTTCCTGTCTTTTATCATCTCTCTGCCCAGCATTACCAAGATGCTAGTGCCTACCCCATGACCTTAAGTCCATATTATCAACTCTTATACACAATTGAAATAAGCAAAGAATTATCAACTTCTTTGTAATTCTGATGACACCATATGAAGAAGATAAGATGGCTCCTATCCTAAGTATAGACTTTGCAGATGATGCAGATGTTCTTGAGGATTTGGTTGAACTTTAAGCTTTTTTAACCTTTTGGAATGAGAAAGTGGTTATAGGCCTAGACTGAATTAAAGCTCTGTCTCTGCACAGAGAATCCAGAGAATCCCTTGGTTTTCAAAGGTAGGGTTGCCAGGTGTCCACTATTTGAGTGGACAGTCCACTTTTTTCACATTATGTTCACTATTTTTTTTCACAAAATAGTGGACATTTTTTTTATTCAAAAGCTTTATGATGAAATGGTACGTAATCTAAAGCTGTACAGTCTAAGAGAATAAGGATAGGAGAATCGCGTTTTGTCTTTTTTTTCATAAGTTAGAATGAGACAAAGATCGAATGCTCATTGCAATAATCACATTTTACACAACAGCGCAAAAAATGCATTAAAGCATTTTATCTTTTGATATCAAAAATGTAGTGCTGAAGTTTTTTGCCGAATTTTTGAATTCTGCGAAGAAACGAGAAGAGTTGAAATCATTTTTTGAGTTTTGTGAGTCAGAATTCCATGAAGTTTTGCGCCATGTTCCAACACGTTGGTTAAGTTTGTTTAAAGTGGTCGAAAGACTTCTTTTAAACTGGATACCTCTAAAATGGTATTTTATTTCTCTTGGATCTGATGAGTGCCATAAGATTATCTGGAACCTTATTTCGGATCAGGAAAATGAACTCGCAAAGGACGATGAACCAACAATTTCAGAATTGTATTTATATTTCACGCACTTCTTCATGTCAATAATGCAAGACACCCTACTGAAGCTGGAAAGCAAGAAAATTCTTGCATGTGATCTTCACATTATCATGTGTAAGCTACGTGATTCTTTGCAAAAAAAATTACGATGAGCAGTTTTTTGGAATGAAAGTTTTATTTGCCTTACGTAAAAAACATTTGCCTGAGAATGCCGTGCAAAAGTTCAAGAAAGAAGCCATCAACGTGTATCAAAGAGCCATTGCGTACCTAGAAAAGTGGTATAATTTCACTGATTCAGTATATGAGACGCTAAGTTGTTTCAATCTAATTGATCGCAATAATCGTCCAACTTTAGAAGAAATGACAAACATCTGGTTATTATCACCATGGTGAGAAGAACTTCCACCCAACCCTCTCTTCGATGAAATTTCTGCCTTAGAAGAAGTTTATGTTCATCTGCAGGGCGATTCATCCCTTGATAAGTGGACGTACTTTTTCAAGAAAGAGCCAGCTCCGAGTTTACTGAAACTGTTCCAGTATTGTGCATCAATTCCGGTATCAAATGCAAACATTGAACGAATTTTCAGCATCATGGGAAATTTGTGGACTGACAAACATAACCGACTGCTTGTATCAGTTCAAAGTGAACTTTGTATATTTTTTAATATTTCTCAACGTTATACTGAAATTAAAGAATTATTCCTTAAACCCGGGAATTGATCAAAGCTGTGCAGTCAAATAAAAAATACACACGACAGCAAAGTAAAATGTAATTTAATATTTTACATATTATTATAATAAACTTGATGTTTTGAATTTTAAGTAAAGTTTTGAAGTGATTATTTTAATACATGTTAAAATGTTTGTAAGAAAATATATAATATAATTGTAAATTTTTTTTATATTTTTTTAGTACTTAACCCCCTCCCCCCCCGCTTGTCTGCTATTTTTTGGAAGCAGACCTGGCAACCCTATCAAAGAAACCATCCATCCTGGCCTCCTTTGATCTTGGTCTTCAATACTACTAGTCATGGTATTCTTCTGGACGGATCAGAGTGTTAGAAGCGAGAGGCATGGTGTTACAATAGTTTCCCTCCTTTTTCCAAGTCATTTCCAATTAGTATTGATGAGTGATGACATCAAGGCTTAGGTCCCTGCCCTATGGGGTATCTTGACTTTCAGATGTCTTCCTGCCATTGTTTAAGATCTTCATGAAGCTGCTGGATGAGATCACCTATTCTTCTAGAGCTCAGTAGCAACTTTATGATGATATACAAGTTATACAACTCAGCTCTAGCAGAACTGAATGGGTGAGCATTTGGGGGCCACCTGGATCCAGGGAATTTCCTGATTTGGTTCATGTTAGTATAGTATTACTCCATACAGGGTTCAATTTGGAAGGTCTCTTGCTTGAACAGCAAGTGGCAGTCATGGTTGACTATGCAAAGCTATTTTATGTGCCAATTTTGTTCATTTCTGGATCAGGAAGTCTTACTTACAGTCTGCCACACATTTGTCAACTTCCATCTAGATTACTGCAATGTAGTATACCTGAGAGTGTCTCTGAAGACTACTTGGAAGCTACAGCTGGTCCAAAATACAGCAATACGAATAATTCTAAGCATGCCTCAATATGCTTATGTAATACCTTTACTACGTGAGTTATATTGGTTACCAGTAAGTATCTGGGTCAATTCAAGATGGCCTATAAAGCCAATCTTAGCCAGGGATGGGCAATTTGCAAGATTGTCTGCCCATTCCAATAAGATAAGACAAAGAGAACATGTCCAACACTTAATTAATAGATCCCAGGAGAAGCACTTTTTCTTTTGCTGCACCTACTCTATGGAACAGCATTACCTCTGAAATTTAGATGGTCTTGATCCTGCTCGCCTTTTGGATGACTCTAAAGATGCAGCTTCCTCCAAAATAATGGGTTTTGTGACAGCTGTCCTGATGGTTGCCCTTGGATGGTTGGATGAAATTGCATCAAAAATAATATGTTTTATTATTTGCAATGGTTGTGGTTGTTTGTTATATGTCATTTTACTTACCTACATACTCTGATTTGTATGTAAATTGGGTAGCTATGATTAAAATAAATAACATTACCAATTTAAAACAAACCTCAAATGTTACCAGAGTAGTAACTGAATTTGCTTACAGACTCTATGGCGAATTTGAAGAGATCTCTTTCAGGCAAAGTTTAAAAATAAGTTTATTTACAAAATCACATTTCATTACACACGCACACACGCACACTTTGCTCTGTTGATGTGTTTTCACTGAAGCAGTCAGTCTCCCACAATTTAGGACATACCACAGTATTCAAGCTTGTATGGAAACTTTCATTGTTGTTTATGTGAGTGTTCAAAATCCAGTTTTCTCGTACGTAGGTGGCTTGGTGATTTGTCAGCATGCCATTCTGGATCAGCCCTTTATGAATTGTTTTTAAGCACCAAAATGGACAATGAAAGCTTTTATAGCAGCTGCCTAATTAGCAGTAATCATTCTTGTTAACTTTGCTAAAGAACTGGACTATGTGATGAATGTAAACTATTCATTTTGGGTTTTTTTTCCTCCCATACCCATTTGCAGCAAGCAAGTTCATCTCGTAAAATAGCCTTTAACTGCTTTGCTATTTCATGTTCATTTTGCAGATTGAGAATGTTGATGTCTGCCTTAGCTTTCTGGCAGCCAGAGGAGTAAATGTCCAAGGTCTTTCTGCTGAAGGTAAGAGAACCACATATAAACCAAGAAAGTAAAATATCTCTCTGAAAAGTTCATGAACTCTATTTTCAACTTGCCATCTGGAAAAAAATCTTTATTATGAATTACCTACTTTATTTTCTTGGAATCAGTTGTTTCTTTATAAGAAAATAAATATTTCATTTGGAAGTCAAATGAAATACTCAAATTATTGATTTATTCCTAGGTATATTTTGTGCATTTAATCTCTTACCTATATTTCTAAACAGATATATGGTGTAATTTCCAAGTACATTGCTGAACATAGCAGGAATATGATACAGTATTGCATTGTGTAAATAACTGAAATTTAGCATGGTCAATAAGCCTATAAATTCACAAGAAATCTCATTTTAAAGTAACAGATCTAATGATTTTATTACCTTCGTCGGTTCTGTTAACAATTATGTGCATTCATGTCACACTGTAATCAAATGGTTTAAAACTTTTGTCGGTTTGTTTAAATTTGTTACTCTTTGCATCACATATTATATTATCCCGGGGCAAATTAAATTTTTTTTAAAAAAATCCTGTTTTTTTAGCTTCACCATTAATATTTAGTTGAAGTGATGTCAGAAACTATTTTATTAGAATGCACAATTACTATTTTTGAATTTCTGTTTTATATGAAATTAATTATGCTATTGTCAAAGTTTTCAGACTCATTCAAATGTTATTGTTCATTTCTTGAGAAACCTGAAATAAATTATTTCTTGATAAAGAAAGAAGTAACATAAAATATTTGAATTTTTTTTTGTAAGAATGATACAGTGTCAGTTTTCATTTTCTTTTAGAATATGTATTTTTTTATTATTAAATTTCTACACTGCCCATCTCACCTAAGTGATTATTGATAGTCCTAGTCAGAACATTCAGTATAGCTTTTTGTGATTCTGAAAGATGATGTATTCTCAAAAACAGTTCTTAAAAGAGATTTTCACATTTATTTTTATTGTTATCATGTAGATAAGTTTCAATTACCTTAAGTCCATTGATCAGGGAAGCCTGAATGGCAAAAACAGGCCAGTTAGAAATCAGTTGGAAATATTTTGATATATTACTCAAATATTTTACAAAATTTAAAAATGGTTGATTATGTATTTCCGTCTTTCAGTTGCACAATATCAGTATACATTTCCTTTTAAATGTATATCATATTAATATCAATATCAAAAACATTTCTTATTATCAAGAAAGTAGTAACAATTTTATATATTTAATGTTTTTAAATTTCAGTTAAAGATGAATAAGCTTGTATTATTTTTATAACCACATCTGTCAGATGACTTTTTATCAGAGAATTTTTTAAAAAAAGTCTAGATTCAGGAACTAGAAAAAAATGCCCTACAGATTTTTATTCTATCTTCTTTTGATCATAAAGAAGGTATGATTAAGCATAAGAAACATTTTAACTTATTTTTTTTTTCTGAGAAATTAAGATGAAATTCTCAAATATGTCAGCTGGTATAATTTCAGAGGAACCAACAATACTTTTTTGATGTAAAAACCAGAGCTGAATAAATAGAAGGAAAAATAATTATTATACCAGTATAATAATGAATAAGAATGAAGTGACTTTTGGTCCTAGCATTAGACACAGTTAATGCTCGAGAGCAGGAATTAACAGTGGGATATTGAGAACATACTTTATGATCTCAAAACAGTTCTTTCCTCTCAGAAGCAACTTAGACAAAAATCAGCTAAAGATAAAGATTTAACTACTTCTCTGGTCATCCTCTGTACACATAAATGTGTAGGTATTAAGTATGAGATTGGATTTTTACTGGTTCCAACATGAAAACTCCTCTTTGTTGCAAAGTTAAATTTCTTTATCTTGCAATTCTTAAAGTGTGAAGAGATTAGTTCTGACAAAGACAATCTGTAACTTGGTCTCCAGTAACAAAAAGCTTCAAAAATCGTATGCAGCACTTTGATTTAGGCTTGGAAACACATTTAACCAGTATAATCCAAGACATGAATTGACTGGGTATGCTTCTGAATGATTCTGGATTGTCTACAGAAACAGCCCAATATAGAAATGTATGAAATAGTCCAGCAGAATTTAGTATTATATATATAGCTGAAGGAAGGCACAATACCACTTTAGTTACAGGATTATGAAATTATCGGCCAACATCACCAAATGTAAATAATCATCACATTGAAATTATACAAAATTGTTACCTTTTGAATAGTGATTATGTGCTATTAATGTGTTTGAATATATTTATGGTAGATAAATTTGGTGTTATGAGCCAGTAAGTACTTTAAAAAAGTTCAGCATATGATATAAAATTTATGTTTAATATCCAATATGAAACATGAGATTCCATCATAAATATCTCTAAAAATCTTGTCATATTAAATTCAAATATAAGGCAGTTTGCGGAACTGAAACAATAGATAATGTCCATTAGGCACATCTGTGAAGGAAAGCTAATTTCGATATTTTCATTTCCTTCTTTTTGTCTGTGCAGAAATAAGAAATGGAAATTTGAAAGCCATTTTAGGACTGTTTTTCAGTTTGTCTCGTTATAAACAGCAGCAGCACCAACAACAGCAGTACTATCAGTCCTTGGTAGAGCTACAGCAACACATCTCTCATTCTCCGAATCCTCCTGAGAGTGGCCAGTCCAAAACTCAGCAAGATATGCAGTCCAGGTAGGTCAGATTAGTTCCTTAATCAAATTGTACCTGAGATGGCTTTCTTTATGCAAGAAGTCTTTTCAAGCTCCGCAAAACAAAACTGAAACTGTGACACCAATGAAGTCTTATGTGGAAGGAAGCCTTTTATTAATGTTCAGAAAACTGTAATTGCTTAAAACAGTTTATAAACTATTATTCAGATATTTTTTTAGACATTTAACTTCCCCATCCCTGTTGACAATGAGATGAAACTGGCTGTTGGAAACTCACTGATTACACTGAAGCCTGATAATGCTTCATCTGAAGGAAGCTCATTTTAAAGACATTAAATTTCTGAAATTACTAAAGAATTACTAAATTTCTGAATTACTAAAATTACTAAAGATAATCTTGTTTTTTTTTTCTTGAAAGAGAGTAAATTCTTAATTTTATCATAATTTCTGTTTGCTGAACATAACGGAAAAAAGTCTTTTGTTCCTCTGTTTTTAAATTGCTTTTATTTCAAACCTAAAATGAAGTGATTGTGTTTTTCTTCAGATAGTTTTTTCATCAAAGGAGTTTGGGTGTTAACACTGTGGATGAATGGTATATATTGTATGAGAGGTAGATTACAAAACACTGAAAAATCATTCACTGATTTTTTTAAAAAATCATGAAGCTCCCCATAGTGAATTCAAACCAGCTATTGCTTATCTAAATACAACAATCAGACGGCAGGAATGGAACTGCTATTAAGTATCCTAGTATTTAGTCGATCAGATTTTTAGAAAGAGAAAGTTAACTATAAAATAAAGGAAAGATCATTGGTATAACAAAGCAGTGTTTCGTCTATCAAAAACAAATTTCTTGTTTTATATAATTATACAATTAGAGGTTGAATATATATTTTTAGCTAATTTCTTTTTCTGTTAAGCAATAACACAATCTATAATTTTTTTAACATAATCTTATAATTATGTTTTGTGACATTCAAAATCTTAATGATGATTGTGAATCTTTCTCTTCACGTTGAAATCATTCAGATAAGAGCATGTGTTAAAAATAAACACATACATTTTCTGTTCGCTTTACTTGTAATTATTTATATAAAAGATTGTGATGTGAATAGAATAGTAATGTGGCAAACTTGCTGGACTGTGGTGGGATTAAGAGTTTTAGGAACTTTAAGTTCATGGTTCAATGAAGAAAAGAGTGTTGCAAAACTCTTATGCGCATCTCTTGCTGGTTTTAAATTCCTAGTGTATCAACCTTTCTTTAAAATGTGTGGAGCCAAAACATACATGTCAGAATGTATGTTTTGTAGGAATTGCTTTGCTTTTTAAAACTAACTGAATATATATATATATATTTTCCATTTACCATACTATTTTCATATATTTTTCCACCTGAAATGAACTATTTCTTCAATATTCTTTAAAACAAAAGCCTTTTAAACTAATTGTTTCTTTTAAAAGGACAGTTACATATGATCTTTGGCTTGCCCGAGGTTTTCTTTTAAAGTTCCAGGTAGATAAATGGGGAGATAAATGGAGCGCAGAAATGTTGGGAGAGATCAAAAGGACCCTTGAGTGATGCAAAAAAATGGAGGGTGGAACTTTTAAGTTCATTCACTATATGTTTAAAATGATTGATGTGTCAAATTAAATTGTTTCCTCATTAACATATATTTTTTGATATTCATACAATCTATTTCCCATAATGTTTATGTTGGTGTTTCTCAAACTTAGCAACTTTAAGCTTTATTACACAACCTGTGATCTAGTGGGTCACTGTTTCAGAGAGATTTCCTTACCTAAACAAAGAAACAAAATGACTATGCGATGGCAAAAAAAGCAGTTTTTTTCCACTTTTCTGTTGGTTTCCTAGTTGAATATCCTTGTGGAAAGCTGGTAAGAAACATTAGAAATCCTTCCTTCCTTCCTTCCTTCCTTCCTTCCTTCCTTCCTTCCTTCCTTCCTTCTTTCCCTCCCTCCCTCCCTCTTCCAGGTGGAAAGTGAGTGAGAGGGGAGTGTGGATCAGAAATAGCACCTGGGATGGGCTAGGCTGAGAGAGAATGTCTGGCCCAAAGTGGTTTTCATGGCTTTCATGGCTCGTAGTATACAGATGACCTGCTGCCCAGGCAAATCTGGAAATTGAAGTCCACACAGCTTAAAGTTCTCAAGGTTGTCAAACACTGGTTTATTTGAATATTTTTTTTTTAATTTGATTTATATGCCGCCCTTCTCCAGAGACTCAGGGCGGCTTACAATGCACTAAGCAATAGCCTTCATTCTTTTGTATATTTATACAAAGTCAGTTTATTGCCCCCACAACTGGGTCCTCAATTTACCTACCTTAGAAAGGATGGAAGGCTGAGTCAACCTTGAGCCTTGGCGAGATTCGAACCTGCAGTAATTGCAGACAGCTGTTCTTAATAACAGGGTGCTTTAGACCACTGTACTACGAAGGCCCTATATTTTGCTTGTATAACCAGCACCTATACGAATGTATATACTATTGGAAATAGGTTACGTTAGAATTAAGTAAAATATAACAGCCGACACTATATTGCACTTTTTTTTTAAAGGTGTAATGATAAATAAAGATGCTTTATGTGGCTTTAATTATTTTTCTAAATCAGGTAATTTAATTTAATAATTAATGAACCACAACTTTGCATTGTGGTTATGCTTACGCATGAGGAATCGAAATGCTCACTTTTAGTGATTGCTTCTAGTTGGGCTCTTGTAAGCATAACTATGCTTATGCTTCCACCATAGATAGAAATAGCCTATGCTTTTGAAAGGACTATGTCTGTGATAATTGGAAATATCTTTCTTTGATACACTATCATCCTGGATGTTAAAAGAGAGAATGGTCAATTCATTGTTTCTGTAAAGTTAAAATCAGGAACACCCCCCCCCCAGTGTATCTTTTACTGATGTCTGTGATGAAATTAAATTTTTCATTGCATTAAGAAAGTTCAAGAATAATCAACAGCGTGCATTCTTAAAATGAGAAATGAAGCATTCAGTTCAGACGTCATCACTTAATACAAGAATCTACCAGATGTGCCAATACTGACCAAAATGTCCTAAGAATTATAATTCACAAAAGTATGTACAACTAAAGCCTTCCTACCCTTGGAGCTTGAATTTTACCAGCTGACGGCTTTGTATGACAACAATAGTCTTCATTGTGCATGAGCAGACATTCTCGAAATACATCAAGGAGTCATACAGTATTTTTAAATATACCAGATTGATACCCACTGCAATCATGATATGTCTAGCTGTCCAGCTGTCCATCTCATGGTGAGAAAATGTTGCATAACATTAAAAAACACAATAGCAAGCTTATTTGTAACTGTATTTCTTGACATCTTCTCTTTCTATCTTATCTGAAGGCTTCTTGAACTATACCCTTAAGCTGCCGTTTGTTATGTGTGTATCGTCTCCCACAAATACCATTACTTCACAGCTATATAATTGTGAAGCTACAGTATATAATTGTTATATCTATATAACAAGGATATGTATACTGGCACAAACATATAGTAAATGAAATGCTTTCATTTAAACAGCTTAACAGCTTAATTGCAGAAGATTCATAAAGTAAGACCTCCCACAAATGATTGTTTATCCAAGGAAATGTAAAATACAAATTTGACCACAGAGGTATCATATTTGAAAATGGAAACCACAGTGGTTTGGAATCCTGGCAGTTATAATTCTAAGAGACCTCAAAGACATCAAAATATGAATCTTAACTAGCTGGCTGCTTTGTTGGCAGGATCAATAATATTTAATCTATGCAACAGAGATAAAAACAGAGATAAATATATAGAGACTGATATGTAAATAAAAGCTCTCTGACTATGTGATGACTTTCCAACTACCCACATACTGAAGGAAAAATACACATTTATGGGTTAGAGAGAAACTGATTACAGAGCTGTCAGCAAAATCCTAAAATATAGATACACTAACATTATGACCTGTAGACATAGTGGTAACAACTTGAGATTCATATGGATCTGATTAATTCATTAGTTTTCTATGTATTACTTTAAATATGCAATGCATTAGTTTGTGGAACTAGAAGTCATTTTTTCAATGTAGTTGATACACTGTTTTTCAAACAGGATTCAAACATGAATGCTAAAATCCATGGGATCAGCAGCTTTGTGAAGTTTGTCATGTTAACAGCTAGCAAGTTTAGTAAAGTCATGAAATGGAAACAATCTTGAAAATATTTTATATGTATTATGCTTTGAGTACAAAATATCATGTGTTCAACCATACTAGTAGGCCAGAATAATGTCATAAATTAAGTCTACCATTTCATTACTCTGTGAGCAACAGTGGTGGGTGTTGTTGTTATTGTTTTTACAACATTCTTGCTTCAAAAGCAAGCAATTGTTTCACTCTTCCTACATCTCTGGTTTAAAAATGTGAAGGTAGAATGAAAAGTAATGCTTCCAACAGATGGCAATACTGATGTGCTAGAAACTTTGTCATGGTATTCATCTTTCTTTTCTCCACTTCAGTTGGCGAGGATGTTTCTGTGAGAAAAAGTTGTCTTGTTATTGTTTATGAAATGGAAGCCTACATGACCACTTGTCATGACCACTTTAACCAGCATATTGTGATTGAATTTTTAAAAGCTGAACTAGTCTTTCCAGTTCAAATCCAACATCAGATGCAGATTGTCTATGAAACTGGCTATGTTGACATGAATACTGTGTGATACTGAGTCAAAAAAAATAAATGTAAAGTTGATGAATGGGCCCTCTGCCTCTCTCCTCCCAATCCTGCCCTGCCAAGTTCTGGCAGGCCTTGGGTTTGCTCCCCACTCACATGTCACCCATTGCACACTTACCTTTTCAAGATCTCTGGATGCCATGTTAGGGAAGGAGGGCTAGCTAATCATCACTGGGCTATGTGGTTGCCTCCTGGAAGTGGCCACCTGTGGCACACTCACAATTCCTTGCCGAAATGGTGGCTGCTTTCAGGGGGCTGCTGTAGGGACCAAGATGAACTGTTTCATGTTGCTTCTCTAATGTGATCTGCACAATGCTGCTCATTTCTCCTTTAAAGTTATGATTTTCAGTAACATTCTGCCAATGAATTTCTTTTCCATAAAAAATTTCTCTTTAAGTTTCAAGGATGTTTAATTATTATAAGGATTTTTATACCAGTCTTTTAATCTTTTTCTTAGTTCTACAAATACATCAAACAATAACAAATATTAGTACTATTATAATAAATAGGAATTACAGTACTGAGTTACAGGATGAAATCCTTATTAAATATTATTTTGTTTATTCTCCATCTCCATTTGTTTGGGACCTGAGAGAACATCTCCAGTCAACACTTATAGGCTAATCAAGATAGATTAAAATCCTCTCCATTCTAGGTAATTTTCCAGTATTTCTAGGGATGAAATCCTAAATAGACTTAGAAAAATTCGCTGAATGTTGTAAAACATCCATAAAGAGAAAGATGCATGCTGAAGTGAGTGTAATACTTCAAACAACACCCTCCCCACAATCTTTATGACCATTGTAGGTCTCCTACAAGAGTGACACTATCACTCTTTTATGTGCAATTCTGATAGAACAAATTAATACTTCTGTATATAATTCTGAGCAATATAGTTTTTATTGGGATTTTTCTGCATAGTAGTCTTAATAGCCAAACACAAACATTAATGACTTAAATTTACAGCAAATATTTTTTTTGTTATTCTACCTCCCAGCAATTGGTAACATTATTAGATAATTTCTAGTGTTTATCTGTCTTATATTACATGAATGGGATTACAAGGTTAATACTTTTTGAAGAAACAAAACCTGAATTCCATGAACTCAGGTGACTCAACATGAAATCGATTTATTAGATGCTTTCAAAGAAACTATTGTGCCATACCCAAATTAGGAAATTATCATTCTCTTTATTTAATTTCTTCTGTAAGTAGTCATAAATGACATATCATTAACAGTAAATAAAATATTCAAATACTTATAAATATAGAACTAATGAGGCAACTACTTAAAGAAATTGGGAACATTTTCTAGCCTTAAGGATATTAAATAAAAAACTTACATTTATTTAGAATTAATTTAACATTTTAAACAAGGTCTCTATGGTTTAATTATTTAGAAGAAATAATACTGGGTTAGGTATTATATTCAGATAAGTTAAAGGCATTAGATTATATTCTATTTTCTGCAAAATAAAACAGGCAGCAGTTTAAAATAGTTAAAACTGCACACTGAATATTTAATATTCAGCTAGTAGAGGCTAAACCAATTTCGTTGTATACATGATGTACAATGACAATATTTATTATTATTATTATTATTATGTCGCAGTATTAATTGTTTAATGATGAATTTATGCAAAAATCAAATAAATCCTTTGCTATGTCTCTATATTACTGAAAATCCTGTGTAGAAGAAGAAAAGAAAGTAGTTTTGCTCTCCATTCTTGTACCTTGGCTTTGAGATGAAGTTAAATTAAAATATTACGACGTACCCATACCTTAATTCTTTCTATGTGTAGGTCTATCTTTATTACTTATAAAGCTATAAATATGATTTCATTGAATATTTGGAAAGGGGGGATTACTTATAGATAGATAGATAGATAGATAGATAGATAGATAGATAGATAGACAGACAGACAGACAGACAGACAGACAGACAGACAGACAGATGATAGATATTTTTTAATTTTTTAAATTTTAAAAAATTTACAAATTTAAAAATTTGTAAAAATATAAATAATACAAACAATACAAACATAGTACATATACATCTAAATACAAAAAAAGAGGAAAAATAATACAAATATTACAGTGGACCCCCACCCCTGGAGACCATTTTTCCCTTATATTTTTTCTTCTATAAGATAATATAATATATATACAATATATTCTAATTGTGCCCTTATCCCCTCCAAAACAACATATATTCTTGAATAGGTTTATTCCCTTTACCTTTCACCAACATTGATTTTATAAAATCCCCCCCGTTTCATTATAATTGTTTGCTTTGATCATCCCTTTTTTAAATTTAATTTCTGCTGTTCATTTATCATTTGTTGCCATACTCCAAATTTCATTATACCACTCATTTCTTTGAATATCCCAATTTCGTCCCCAATATTTAACCATCACTAATCTAGCTGCCATTATCAAATTTACAATCAATTCTTTTTTGTTTCATTTATATCCTGTTTTTCCACCAGCAATAATAATGCAATTCTCGGTGACATATCTAAATTTACATTCAAAAGTGCTCTAATTTCTCTAAACACCATGTCCCATATTTTTTGTGCACTATCACAATCCCACCACATAAGTTCCAACGTCTTTCTTGCACTTCCAACATATATTTGTATATTTACTATCTATTTGATTTAATTTATGTGGTGTTAGGTACCACCTCCATATAACTTTATATCCATTTTCCTTAACTCTAACTGCTATATTCTTACATACTCTTCTATTCCAAATATTTTTCCAATCATTATCACTTATTTCTCCTAAATCTGATTCCCAAATTAATTTTAAACCTTTTGCCTGCTCTCCTAATTCAGTTAATATTCTATATATTTTCCCAATTCTTCCTTTACCTATATATTCTTCCTTTACCTCACATTCTTTTATAATCATTTCAACTGTCTATCTTGCTCCTCAAATCTAGATAGATAGATAATTACAAATGATAAAATAACATTTTTGTTTTTACATTGAGGAAGCTATCTACTTTTTAGTTTACTAACATATGGGAAACAGTGCATGCTGTTTTAATCTAATTAAGCAATTTATTTAGTGCATTAACCTAGTCTAAAAATAATTTGTAGTGTTTACAATCAATATTTTCTTCCCTTATGGCTTTTATGGCCTGAGTTTTAGGTTGAAAATAGATTATTTTATTGCAAAATAAGCTGTATCTCTACCACCCTCAATACAGTTTTTTTAGTCCCCTTCTCCAATGCATAGCAATCCCCTTACTGCTTAGCTTTAATTCCACATGGAAGCATTTTCTGTTCCCAAAAGAATATAGAAAATCATGCCTTACCTCTTACACTGAAACTAAATGTCAGCTTTTGCTGATGTGAAATGTGATCACATGAAAGTGACTGAGTTATATAAATTGTTTGTCATGGAACAGGTTTTGTGATTTGTCTTGTTTTGATTGAGTGACTTTTCAAGGAAATAAGCAAATTAATGCTGAATCAAGCTGCATTCTGTATTCTTCACTGTTGTTTCCTACTGTTGCACTGTTACTTCGGGAAAAAATACCAAAGTTTAAATAGTTCTTTTGCCAAATCCTATGAATTTTTTCATGACATTTTCCAAGTTTTTGCCTATTTGTTTAATGCTAAATATCTAGACTATAGCACTGCTTTGTTTACTATTTCTAATAGAAACAGAATTTGCCAACCCTAGGCATTAAGTCAAAGCAATCTGGATAAAGCTCAGCAGAAGTTTTCTGCTTTCCACTTCAGTCCTTGCCTGCCTGCTCCTTCTATATATCTCAGCCAAATTTCAATCAGCTCTCTTTAAAAAACTTTTTAGAAGAGTGAAATTTTCAGCTTGACTTTTTTTTTTAACCAGCATTCTGATACGGTGCGATTAAAAAAGTTGACCAAAGAATGAATTGTCTGTTCATATCACATCCTTGGTTGTTTAATATATCAAAGTCATATCACTTGTCACTTTCATCACTTTTCAATTAGGTTTATTACATTCTTGTCAATGCTAGCCCAGCACTTTTCATCTTTAACTTTCTATCTCATTGTTTGCTATGTTGCTAGCATGAGATGTGCTTACATAAATAATCATCTACTTGACTAAGGATATTTCCACAGCAGTAAGAGTTGGATTATTATGGATGACTGGTTTATTTTATAACAGTATGATCACTTTGGCCGTGGAACCAAGTGTTTAGAAAGGTGGTGAATGTACTCAAAGTTAGATTGCTCAGTGTGCTATAGTGGAGTTTGCATAGCCTTCTGATGCTATAAGATGGATTCCTACATTGAGCACAGAATGGATTTGATAGTCTAAATAGCTTCCTCTGACTCAATGAATGTATTAAATAGTTGGAAAATGATCTGCAGAGTATTACAATGAAGATTCATAGCTACCTGCTGCTGGGTAAAGTCATACTAATCCTTTGCCATTTCTAAAATATGCCCAGTCTGTAGCCTTAAAATGCTATATAACATTCTCAATGATCTGAAAAAGTCATGGTCTATTAGTGATTCTTGAATGGATATCTTTTAAAATATTTTAATCTTCACTTTATATAAACAATAGAGTTCTACACTGAAGGGTCCCTTGACCATAAAAGTGGGGCAGGTAGAGAATTCTGCAGTGATTTCAGAAGTGTTTTAAAGCAATTGCGACATTTGAGAAGATCTTTCTATATAAGCTAAAGTAGTACGAAGAGCAGCTCATTACAACGTAATTTGTATTTTAGAAACTGTCTATTAACATTGCATTTGATTCTTTAATTTTGCTTTCTACTCATGTTCTATCCATGTTCTGCATTAACTCATCAGTTGGTGGTAAGTTTGTGCTTTTTATGCACATTCAACAACATTCTTTAATTCAATTTCTCTGTTTCTTCTCATGCAGTCTGACAGCCAGATATACAACTCAGTCTAATCACAGTGGAATTGCAACCAGTCAAAAAAAGCTTTCTAGGTCAGTTAACATCTCTAATTTATTGCTTGCTAGTGATGCTTAATAGAGTCACTGCCCACTGGCATTTTTATTTTCTGAGCCACAATAGATATTAAGGTATTTCATTATAATATTTCAGATGTAGGTTTTACAGGATGTTTTGTTGGTTAGTGGAAAACTGGCCACGACTACAGTAAAAAATCTACAGTAAGATAGTTGTAGAGATATCATTATGATGCAGCTTAGCAACGCAACATAAATATTTCAAAGGATTTGTTCAGTGTCTATTAGCAATTTATATTCAAAAGCTCTGACTTCAATTTAAATTGAAGGTTAAATTTGTTTAACCGAAGAAGCCTTGGTCTTTATGTTCTTCAGAAGTGTTGAATCACTGCAGTATGAGCATTAGCTGGGAGTAATAGCAATTTAGACTAGCACCAATTTTCCAGTTAGAGAATAAGGTCCTCTCAATGAAAGGTGTCCAATTGCAAACTGTATACGCAAGTGTCTAAGATGCGGTAATTTGATTTCACATACCAAACAAGGTTTAGATTTTACATCCTAACTGGCTACATCCAAGTCTAGGATTTAGAATTTTAAGTTGTACTCTAACACTTGAGTTGTACTTTTCCTTTGGAGGGAAAACAGTTGGGGAAAGGCTTCAAATATATATATTAGCTGTGCTTCAGAATCTTGTTTGCAACTGATAGTTGCTTGTTAGTCTCATTTCTAGGCTTATCTATTCTGTTCACAGTGGTTGGGTTTTCACATTTTCACATTGCATTAATTCAGTTAATTGTTTTTTCTTTTACCTTGGTTTGTTGAATAAACTATGTATGTTCAATTTTGCACCTACTAATAAGCCAAAATGGTAGGTTCTTACGTTATATTCAGTAAAAAATGAATTTGGTTAATTGACTAGTAGAGTTCTCATCCAACTCAAAAAAACCCCAAACCCCATCTTCTTCATTTATTGGCCTAGCCTGAAAGAAGAGAAAATTGTGTACTAGTACTTTATTCTGGAACACTACAAAAAGAAACCAGCCCTGTGTCTAATAGAGCAGTCTCTGGGCTTGGAAATAGAAGTGCACAACTATCTTCTAATTTGTTTTCCATTATCATTTTTCACTAAAGGAAGAGCTATTAGAAAAGACTCTGGCTTTGCACGAAAGCATTCTACAAGTAAAACAGATTGAGATCCTGAAGTGTCTAAACTGGAATAGGAAATACTCCTTGACTCAAGAATTCCTGTCAATCTGTGTAGATATGGTATTTATGGTGAATATTAAAAGTGTACTGGAATAAAAACAATTTGTGCTTTTCCAGTCCATATCAAAGACACTTAAAAAGGTTTTAATGAAATGAAGTATTTGGAGGCAAGTGTAATTTCTGTAAAAGTAGCTAGAAACAGAACATATTTTCAGTGGAAATGGTACAGCTCTTAATAGCCTGGATGTCAATGTATAACCCTGTCACTCTGCCAAGTTTTGTGGCTGTCTTACTTAGAATTACTACTTGCAGTTCATTTATTTCCTAAAGGAAGACACCTGGTTCCTCCTTTTGTGTTCAGTCTGTGTTGATTATGTGTATTCCTTGAAAAACAGTTCATTACTGGCAATGAACTATCAGTTGGGTAGTCCATGATTAAGTCATTTTTGTCTGAGTTGCTAAGATAACACGAAATGAGCTATACCAGAGTGCAGTTGTTGTGCACCTGTGGTCGTAGGTTTTCAGTCTCATTTCTTATGGATTCTCTTGTCTCATTCACAATTTGTTCTGTCTGGAAATTAACAGTTGTTGTTTGTCCAACAGTATAAATTTATAAGGGTGTTTTGCAAACTTCTAATCAAAAGTATGTTTTTGTAAATTATTGTTGTTTTAAACTTTGCATTTCCTTGGTTGCTTAAAATGATTCTATGGGTGGCATATCTATAAATGGAATTAATATATTTATTTATTTATTTATTCAATTTCTATATTGTGAAAAATGCCCTTATATTTTATATTTCACATGGATTTTAACATAGTCAAATATAATTAACTTGGTAGTTAGAGATCGTTTTCATAAGTCATAAAATTACTGTATCTAAAAAAAATTTCTAGAAATGAAACAATCTGCTCTTCTTGTAGCATAGACAAAAATAACTCAGAGTAACTACCAGAATATATCCTCCTGAAAGCTGAACACTGAAACATATAAAACTGCAGTTTATATCATAGCAGTCAAATATGAAATGGAAATATTAGATAAGCCGTTGCAATTCAAGACTAATTTTTTTTATAATGTATAATTTCTATGTAGAAAAATGTCAGGGTTTTCTGGAGGAAATATAGTTAAAAGACAGACACACAGAAATATTAAAAGTATGCTTTTTTTCTATTTATGCTGTGTTATCTTTCAGTTATTGCTTATTGTGATAGTGGTTTTTTATTTTTATTTTTAACAAAAGTATCTGACTTCAATATTAATAAAATTCCATTGATGCTGAAAATCTCTATGTTTATGACTATGGACATAATCTGAAGTTGTCTTTTAAAAAAGATCACTAAACCAGGCGATGAAATATACATAGCATAATGTGAATGTGTAGACAGTGGCATTTTTATTAACTTTACTAACCAGGAAGTTTCAGATGGTGGCAGCAAACACCAACAAATGCAATATTTGACTGGAACTGTGGTGGAGGGTTCATTTTAATACAACAATTTTTATTTCCAGACAAAAGCTTCTCAATCACAGAAATCAGTAAACTCATCATCAAATACCTACCTATAAATAGGATAAAGAACAAAGAGTATTATGGTGGCTTAAAGCTTACATATTTATTATTTATCAATGCCACAGATATCTTTGTTGTTTTTGCCACTGTAGCTACTCTGCTGTCATACCTATATTTATATAAGAAATGGTTTACGCAGTGTATTTCTCAAATAAACTCTCCACTAAGATTGACTTTTATTATCTTAGAAAAAATTGGGAAAAATTGAATTGCATATAGCAATAGCAATAGCACTTAGACTATTAGATATACCGCTTCATAGTGCTTTTACAGCCCTCTCTAAGCAGTTTTACAGAGTCAGCATATTGCCCCCAACAACCTGGGTCCTTATTTTACTAACCTCGGAAGGATGGTAGGCTGAGTCAACCTTGATCCGGTGAGATTTGAACTGCCGTTTGAACTGCCGAATTGCAGCTAGCAGTCAGCTGAAGTAGCCTGCAGTATTACACTCTAACCACTGCTCCACCTTGGCTCTTAAGAAGCATCCAGGGACTCATTTATGCACTGTGAATGGAAAATGTAAAGGGTCCTTATGTGTTTGTGATCTTATACAGCATCTATCCTCCATTTGTGCCTTTTGAGACTGATAACTCCGTGGCAGTGGCTAACTAACCTTGAAGCACATGAATGTTTGTTGTTGTTAATCAGGTTTATGAATTTATTTATGAAACCATGTTACCTTACAACTATTTACAATTGCAACACATTTATTTCTGACTGTACTGTTCTAGGCTTCCTGGGCCTTCAAGGGTGCCAGCTGCAGGCAGCAGTACCAAAGTCCAGGGAGCTTCCAATTTAAATCGAAGAAGTCAGAGCTTTAATAGCATTGACAAAAACAAACCTCTGCAATATGCAAATGGAAATGAAAAAGGTGAGTGCTTAATAGACATTGTCTTACTGAACCAGAAGTCTAAGGAGATGCCTCCACAATTCCTGACATTGCCCTGGCCTTGAGCTTTGTAGAACTTTAAATTAGCATACATAAAGCCACCTGGGCTGTTTCAAATATGGTAACCAGAAAGCTCATTTTTTTGAAAATGGGACCCAGAGTAATCATAAGGTGCTGAAGTAATGTCTCAATTCTATCTGAAGAAAACTGCATCATGAGGGCACATAATTTTTATTCTAGTTGTCCTCATACCAGTACTGTATATATGGAAATATTCTTCAGAGTTAGATTTTGAACATAAAAATTGGATATGATCATGAGTTTTTTAAAAGTTATATGATATTTTATTCATATATTATTTATTCACATATTCAAAGTGAGATATTTAGGGAAGACTTACCCTTTTTTAATTCTAAAAGCAGTGTATGTAACATTACATTCAAGATGTTATTCTTGATCTTAACCAAAAGTCAAAAAGTGACTATTCAAGAATATATAGTAACATCCATAGATTTCAAAGTTATCTTCAATATTTTTGCTGTTGAGAAGCAACCTTATCAGAATAAATATAACATGCCTTCAGTTTATGGCAATGGAAAATCAGATTCAAAACTTGATTGTCTATGAGTCTAAATAAATGCTTCTTGAATAGTCAATCAAGCAACCATTTTTTCGTGAAAATATCCTATTTATCCTAAATAGAATGTTAATTTTTTGTGAAAATATCCTATTTAAAAATGAGAAATATATAGGTATAGTAAATATATATGTATATATATATAAGCAGTGAACAATGGGAGAACATTAGCTAATATGCAAATACTGACACATATTACCTTCTTCTGGTAAATTCTATATCTTTCACTTTTAAACAAAATTAGTTATAGAATTATATTAATAAGGGTATACTAATTAATAATCTTAACCTTCAAGGTAAAGGAACATGAAATTTTAAGCATACAACATTTTTAAAACAACACATACTATGCTTACCACAAGGTGGGAGTAGATGTCTTCAAATAATAGTATTATCTTGGAGAATTCTTCTTGGTTGGAAAATAACTATTACTGGTTCCCAATTGTCATTTGCTTGGAAGGTATGCATTTAACGAATACTCCATTAATTGGAGTATTTTAAAATATATTTGTCTTCATTTGTATTTTAATCAGTTAATCAGTTAATAGTTAAAAATGAATCGGGAACAACACAATGCTCAGAGGAAAATTAATTTGCATAATTGTCCATAATTAATTCTTTATTTGTTTTTGTGTCTTTAACAAAATCCTTAAAATAATTATATTATTTGAATATAACAACGATTTGAATATTTTATATCATTTGTGATGAATGCAGCTTAACCTTATAGCAACAGATTTTTTGAAAGACTATTCGAGTTAGGAAAAATCAGTCTCACAATAGCAAGTCTCTCCTATATTGTAGATATAGATTTGCAGTATTTTCCCAAACGATTTGCAGGAGGGAAGACTAGCTCTGTTGTGAATTCAATTATAGCAACAAATCAGAGGAGTTTTTGGTGTGTTTCATCAGCAAATCTAACCTTATTGGGCTTTGAAAAAATACACTTGGTACTGAAATCAACTAGAGACTTGATTTAGAACTTTAAAGGATTTTGAAGCTTGACCTAGGAATGGAAATTAGTTCTTGAAACTAGAACTAATTGTCATAAAATATGGTTATGTGAATAAATAAAAATAAAATATACCATTATAAATTTGTTCACAATGAAAAGTTTTTTTTATCTAAAAAAAAGTTTACTACTTTTAAATAGCACCAATAGTAATATACAGGTAGTTCTCATTTAGTGGCCACAATTGGGACCAGCAACAGTTATTACATGAAACAGTCACTATATGAAATGGTGGCTGTGCTTCTGAACTTACTTCCCCTTTCCTTTGCTTTAGAGACCTGCAAAGGTCATAAATTCAAGAATTGTATGCAAAGTTATCTCTTCATCACTATTGTAACTGCAAATGGTCACTATACAAACCACTTGCTACACTACATGTAGAAGACCAAACAGTGTATTAAGTATAATGTGTAGTTCAGTCTCCATTCAGCATTACTTTATTATATTGAACATGACATATTTGAGTTTCATTTACCATTTTGTTTGGAAATTTCAGTAATTGAAATCTCACCTATCTGAGGAGAATGTAAAATTGGAAAAGGCTGCTGGATAGAACTTTCCAAGATTTATTTATTTATTTATTTATTGGCTCGATTTATATGTCGCCCTTTTCCGGAGACTCAGATCTCAGCTTCTGGTTCAGATAGTGTAAATTGAAATTAAAACTTTCTGAATGCAATCGTGTGCTTTTCTATTCTGATCTAAGTCATTGGCACAAATCCTTGTACTGAATATTTGTAACACTTTCCTGGCAAATAATGACCATGTACCATATAAACTGAATGTGTGGAGATGTAGTACAAATCAAATTCCATGTAATATCACAATTTCCATTACTTCCTCTTCCAAATAAATGTTAATTTCATTTTTTTATTGTACATGTCAAATGAACATGTTATATATATATTCTTGAGCATTACGATCTTCCTTCTACTACTGGGGATGGAATTGGGTTAGCAGTAGAGAACAATATATATTAAAAATACTAAAATACATTAAAACTGTAAAATATACACACCCCAAGCCCCTCAAACAATACATATTATGTTGACTAACAATGATTGGTTTTTAAGTAACAAACTAAACCATGCTCATACAGAAAATATTACTCAATCGTTAAGTTTCATTGAGAAATAGTAAATTCAAAGTCTGAAATGACCAAATTGGTTTTAAAATGCCTTTCTTGTGGAAATTGTTTTTGCTGTTATTTTTAGTCCTGGCCGTCTCATGTCAGATTGCTTTAATCATCTCTATATTAAACTGTTTCTGGCTTTGGCTGCTGATGCAGCTTGATGGAAGACTTCTACAGTGACCTTTACAACAGTTTCCCAAATTTGGCAACTGATTCTTCATTAAGAGTACTATAGCAACATCAGTGTGTCTGATTTGGTAAACATAGAAGTGCAGGTAGATAGGGCTGGCATCAGCAGAAGACTCTTTTGCTTTTCACATCCTAAATGAGAGGGCAATTTACAATATTAATCCTATAGATTTGTATGAATTTGGCACTAAATATTATGGTTTTAGTTATCAAAACAATCTCTAGGATACTACTACCGTGTTTTCCAAAAATAAGACCCTATCTTATATTTTTTTGAACCCCAAAATAAGCGCTTGGCCTTATTTTCGGGGAGGTCTTGTTGTTTTGGGAGCATGTGGAGCAAGATGGGGCTCCTTTTGCCATCTTTCCAGATTTCCAGCTCTGCGTTTAAATATTTTCGGGGAGGGCTTATTTTCAGGGGGATGTTTATTTTAGGGCATGTGTTCAAAAGCCCAATTGGGCTTATTATCAGGGTCTTATTTTCAGGGAAACAGGATATTGTTTCAGTTATTCAGTTATTTACTTGCATCGGCAGATTTTGAGCATGCTTGTTAATTATTTTGCACTTCTAGTTTTTCTTGTCCGTGTGAATCATAGAACGAACGGTGTAATTACACGTGTTTAATTTTAAAACACACAATTGCCACTTTACTCTCCATTTATATTAGAAGTCATTAGACAACTCTGTAAATTGTATTTTCTCTCTCTTACCAACTAGAATCACCCAAAGGTCCTCACTCATCTGCAGGTATAAATGGAAATGTACAGCATCCCACCACCACTGGGCAGCAGCTGGTCTCTGCCATCCCCTCTCCAAGTGCCAGCAAGCCTTGGCGCAGCAAATCAATGAATGTGAAACACAGTGCCACCTCTACCATGCTGTCTGTGAAGCAGCAGAGCCCTGCAACCTCACCTACACCACCTGCAGACAGGCTTAAACCACCTCTTTCTGAAGCTCCCAAAACACCTTCCTCTGGGCAGAAATCTATGTTAGAGAAATTCAAACTGGTTAATGCTCGGACTGTTTTACGGCCCCCTCTATCATCATCAAATTCAGGCCCCGCAGACAGTGGCAAAGATGATGAAACTTTTTTAGAGTATAGTGAAGTGGATGGCTTCAGTGGTGGGCTCAGTACTGCTGGATCTACCACCAACAGCTCCAAAATATCCCCTAAATTAACTCCTCCGAAAGCTGGAAGCAAAAATATCAGCAATAAAAAGTCTTTGCTACAGCCAAAGGATAAAGAAGAAAAGAGCAAAGATAAAAATAAAGTTTGCACTGAAAAGATGGTAAAAGAGGAAAAGGAACAGATGCCCGAGACACCCGCCAAAAAGACCTCAAAAATTGCAAGCCTGATTCCCAAGGGGAGCAAAGCAACTTCAGCTAAGAAAGAAAGTTTAATTCCTTCATCTAGTGGTATACCAAAACCTGGTTCAAAAGTACCTACATCGAAGCAGAATAGTTCACTAGTATCTTCAGGAAGTAAAGATACAGAAAAACTGAGAAATACAAAAGGAAACCACCCCACATCTATGGCAAAATCCCAAGGGAATGAGAAAAACTATGTTCCTTCCAGTCTCTCAGCTTCTGAAGGAAAGGAGGCCAGTACTGGTCTTAGTAGTACATCATTTTCTTCTCCTTCAATGGCTTCAGTCAGTGGGCAAGTCCCGGCAAGTGGTGTTGTCCAACTTCCTCAGCAGCAACAATACAGCCATCCAAATACAGCCACTGTAGCACCATTTATTTATAGGTAAGTTGGGTTTACTCACACTTTATAATTTTAACAGTCTTTAATGATAGATAGATAGATAGATAGATAGATAGATAGATAGATAATACATATATACATACATACATAAATACACATAAATACTGGGAAAAATGTAAAATGGATCACATGGAGACATCTTCCTAAGAAATTTAATTAGCACAATGGACTTGAAGTTTGTGTTGCTGGATTTGTTTTTCCTGCTGGTATATTTATCAAATATGTTTATGAAAAGGCTGTCCCTTTTTTTTTCTTTTCCCATCTCAACAATATTAAGAATTATAGTGTTGTATTACTTCCCATATCAGATATATTACTTGTACTGATTTCATCTTAATTATTATTTATGATTTTACAGTAACCCCAAATTACTGTTTGCTAAATTATTTTAGCATTTTGCCTGCATGTGGTCTCTATGCAATTAGTTAGCCTCAGTCTGTAGCATCAATAGTGGAATTAAAAATGACATAACGGTTTCTGGATAAACTTGGAGAAAGGGTCTTTTAAGCAGAAACCTTCTGTATTATTGAAGGCCAGTATTTGCTTGATTTAATCAGATTTTGGTTAGTGACTTCCATCAATTTTGCAAGCAATAATTCAATAATTGACATTCCCCCCCAGATTTGTTTTTGCTGTCATGAGATAAAGTAACAATAAACCTACATGTATAGCAAAAATATGGTCATTTCACAGAATAAACAACATATTCAATTTTTTAAAATCTCATAAATATGTGTTTATGTTTCACATGCTTTCTAAAATTGTATATCGTAAAACTCTATTTTAACAGACAATTTGCCTGTTAATATAGAATATCCATTAAACAGAAAGTAATGATATCAAGTATGTCATTTGCATGTTATGTTAATGCTGCAAATTGGCAAAATATCAATCAACTATAAGGGACTAAAGTTCCCTATTTATTATAGAGTATATTCTAACATCTTCCTGAAAAGAGAAAAAAGCTTTATATAACTAAAGTCTATTTAGATTCCTGTTCTGTTCTTGTAATGGCCAATTAGATGACTATAGGAAATCTGTCAATGCATTGTTTCATTGCATTGTATCCTCTGCATTATGTTCCTCAATAAGTCAAAGACAATGAGTTCTAATCTGTAACTCCCCTCGAGAAGCACCCGGAGGCTCCAACTGGTGCAGAATGCGGCCGCGCTGGGGATTATGGGAGCGAGGGGGCGCTCCCATGTGACACCTCTCCTGCGTAAGCTGCATTGGCTTCCAGTGGTCTTGCGGGTGCGCTTCAAGGTGTTGGTCACCACCTTTAAAGCGCTCCATGGCATAGGACCTGGGTATCTGTGGGACCGCCTTCTGCCGCCGATAGCCTCCCACCGACCAGTACTCTCCCACAGAGAGGGACTTCTCAGGGTGCCGTCAGCCAGGCAATGTCGGCTGGCGCCCCCAGGGGGAGGGCCTTCTCTGTGGCAGCTCCTGCCCTCTGGAACGATTTGCCCCTGGAGATACGAAGGATATCAGATCTCCGGGTCTTTCGCCGTGCCCTAAAAACTTTTCTTTTCCATCAAGCAGGGCTGGCGTGAACCCCCCCCCCCCTTTTTTTAGCTTTTTAAATTGTCAATGGATTTTAGTTTGAATGTTTTAAATTTTGGGCCAAAGTCATATAATTCTTTTAAAAATTTTAAATTTTCTATTGGTATGTGTTTTAGTTCTGGCTGTGCAGTGCCCTGAGTCCATTTGGAGAAGGGCGGGATATAAATTGAATAAATAAATAATAAATAAACTATCATGACCAGTAGCCATTCAGCCTTAAGAAAACAAATCTTAAGAAAGACCTAGGCATTCTCTAACATCATTTAGATATCATTAAGACTGTATCTAAAGTATTTCATTTAGATTTATGCATCCCATGTAAGTGAGGATGTATGCCTTTTGTCAAGATTTTCATGATTATGTCAGAATTTAAATAAATAACATATTTGTCACCAAGAATTAAAATCACATGCTTTTTTCAAATTAAAGTTGGGTCACAGATTTTGACATAATTAGCAATGGTTTTATTAAGATGAAAAATAGCAGGGAAGATTCTTGGCTCCTTTTAGGCTATGAAAAATGTGAGCACTTGCATTCTGCTGTATTTTTCTTGTCATGATTTTGCCCTCCAAGGAAATGTTCCAGTTTGGGGCTTCATTTTTTAATTAGAAGAAACTCAAGAAGTAGATAATTTGGAAAACAATTTCCCTATATCTTTCCAGTAATTTATTTTTCTTTCTTTCTTTCTTTTTTTGCTAATGCTGGATTTTGAGTTTTTCCCATTGTTTTCCCACTGGCTATTGTAGTTACTTCATCATACCAATTTTATGTTCTATAACTCAATTTTTCCATTCTGTGCTAAAATAACATTATGCTATTATAGGTGTTCAGGCTGTGAAAATACTATTCCAGAGCTCATGACATTCTTCTAAGGTGTTTCTAGGTTCTAACACTATTTTCACATATAAGGCTGATAATTACTTTTGAGCTTCTAAACTGTTAATTTATGAAAATGAATGATCATTGATCATTCATGTATTTGTACTTCAAATAAGCAACCAGGCTGATATAGTTTTACTGACTGAAACTAAATTATCTGAAAATTCCTTTAAGAAGCCAACCTTTATCTAAATATATAAATCAGCTGCTTACATATGTCAATTAAAGAACTAAAGAGATTATTGATAGTAACCAGAAATCTTAGTATAAGTTGTTACTGACTATGTTACTTAGGCATTTAAGTGGCACAAAGTCATTTCATCCACAGGTAGAAAGCCCACAGTTCTCTAAATTTGCTGCTTTTTTATCTCGATTTGCTGCTTTTTCCAGTAAATTGGAAAAAAGTTGGATTTTTCTCCTTTGATATTTTTCCTGTGTTCTAGATTGAATTTGAAATGGAAAGAAATGTCTATTCATTAAAGGACACAGTTTGATAAAGATATTTATGTGCTCAGATTGATGCACATGGATCAGATTGGTATAGCCAAAAACCCTGAAAAAAATATGTGTGCTATTTAAGTGAAATGTTCCACATTGAACTCAGAAATTGGTTCATATCGCTCAATTGTCAATGCTAGTACTGAAAAGATGGAAGGTACCTGTGAGCTATGCTGTTTTGATTGATGTTTAATCATCTATTTTTTCCTGCATAAATCTGCTTTATCTCCTTTCAACACCCACTATAACTTCTGTGATTTTTGATATATAGTTGACACACAAGCTCTGTAATTCTGAGCTTTCTGCAAGCTGTTCTATCCCTAAAATGGCAAATTAGAGACACCAGCATGCTAGTAAATTTAACAGTTTGTGTCACTTGCAGTCATTGTTGCAAAATTAAAGTGGCAACATGCCAAACTCTGCCCTCAAAGCTAGGGTTCTCAGCAAAACAGGCTAAATTATTTCCATAGATATATTTTTGGTTAAAATATTTACCTCAGATTATATATGCTGTAAAAATGTACAGATTTAGGATATAATAAATGGAAACACAAATTAAAAAAAACAAGAAAATAATCAAGGGATGCTTTTCTTCCTAAGCTCCCTGTCCTAACTTCTTAGCTCATCTGTAAGTAGCTGATTTCATTTCCAATTTTCCAAATATTCTTTATTGTTATATTATGTAAAGTATTTTTTTAAAATTATGCACATTTATGAATACTAAAAAAAAAACCCTACCCTATTGAAGCTTTAAAATCCCAAAAAGCTGCAACACATGTTAACAACAAGGCTTTTGGAATATGAGAGCAATGGGTAAGACATATTTGTGAAAAACATTGTTCAAAGAATAATGGATTTTCAAAATAGAAGTATAAAGTCAGATTCTTGCTCAATTAGCAATAATAATCATTAAGTTATGGAGGTAAATTGGGGTCAGACTACAGTACATGTCCTTGGAATATAATATGTCAAAGTAGTAACTAGATAAAAGGAGTAATGAGAATTTTGATTTGATGGAACAACTAGTTAAAAAAGAAAATGAGAAAAGTAAAGTAGAGGCAATATCTTGGCTTGTGGTATAACCAGATTTGTGTAGAACGGGCACTCATAAAAAAATCAAAATGGTTTTTTTTTCCTACCAACCCAAGAGAGTTTCTGGTTAGTCATTCATTGGGAAATATAGCTTGAGTTTTATTGAGTGTTCAGATTTGTAACACTTAATTGGTATGCAACATTATAAAGAACTAGACAATAATAACATTTAAAACTTAGATGAACCTACAAATCTATTAAATGAAGTCATCCTTGCACAATAATATTTAGTCATGTTTCACATTAGCAAAGCAGAAGGGGGGGGGGGGAAACCACTTTTGAATACTGTATAGTATGTCCAAATTCGCCCAATTGTGATTTATCCCAATTGCTTAAGTTAATAAGGTATAAATGAACTTGTGTGGCTTTTTTTTTTTAAAAGAAAACCACTGGGTTCTTAGTTCAAAACCTATCAGAAAATTATTTATTCATTTATGAGAGGATGTGTAAAGGGTGAGCAAAATGAATCGTTTGAGCCTGTTAGCCAAGCTCATGCTTAGAGCATGATGCCAACCTTAATGCTACATCTGAACCACAATTTTTTGCTTCAGATACTGCCTGATACAATACAAGCAGATGCTAAAATGAGAGAAAATATCTGCCTGCATATTTTCTTGGAGACTTAAAGAATAACTCAAGCACATTATATTCTACAAGTTTCTGTTTATGATGCCATTTTATTTCATTTTTTAAAAAATATTAGCATGGTTGTGTATATTGTTCAGAACTATGTTTTCCTATCCTTTGCAGATGGTTTTTGAAAAAGAAAAACAATAGATAAGCAACTTGGAAGTCATAAATATAGCAGAAGAACTGACAGGTTGTTATTTTGCAAAAGGCATGTTTTTAAGAAAGCTTTCCAAGGTGTCCTCTAGTTGGGTGGATGTTATTTTTTTAAATTGAAGACTGTAAATAGTGAAATTTATTTTTTTCAAAATAAACTAACCTCATGTGAACAGAGGTAAATTTTATTTTGTGAATAAAATGATTAGAAAAGCTAAATTCAAATTATTTGGAATTAATATTATAAGGAGAATGGAAGAAAAGTACTCTTTTTCTTGTAATTTTAACCTATTCTGGGTTATTGGGTAGTGTCTTTATGAGGGAGTTGATACAGTTTAGCACAATTGTGAATCTCGGATCACAGTATTTATTGTTTAATTTATATAATTTATATTAATTTATATAATATAATATAATTCATATTTTAAAATTTTCAGAGGAAAGCTATGGTTATAATAGCTGTCTAATTAAATTATCTCTGTGATCTTGCTGGCATTTTGTTAAAATACACATTTGTGTAATATTATCAAAAGGTAATCCTATCAGTTAGTATAATCCCATATAATAGTTGTAATGAAAATGTGTTCAGTGGTGACAAGCTTCAAAGACATCTTTTAGAAGAAGTGTCTTCTTTAGACAGATTACACTTCCCATCAACTGCAACTCTTGAACTTTTTTTTCTGCCATTGATAACAGTCTACTAACCAATTTATCTGAGTTCTTATTTGTAATATAGGTCTCATTTCACTATTAGTCTTAACTAGCAATGTATTGCTGTTTTCCTATTTGGTATTATTATTAGTAATATAATTCCTAGAATCAATCATTTGGAATAATGCATCCCTATTTGTGGTTAAGTGGTATCTTGATTTACTTATTTTCTTCTGTCTCATTTCCTATCTTGCAATGAAAGATGTTAGAAACATTTTGTCTTTGACACCTTGACTGAATTAATCTAATCAAATACCTCTTAATGGTATACTTACTTTATTTACACCATATGAATACAATATTCTGTTTCATGATTAAGCTTTTAGCACTTTATCTTCTAGATCCGTACAAAGAAGTGCTAATGATATTTCTATTTTTGATTACATATACTGAATTATAAGTCATCACTGTTATGATTTTATAGACGTTACCTTCCATCTCTTTAATTCCAGAACTCATTCGGAAAATGATAGTTCTTCTATCCCATCTTCGGACTCTTGTATCAGTCCTACAAAATTGGATTTGGCATACAGTAAAACTGCCAAGCAATGTCTAGAGGAAATATCTGGTAAGTAATATTATTACTTAATAGTGATATATTTCTGATTTATTATGGCCATACTTAAATAGAAAAACTACATGAAAAAAATAAATAAAATGAATAGGTAGTACTCTACAGGTAGTACTTTACTTACAACTACAGGTTGTACAGGTAGTTCTTTCAACTACAATTGAGCCCAACATTTATGTTGCTAACTGAGACATTTGTTAAATGAGTTTTGCCCCACAGTTTTTGGGCAAAGTTTATTGCCACAGTTTTTAAATGAATCATTGCAGATGCTAAATTAGTAACATTGTTACTAACTGAATCTGGTTTCCCCATTGATCAAGTGACCTCTTTGACCCCTCTTTCAAACCAGCAGTCTTCTCTGTCCAAAATATGGATTTTGCTGGATTGAAAGAGGGGTCAAAGAGGACACTTATGTCAAAATTGAACAGCTCTCTCTCAACAGAGGAGGAGGGATACAACATCATCTATCTCCAAACTACAACACAATACTTTCAACAGTTCCAAGAAGGCTCCACACCCATTTGCACCACTCAGGTGACCCTGATAACACAGATAAATCTCCAGGTGACCTTAATGACTTGCTAAAAGAATGCAAATGTCCAGCTGTCTGTAAGGAGTATAATTCCTTCCATTCTCCACCATCCAGTCAGATCTGAAGAAGCTTCTTGGATGAGAAGCAAAATGTCTTCAAAGAAAAACCAGAAAATCTAGTTGCCTCCTGAAAAAGCACCTTTGGGATAACCATGACCTGGATCACTGAGAATCTCCATAGGCATTTTTCACAGTTAGATGTCTGACACAATTACATTAATATAATTAGTTTCCAGCTTTATAGAAATATATAGGATTAAGAAATCTCATCATTTCCCAAACATTTCCCAAAAAAACTGGGTTTTTTTTTTTTTTTTGCATTTTAACCCGTGTTTTCCCAAAAATAAGACCCGGTCATATTTTTTGGGGGGGGGGTTTCCAAAATAAACACTAGGGCTTATTTTTGGGGATGTTTTATTTCTTTTGAGTGCCGCTGCCACAAGATGGGGGGTGGTGCTGCCCCATGCACCCTGCACTGGCTTACTTCAGGGCCCTCACAGCCATCCATGCCCTGACACCTGCCTTGCCTCGTGGCAATGGCACCAGCGTGTCACTGGGCATCCTGCTCCATTGTGGCTGTGAGCAAGCAGAAGTGGGCCAGCAGCCATTCGGAGTCTTGCTGGATGGAGCTGTCAGAGCCACAGCCATGAGGCAGTTATTGTCTGGCCTAATTGCAGGGGCCCTGAGGTAATCTGGTGCTGGGTGCATGGGGCAGTTCCACCCCCCACCTCACCTCATGGCCTCGGCAGCAACACATCGTTTGTGGGCTGGCAGCCACATGTGCTCCTGCACATGTTTTCTGGTGCTGCCATAGCAAGGCAGTTCTTGGGTCATGGATGGCCTGGCTGCGGAGGCCCTCAGGTAAGCTGGTGTGCACATGGAGCAGCTCCATTCCCACCTCATCTCACCTTGTGTTGGCATCACAAGCAATCAGACGGAATGGGTGGGCAGCTGGCTGCACAGACACTTAAGTAGGATTTATTTTGGGAAGATATGCCTTATTTTGGGTGCACACACAAAAAACATGCTAGAGGTTATTTTTGGGGAAACACAGCACAAATTATTTCCACTTCCTGAGACCATCATGTAGTATGTGAAATTCTCGGTGCTCTCCGAGCTTCATGGCTTGCTTGCAGATATTTAATCCCCTAACTCAGAGTTCCCCAATATTTCTGGGTTGGAGGGGATGTTTTTGTGTGGGGTGCAGGCGCGTGTGTGAGCACCCAATGCTTGCATGAGTAGGACAAGGAGCACTTGCAATGCTGCTGCAAGTGGGGCTGTGTGTGCACAAATACGTATGTGCACCAACTGGCCACTCACATGGCCTGGTTGTGAATAGGCCACGGGCTTCAGCCTACAAATTGGGGACCCCTAACTTAACTAATCAGTATGAGATGTTACCTCCGTATGTTGCACCTGAAGTTTAGGGAAATAATAGCATAGTGACACAGGTGAAGACTTTTACCTAAATCAGGCAGATATGCTTTCTAGAACTTAGTCTCTAGATTTTTATTTGCACAATTATAAAAAGAATTCTGCAGAAAAAATATACAGAATTATCAAGAAATGAGAAACTGCTATATGAGCAGAGGCTAAATTATATTTGGCTTTTAGTGTTAAAAAGTCACTACACATGGGCACAATAGCTTTAATAATTTGTAGTGTGAAAAACTAGGATGTTATTCCTTTTATATTGTACTAGAATTAGGGGAAACTAAACAGTAGATTTCAAGACAGAAATTAGCAAGGGGAGCTATTATTTTCAAGCTGTGTTTGTGAGTTTCCATGGAGATCTGCTTGGCATTGTGTGAAACAGGTTGCTAGGCCTTTTTAAATGGATTTAATTTTATTTTTTAAAAAATCATTACAATATTTTGTGTCTTCAAATTAGTAATTTTATTAATATGTCTGCATATTAATATGCTAATACGTTAGGATTTCAAGCTAATGTTATTTCCAGTGGCATGTAAAATATAAGAATGAAATTTGGAAAAAAAAAGGGAGAATTCAATGTGTCTATCACAATTACATTTTGGTGGATCTTTCAACCAAAATAAGTGATTCCTAATGCTAAAAGTTCTATCAAATAGAAACATTTTGCCTTGAGTTTATATGTAATCTATTTATCTATTATATATACATACATGCAAACACATATATGAAAAATTATGTAATGTGCATATAAATGTGTCATAAATGTAAAGTTGACACACACACTTTTTATTTCAGGAGGCAATTTTTGTTATATATTCTTTGTATGAATTTATATTTTAATCAGATTAAATCTGCAAATTGACCTGGAGGATGCATTGCTAAACACAATGAGTTCTATTTGTTAAGTACCCATGCATAGATTTTCCATATAAGGGTAGACTTGGAAATGGTTGACAATCACTTCTTTTCCACCATTCGTGTTTATATGTCTATTCTTCTTTTATTCCAAGTTCTATTAGCACTGAATTTGTAGTGACTTAAGCTCAGAAGCAACTGTATTTTCTATAAAGATTGTTCTCTCCATTGGTAATACAAGGGTGGCCTAATCTAATGTACATCAGTAAAATCTGATTCTCCAGTCTGATTCTGATTTTTTTAAAAAAATATTTATTTAAAATTGCTGATAACTTCATTAAAAATTGAATGTTCTAATTGGCTAGAATTTGAGTATAAATATTATTATACAACTAATATAATGTTTATATTTAGTTTAAACAAATAGTCATCAGCCCACCATCTGAATTTACAAATATGCAATATGTTCATAGGAACTTGCGTTACACACAAAATTTTTAGATATAAAAGTGCTTACAACATTCCTGTGCGTATTCCATTGCCACACTGAAATATAGACATCATCAGGTTATTAGGCTATTGAGAGAGACACTTCAGTCTTCTTTCTGTAATGGGTTTTCCATTTTTGCTGCAGACTATCACAAAAAGTGTAAAAAAGAATAACAGACTTTATAGGAAGCTTATTACTACTTTAGTGATAGTGAGATTCTCAAGTTAAGTAGAAATTACTGGAGGTAGGAAACAGATGTCTGAGTCAGAAGAGACTAGAATGTGAAATCTTTGCTAAAATAAGTTGATTTTTTTACTTGAACAGCAGGTTGCAAATATTCACATGTGGTATCTAATGAACATTGTTTTTTGAATAGTTCACTTATGGAGTAGGTGCTTTTTATGTATATGAATATTTCATCATCAGGGAATATTTATTATTGTTTCCTGTTTGTAGGCATGTTGTCATGCTGATTTTGATATTATCTGCAGGGTTTTTTTTGTTCCTTGAATAAATTGATGTGCAAAAGCAACAACAAACAAAATGTTTAGCTATTTGGCATCTTACCATCATGATAATGGAATTTCTCATGAGATATCATTATTTCTGATGACAGTCACAGTGGTTTTAAACATTCCTGCTTTCTTAAAAAGGATGTACCAGAGTGGATGCAATGTTTAAGCATTCTTATTCCATTCATTTTATCCCAGGAAGTGGATGCTGTCCACTGTGAAAGATAAGAGACTTGAATGGTGACTTGCCCTTTTATTGTTTCAACAATGAAACCTTACTTTAATAGATCACTTGTGGGAACAGGCTATAGGTTATTCCTGTCCATTAAATCCAAAAGTAGATCATTTGCAGTGATTAAAATCATTTGTTAATTATATTACATATTACACTATATCATTTGCATAATTTGATCATTATACAAATGATGTAAAAATGCATTTTAAAGTTAACATATGGAAATTACCTAAACAATTTCCTATGTATCAAAAATATCCATAACTTGGGGGAAGGGGTGAGATAATGATTTTGGCTCTTGTCTACAAAGTCTGTTGAATGAAGTCTGTGGATGAGAGCTATGACATTTAGACACAGACACAGACACAGACATAGAATTCTTTATTGGCCAAGTGTGATTGGACACACAAGGAATTTGTTTTGGTGCATACGCTTTCGGTATACATAAAAGAAAAGATACATTTGTCAAGAATCATAAGGTACAACACTTAATGATAGTCATAGGGAACAAATAAGTAAGTAAATCTTAAGGATACCAGCAACAAGGTTACAGTCATACAGTCATAAGTGGGAGGAGATGGGTGATAGGAACGATGAGAAGATTAATAGTAATAGTAATGCAGACTTAGTAAATACTTTGACAGTGTTGAGGGAATTATTTGTTTAGCAGAGTGATGGTGTTCGGGAAAAAACTGTCCTTGTGTCTAGTTGTTCTAGTGTGCAGTGCTCTATAGCATCATTTTGAGGGTAGGAGTTGAAACAATTTATGTCCAGGATGTGAAGGGTCTGTAAATATTTTTACAGCCCTCTTTTTGACTCATGCAGTATATAGGTCCTCAATGGAAGGCAGGTTGATAGCAATTGTTTTTTCTTCTAATTATCCATTGAAGTCTGTGTCTGTCTTGTTTGGTTGCAGAACCAAACCAGACAGTTATAGAGGTGCAGATGACAGACTCAATAATTCCCTGTAGAACTGGATCAGCAGCTCCTTGGGCAGTTTGAACTCCCTGAATTGGCACAGAAAGAACATTCTTTGTTGTGTTTTGCATGTTTACATGCTCTGTTAGTAGCTATTAATATTGGACTGATGCTATGCATTTTGTTTTTACTTTATATATTAAACAGTTTCATTGTTTTTCTCTCAGTGTATTACATGGCTTAAACCCATTAAAACATAAAGAAAAGAACTGACTGTTTTGCCTGCTGGTTTACACAAAATCCACCCGTAGTTAATTGACCCTGACTTTTCATGAGCCTGGTATGTGTGTGTATTCATGTGTGTGTGAGAGAGAGATAGAGGGAGAGGGAGAGGGAGGGAAAGAGAAGGAGGGAGGGAGGGAGAGGGAGAGAAGGAGAAACAGACAGATAGATAGTAAAAATATATATTTGTGTGGATAGATGTTTGTAATCCATTATTGCTTCTGTTCTTTAAAATGCCAGCACCATTGCTCAACTCCTGACTACTATAAATGAGTGTCTATTTAAATATTATGCTATGCAGTTATATTCTCTTATTTGAGAAAATATGCTACAGTTTTGTGTATTTAGCTATTATTTATTCAACCCAGACATGTGTGTGCGTGCGTGCAGCACTATTTTAGATTAAAGGCAGCATTCTGGTAATATATAAGTAAAGTCTAAGGTTCCTTGAAATGCACTTGCTAATTCTTTTTTTTTTTTTTTTTTTGATATTTAGTGGTCAACTCAGTTCATATTTTTTTTTCAAAACAAAATATAATTTGTGTTGTAAATTACCCCAAAAAGAATAAGTTTTGGTTAATTACACATTCCTATCTTTTATACTTGCCAGATGGAGCCCTAATTGTGCCTCTATACTGCAGATAGATAGAAGGCTTGATGAAAACCTATAAAATTAATTTTTTAAAAAATATTTGCAATAGTTCATATATCTTGACATAAGCAACATGTTACATTTAGTCATATATTTTATTTACGACATTATGTGGGTAACAGAACAAAAAATATAGCCTAAATAGAATAAGATTACTTCTTCGAGCATGCTGTCAGAGTAGCTGTTTCAAATGTTCTAAAATTCTCTGCAAGGAGAAATCCAAAAACAATTGTCATTTTGGAAGGTAGATTGCATTTTATAAATTATGACTGAATGCAATTGATTCCTAAACTAGTTATTTCATCTAAAGTTTATAACATGTATACAAAAACTATCCATGAATTAAATATATGATTTTCTGTATTATTGAGAATTAACATAGGCATGTTGCTTCTCCCATCATGCTTATTGTAAAAGTCCAAGATCACATATTATTTCTAATATCTTTAAATTGGTAATCAGAACTAATCAAAATGCAAAGCATGGTTTAAGCAAGGTTTAAATAATGTTTTAAGGCTGAAGCTAGCAAGATAGATAGATTCTGTAGAATAGAGATTTATAATTGTACCTGGTCTGAGGTTTGGCAGAAAATTGGTACACACTATAGGCTAGGTATATACATGCACCTTGGGGTAAAGTCAATATTTTTTTGGTGAAATTACACAATTTTTCAATAAAAATTCATTCCTATCTTTTTTTCATTTGTAGGAACATTTTTATTAATATTATTTTTGTTCTGGAAGTTTTGTATATCTATAGGTGTGGTTGAGTGTTACAAATATATTTCAGCTTGTCAGATAAGATTTATTTTAAAATTTGTGCTAAATACTAATAAAAAGTAATCTTAAATCACATATGCATCCTTTCATATCACATATATATCTATGCAGTTTTTAGCTGCAAGATTAAATTTTGGGAAGAACTACATTCTCTCTTCTTAAGCTACCTTTATGCACATATATTTTATGCAAATGTATATATATATTTTCCCCTACCTAAAATTTCTACTTTGGGACTTGGTAGTCAGTGCCATCTGACATTGATATTTTCAGCAGATTCCAATTTTTTTTTAACATTTCTAATTATTTCATAATGAATCAGAAATTAAAAGCTTTACTGTATAAAAGAAACAAAATCTTTTTCTCTTTCTAACATTTCCACATAAAGGGATATTGCTTTCTCATCAAATTCTCTATTACACTATAGGAAGAGACCTCTTCAGTATATTGCAAGATTCAAAAGCCACTTCAACTTTAGGAAGGGAAAGAAGGGAGGAAGGCATTCCAGGGAGCTTTAAGTTAATGTTCATCCCATTTAGCTTATGCTGTATCCTTAAACTCAGGATT